>NC_134801.1:26975890-26983390 GCF_046742065.1 Oratosquilla oratoria | reverse complement strand
TTCGAGGTAAAGGTGGGACTTCGTCAAGGATGCGTTATGTCGCCCTGGCTGTTCAACTTACTGTATATATGGATGGGGTAGTGCGAGAGGTATGCAAGGGTAGTGGGTCAGGGATTGGAGATGGTTAAAGAAAATGGAGAAAAGTGGGAAGTGAGCCAGCTATTGTTTGCGGACGACACTGCGCTTGTGGCAGGATCGGAGTAGGGATTGAGGAAGTTGGTGACAGAGTTTGGGAGAGTATGTGATAGAAGAAAGCTGAAGATAAATGTGGGTAAAAGTAAGGTGATGAGATATACAAGGGGTGAAAGTGGCAGTAGACTGGAAGTGAGCATTAAGGGAGAGCGACTGGAGGAAGTGAATAGTTTTAGATACTTGGGTGCAAATGTGGCAGGAAAAGGTGGAGTGATGGTGGAGGTAGAATGAAGATTGAGCGAGGCGAGTAAATGCCTTGGTGGATTAAAGAGTGTAATGAGGAACAGACATTTGGGAATGGATGCTAAGAGGAGACTGTATGAAGGAGTGGTTGTGCCAACAGCACTGTATGGGGCAGAAACGTGGAACATAAGAGAGGAAGAGAGAAGGAGTTTGAATGTGTTTGAGATGAGGTGTCTGAGAAGTATGATGGGGGTTGCTAGGCTAGATAGAGTGAGAAATGAGGAGGTGAGGAGGAAAATAGGGTTGGAAAGGGAGTTGGGAGATAGGGTTGATGAAAAAATATTAGGATGGTTTGGACACATGGAAAGAATGAGTGAAGAAAGACTAGTAAAAGAGGTATGGAAGGCAGATGTGGAGATAGTGAACATGAGGGGACGTCCTAGAATGAGGTGGATGGATGGGATGAAGGGGGCTTTGGGGAAGAGGGGAATGTCTGTTGAGGAAGGACGGGAGAGGACAGAAGACAGGAGTGAATGGAGAATGGTTGTATATGGAGGATGTTGTGATGCATGAGGTGGAATGGGCGAGGGGATGGGGGGTGAGGTAGTATGTGTGAGCAAAATTTGACGCAGCCCGAAGGGATTTCTCCCCATCTTCTCCTTTTATGCAATGGGGGGACGGAGAGGGGGGGTCGCCGATTTAATGAAGCGGCCTTGCTGTGGATGTGCTGTGTCTTGCGACACTACTTGTGACCCAGGGCAGTGGACAAGGTGCAGGGATGACCCGTCATCCAGGAGGTGCTAAGATAAGAGGGAGGGTGGAGGGGTGTGGAGTGTATTCAGGGATGGAATGGGTGGGAGTGGTTTTATGCCTTTCCTTTTTGGCTACCTGCCTTATAAGGGGGAAAAAGCCTTGGTATATGTATGTATGTATATATATATATATATATATATATATATATATATATATATATATATAAATATATATATATATGTGTGTGTGTGTGTGTGTGTGTGTGTGTGTGTGTGTGTGTGTGTGTGTGTGTGTGTGTGTGTGTGTGTGTGTGTGTGTGTGTGCGTGTGTGTGTGTGTGTGTACCCATATTAACCTTGAAGAAACCTCCCTCCACTCCACTACATGCTTACCTATCTCTTCACTTACTAGTATAACCACCCTTTCTCTCCCTCGTCCTTTCTTCACTCCTGAGAACCTCCCAACTACACTCCCAAACTCACACTCGCCCCTCCCTTTCAACTTAGTTTCACTCAATGCCAACGCATCCATCTTTCTTCTCACAAACATACTGCCTATCTCTTCCCTTTTACTCTCATCTGTACCACATCCACGCACATTAAAAGACCCAAAACTTAGGATACTGGTTGAAAAACTCCTAGACCCTCTTATGCCTTTACTTTTTTTTTAGGGATGTCCCCTGTGGAGCTACAGGTAGAAGGATTCCTAGTCCTATCCCCCGTCCCGTTTTTTGTCGCCTCTTACGACTCAAATGGGAATACTTGGTGGCAGTATTCTTTTTCAGGGTAGGTGAAACAAGGAAATTAATATTCAGAGAAATGGTACAGGACAGTAACAAGGGGTTGGGGGACAGCATAACGGAGGGACATTCACAGTATAATAAAAGTGTCATCATTTCTCTATGAACAGAGTCTTCCTCTATCACAGACATAATGATGTGTGACTCTAGTCCGTAGGGGCGCCCCATATAAACCCTGAAGTATCAACTGCATGCTACTTTGCCACAATAACACGTAGCCAATATTTTTTGAATATCACAACAAGTTGGAAGTTTTACATACTTACCATATTGTATTATTTTGCAGTTTTACATGCTTACCACATTGTATTATTTTGCAGCTGCAGCAGAACAAGAGGCAGTTACTCACGTGGATGACATTACCTGGGGTGATTCCAGTGACAGTGACGCTAACACAGAGGATATGGATTACCAGCAGCCTCGTCCTGGATGTTCTTACCATGAAGAAAACGTGACTTTGACATTCCCCAGTAGAAGAAGAGTCATGGAATGTGATGCCATCTGCAATACAGCTGATCGTCTTGGCTTGTCTGACAATCAAGTTACTGCCCTAATTTCTGCCACATTGAAAGTTGGTGGGGCTGATCTGGACAAATTAATCATTTCTAGATCAACAACACGTAACAGAATGCTGTCCAAGTACAACATCAGCCAAAGTTAAATGGCGGAGTTCATTGAGGACCCTCCCCATTTTGTTGCTCTACCCAGGGATGGGAAGATGCTCAGAGACATCCCAGATAGTGAACCTGGAACCACCTCAGAGAGTTTAGCTGTGCTCGTGTCTGGACCACCTGTCTATCCTAAAGGGAAGTTACTGGGAGTACCTGTCATCGACAGCTAAACAGGCACAGCTCAAGCTGAGGCGTCAATGGACTTGTTGGAGACATAGGGGCTTATAGGTGTCATACATACATACATACATATACCAAGGCTTTTTCCCCCTTACCAGGGAGGTAGCCAAAAAGGACAAGGCACAAAATCCTTCCCACCCATTCCATCCCCGAAAACACTCCACACCCCTCCACCCTCCCTCCCATCTTAGCACTGCCTTTATTTTTACACTGCATCCAGTAACATTGAAGTACACAGAGGAGCTTCCAAACTATTTGAGGAAAAGCTGAGCACTAAGGTGTTTTTCCTGGTGTGTAGAAACCACATCATGGGAGTGCTAGTTGGCACAGTCTGGGAAGAACTGTTTGGCAAGGCGAAGAGTCTAGAGAATCCCTTGTTCAGACACTTCAGGGATATGTGGGGGAAACTGACAACAGACACCCCTAAAACCCTGTTGATCAGAACTAAATGGCTCAGGGAAAATAAGAGCGATTGTGAGGAAATACTTCATGACATCCTCATATCTGAGAAGCCACCGAGAGTTGACTACAAGGAAATGGCTGAGCTCACAGTGATTGTTCTTGGAGGCACACCTCCCCATAGGATTCACTGGAGTGGACCAGGAACCATTCACCAGGCCAGATGGATGACCAGGAACTTGTATTCCATGAAGATGCTGATGTTTTGTGACCATCTTGAGTATGATGAAGAAACTGTTGCAAAGCTGGAACGACTCAACATCTTCCTGGGACTGTTCTACACACCAATGTGGATGATGTCAATATCTGCTGCGGATGCTCCTGTAAATGATTTTCAGCTTATCCAGGACATGTTGCAGAATTACACTCTCCACTTTGTATATGTCAAATGTATGGAATTTTACTATTTTTCTGTAAATATTATAAATAACATGCCATTTTTTGTACAATGTTAGTCAAAAGGTACATGTTCAAAAGAGCATTAAAAATTATTTAATTTGATAACTATTTTGTTGCTCTATCTTCCTCCATGCAAAAACCATGTCTCTAGGCTGGTAAAAGAAATTCAAGATTTTAAACAATTTCGTATCTACTAAAAGTCACGGGGAAAATTCATCAACTCTAACAGTTGATATATGTAGAGTAGATCCTGCTCATTCATTTGAAACGTAATTTGTTGCTCTATTTCGGATAGATAAAAAATTATACCACAAAATATGCTTAATGCTTAGAAATTCCTCACAATCAGCCCTTTCGGTAAGATAGATAAAAAAAAAAAAAAAATCAGCCTCCATGCGGCAATGCTTCCATACATCGTAGATATAAATGGATGTATTTTTTTATGTCAAAAAGCATGGGAAAAACTACAGTAACGTATGAAAATATGAAAAAGCTGTTTTTTGAACAGGTCTAATGTATACATATATATATAGGGTATATATATACATATATATATATATATATATGTGTGTGTGTGTGTGTGTGTGTGTGTGTGTGTGTGTGTGTGTGTGTGTGTGTGTGTGTGTGTACATATACGCACATATATAAATACATATATATGTACATGTGCTCCTCAATATCATTGATCGGTAATTCTACCTAATATCCTGTACATGCAGATGCTGAAAAGTATCGGGAGACGGACACACCTCTGCCTCATATCTAATTGAAAAAAAGAGATAGGACATGCCTCCTCTACACTTTACAGCACTTTCTGTCCCAGAGTACAGGTCAGATAACAGGCCAATAATCATCACAAGAATCTCGCAGTCCCGTAGATCCTAGAACACCTTACGGTTCATTAAATCAAACTGTTTTTTAAGATAACCCCTATTGAAGTTTTTTTTCCCGCGCTCCACAAGAACACTAGGGGCAAGGATCCGATCAGTTGGAAGCAAACTTTCGGGAACGGCAGTTGGACGAGCACCTTGACCAGCACACTGAGGAATACGAGTACAACATCCAGTTAACTCTGATAGTCCTGTCGATCCCTGTTCCGTCTCCTGATGGAGACAAACAGCCCTTTTTCAGTCAGAAAGAATTGTTCCTCAATGCCAAAGCACCGCATGTAACCCACTGACAAAGGCCTCACCTCCAGCTTTTAGAAACTCCGTGATGACGTCGTAAATGCCAACCGTCTTTCCATGTCACTCACAGCCTTACTAAGAGGCTCCTCACTAAGAGAGTTCCGTCAATCAGCGGATCGACAGCCAATACCCGGGCTCCAACCAGGGGAAGCTCACAGCTCGGATGGTCAATCAAGGAATCTTTATTGTAATTCGTCAGTGATGACCAAAGTTTCTACGACTGGGGACATTACACAATAGAAGTTATGTCAAAGAGATGCTAAAGGAGAAATTTGTGATTCTGGTCCGTAGGGATGTTACTTAAGTCCCAAGCATATTGAGTGTATAAAAATTATGGAGTCAATGCCCCATACGGGTAGAGTCAGCCATGCACAACTGATCAAAATATTCGGCCAAACTAGTTGCACATCACATCCATGTCTGATAATAGTTGCCCATCAGTTGCTCGGACACTGCTCATCTGGGTCATAGATTTACAGTGAAGATTCTTCAGGGCTTGGTATGCAGGTCTGAGGTCATTCACACTTAAATGGCCATAGGGATCTTCAAGAATTCCCATGACATAACTGTCCTTATCCTTTCTAAAGAGAGTTCAAATGCGCCGGGTAAAAGTACAGTGCTAGTTCAGGACCCCAGCCAATCTGGCAACACGACTCAATACGGTGCCAAACCAGTCTTTCACTTTGGGCGCTTTCCAATGCATTCTTCGACAGCTCTCAGAATTTTACGGTTGAATATATTTCACAGCTCCTCAGGGTCTTCATGAGCACGAAACCCTTCGAATCAATTGGAGACCTTCATCCCATACTTCAGAGCACATCCATGATCCCAGACTTTTTCAAGGTGAACTCCTGATAGATTATATTTCAAGATTTTCCTGGATGCCTGGATTTTCCTGGATGCGTAGTCTGAATCTTGCAACCACAAGTATATTATTGGCCACAAAGAAATTGGCATTCCAATAATCCCTGCAGCTCTGGAACCAGGAGCCATCAATCCTCAATGTTCTGGACTTTGCAAAACTCAGAAGGAGAGAACTATTAGTGTTTCTGGTTTCAGAGCCATGGGAGACAATACATACTTAAGAAGCAGCTCTTTCGGCGCTGGTAATTACATTGAAGTGCCAAAAACAAGAGCGTTTTGTGACGGGCACTGGTCGACTATCGTCATGCTTATCATTGAATATCACAAGTACGCCTTGGTAGGAGTATATACTGCAAAAAGATGTGTGAAGCCTATGGTTTGCTTCATTTATCTCCCCAACATCATACGCTCATCAGCCGGTATAACTTTATAACGGCGAGCTGTAGCCGGCGAGATATGCCTATAGATACCCTCCCCAACTCCTATAAAAGGTCCTGGAGCCGCAGCGTCTACGTTGTGGGACCACCCCCCAACCCCAAGAGTTGGGGGCCAAATGGCGGCAACCAGCCCTGGCCACCGGCTCTACGCAGGTGGCACCGATCCCCAAGAGGAGCTACGACTGCCTTGGGGAGTACCACAATCCTTTTTCTCAACATGCAATGTTACGTTTTTTCTGCACCAAGGGGTGATTTTCCGGCGATCACCCCTCTTCTTCTACTTTTAGCCGGAGATGTAGAGAGCAATCCTGGGCCCACCACAAAATACACATGCCCAACATGCTCTAAACCCATTACTTCGAGCAGACAGACAAAGGGCTCAGTTCAGTGCAATATGTGCAAAAACTGGGCCCACCTCACTTGTACAACACTTGCTGACACAAACCAATACACAAACACTTGGACATGTTCTACCTGCCCTCCAGTAACCCCACTCCCACCTCCCCAACCACAGCCAGCACCCTTACCCACTCCCAACTTCCCTTTGCCCTTATCCCCAATCAGTATTCCCCTTCCTTTGTCCCCAATCTCTCCTTTCCTCCCCCTCTAACCCAGATCCTATACCTTCCCCATTAACACCCCAACCTCAACCCCAAACAGCAACATACAACACATACAGAACACACAACATCAACATATTACAACACAACATTGACGGTATTAACACGAAAAAACATGAACTCGAATACTTTCTTAAACAACACAACATACACATTGCAATTATACAAGAAACAAAACTAAGACACTCGCACAAAACACCATCATTTCATAATTACACCACCATCAGACAAGACCGGACCGACGGCAATGGCGGTGGACTCATCACCCTGATCCACCACTCCATCTGTTTTGTGGACACAAGTGCCACAACCAAAATTCTCCTCCCTACCACAGATAACACAACAGAAATCCAATCCATTCGCATCCGCACAGACAACAAATCAACACTGACAATAGTTAACATGTACATTCCCCCCAATCATCCCCCACAGTTCCAAACACCTTCAGGCCTCAATTTAGCCAACTAGCCTCAATCCCCAACCTGATCATGGGTGGTGACTTCAACGCCAAGTCGTCTGCCTGGTATGTCGACAACCCTGACACAGACAGAGGGCTTGATATACAGACTCAGTTTGACTCATTGACTATCATGAACAACACACATAATCATACACATATCCCACACCAAGCCCTCTACACTCCCTCCTCTCCTGATATCACCTTTTGCTCCCCCTGCCTAACCCCAACAACATCATGGAGAGTGGTCGGAACCCTTGGTTCTGACCATCTTCCAATCATCATCACCACCAAAACAAG
>NC_134801.1:26965890-26968390 GCF_046742065.1 Oratosquilla oratoria | reverse complement strand
CATCTGATAGTGCTCCACTAGTTCTTGATTTTCGTCTGATTATTCATTATCATTCAGTTGACCGCAGTAGTAGGCAAGCAGTAGTTGACCGCAAGTCCGTTTATTTCCACAGTATTTTCTAAGTTCAGCCCTTATTGATTGCTTCATGAATTGTATCATATTAGCTAAATCCTCTTTTTGTTTATCAGGTTCAGAGTACGATCCTTTGTTTTGAGCATTCATTACAGGTTCTTCACTTCTTGACTGGAGGTTTTTCGAGGAAATTATTAGTGGTATCACATCAATGACTGAGGAGAAAATACTTAGTTCTAAGACATTTGGCCAGTATCATTCAGTCCATGTTTCTGATTTTTTTCTATATCTTGAACCCTGTGTCTTCCACATAAATATATGTCCTAATGGCTCATTTCTAACACTTCTGTATGATGTGTCTATCTGTTTAGCTACTTAACTTGTTCATCATATTATTTCTTGTATAATCACTCTAATGATTTTACGTGTACCATTCATGAATAGTTCTTTTTATACTTTACACACTGACACTTAAAAAAATCCACGCAATACTTTTTGACATCATAACTCAGCTGAAATAAAAAACAAAAGAAAAGCAAAGTCAACATCGACCATTTCTGACTAAATTTCAACAATTATTTCTTGCTGTATGAAAGCTGCTTAACCAATCAACCTAACACTCTTAGTAGACATTATATATATATATATATATATATATATATATATATATATATATATATATATATATTACATTTGCAAACAAAATGTATAACGATTTTTTTGTAATGATAAGAACTATATGAAAAATCTGCCCCAAAAAATCTTAAGAATGTAACTGGTTAACAGTCAATACTTTCCAAACAAAATTACATTTTGTCACTTCAGCTCATTATTTATTACGCATAACATAGAGGTAATTTTCCCATTAATGAATCTTCTAGAATTATTCCAGTTGATGCATCTCTATGAATTTTTGCATCCTTTAATCGTTCCAAACAAGAGATCTCAATTTTTTCACTCCCCATGATGACCTACCTAATAACTACATGTGTGTATGTGTATGTGTGTATAATAATAATGATAATGATAATAATAATGATAATAATAATGATGATAATAATAATAATATAATAATAATAATGATAATAACAACAACAATAATAATAATAATAATAACAATAATAATAATAATAATAATAATCGGTTTATTGGGTATAGCAGCATTACTGCTGAAAATATACATCCTACAAGATTATAACAATAAAGAAATATGACAGTGAAAAGGTGTTGTTACAAGCATTCAAAAACCTAGACAAAAAATAATAAGCTGAGTAATAGGTGTGTAGTACAACAATATTAATTCTTGTTGTTGATTAAGTCCACAAATGTCGGTATGGGGCTCTTCTTATATCGGTCGGTACGTGCTCTGATCGGCTTGATGGTATTATGGTACAGCACCTGCATCCGTGGTCGCGGTACCTGTGGAGGTAGCATGTTCCGGTGCTGAGGATGTTTAACTAGGGTGACCGCAAACGACCTCACACTCTGAAGATAGCGGTCAGCAAGGGTGGGTAGTCCTAGTGTGGTGAGAGCGTGCTGATAGGGGGTGTATTCTTTGCCAAGGATTGTGCAACAGTGTATGTGTGTGTGTGTGTGTGTGTGTGCGTGCGTGCATGTGTGTGTGTGCGTGCGTGCGTGGGTATGTGCGTGTATGTGATTCACTATGGTCTTGAATCACATGTTTGGACTCGTGATCGACAGTTACTAACCTCCCGGATGAGAACTCAGAGCTAGTATGACCGATCTATGGGTAATACTGCCACCTTTACAAGCACACACACACCCCAACTCCCCGCCCACGAGAGTTGGAATAATACCCCGCAGCGCAGCGATACTGATATTATTTCAGCCCTGGGCGGGTCGAACCCGGACCGCCGTCGTGGCAGGCGAGAACTCTAGCCACAGCACCACGAATGTGTGTATTTACCTAGTTGTATTTTACGGGACGTGAGCTATGCTCGTTGTGGTCCGTTTTCGTATCTCTCCACGTCCAGTTCTGATTTGAACTCGTGTATAGTTCTGGCATTCACTCTTTCACTTTTCAACCCGTTCCAGACATCGGTCACTCTGTGCGGGAACTTGTTCTTTTTCAGGTCTCCTCTGTAACAGTCTTCCTTTAATTTCTTTGCGTGTCCTCTTGTTTCTCTCTTGTCCCATTTTAGTAGGTCAT
The DNA here is from genome assembly GCF_046742065.1 of Oratosquilla oratoria. Lineage (NCBI taxonomy): Eukaryota > Metazoa > Arthropoda > Malacostraca > Stomatopoda > Squillidae > Oratosquilla > Oratosquilla oratoria. The sequence goes on along the minus strand of NC_134801.1, from coordinate 26,966,148 downwards.
CTCTATCGAGAACTTCCATCCTTTCATAATTCTGAATATCGTCAACAAGTCCTCTTTCCCTTCTCTGCTCTAATGTTGACAGCTGTAATTTCTCCAATCTTTGTTCATATGTCAAATTTGATAGTGTGGGTGCCATCTTTGTCGCCGCTCTTTGGATTCTTTCTAACTTCCTTGTGTTTTTCTTTGTGCTAGGTGCCCACATTGATATAGCATATTCTAACTTTGGTCTTACCAATATAACAATTTCTTAACCATCTC
>NC_134801.1:26945890-26960890 GCF_046742065.1 Oratosquilla oratoria | reverse complement strand
CCTCGAGCACACAATATGGACGTGATTCTGCCAATGACATTTGTCATGTCACACTGCTATTAGGATGAAAACGGCAGCAGCGGGGAACATTTGATCACTACACTAACACTTGGAGCACTCTGTCCTTCATGACAAGTGCTCCCTCCCTACACAGCCTGCACTGCCTGCATTCAAGCCAACACTGCCTGCCTGCGCTGGTGCCCACGTGTTACACTGGCCTCATGCCGCCGCCTTCAGCCACCAACGGGACCTTCGTGTGCCAACAACTAGGCACCTCTCCGCCTGGGCACCTCGGAAGGCGGAGGAGGTGGTAGCGTTCATGGAGGTGGTAACGCCCCCGGTGGCAATGGTACAACCCGCAGTGGTGGTAATATTTGTACCAAAGAGGTGTGCCACTTCTTTCATCTGCACCGTAGTCGCGGTAAATACTCCCCGACTGATGGTAACACTACTTTAGGCTGTCACAGGCTCTCCTAAATGTGATGGCTTCAAGTAAGATGGGTTGTAAACTAATGATGGTGTTAATGGTAGCACGGACGGGAATATCACCGCGTTGGTGTGGGCGCCTTTGTTACAGTGGTGATATTGGTTATGACATTAGTATAAGAAGTATTAATACGCGGGGTTGGTGTAATTACATTAAGGAAGATGTGAAATTAGTGGTGGGAGATACTCAGTCTAGACGATGGTGACAGCAATGAGAGGTAATAAAATTCCAACGATGTGGATTTCTTAAAAAAAAAAAAAAAAAAAAAAAAAAAAAAAAAAAAAAAAAAAAAAAAAAAAAAAAAAAAAAAAAAAACGCTGTGTTAAGAGGTCCATAAGAAACTCAAATTTCTGCTCTAACGTCTACATTAGCAGTGTTCTACATACAGGACCCATCCGTTATGTAGTTCCTGTGGCGATAGTGGCAGTCACGTTCAAGTAGCGCCTATGGTGTCTTGACCGGTTCTAGTACATATAATTGCCGTTGACAATATGTGAACACCCATTGTGATAGCAAACGCCATGATTATATACATTTACATGGGCACTAGCTTCTCTTATTTGGAGATGAATGTGGTCACTATAAAGGAAATAGAAATGCTGTCATTGTAGATGTCCATATTGGGGGTGACAGTTCACAGTAGTAGAGCGTAAGGCAGTGACAGTTTCCATGGTGATGACAGTGGCTACAACACTGTTAGTAAACAGTAGCATATGACAGGAATATATATAGATGGGTGACAGCATTCGTCACTGCGTGGGTGTGGGATGGTCAGTTTAGGAATGTATTTTACAATGTTTCAAAGCGTTCTACAGTTTGATCAGTCCCAATGCAACTTAGATTTAACCAGTGATAGCTCTCTTTAGTGACACTTTTTTATAACAATAATTGTGTTGGTAATACTAACTCGGTATTGCAGATAATACCCATACATGTGGCGCATACTTGATAATGATGTGCGTAATTGCATTAAAAAATGCGACAACAACGTGCCCGAGCGCTATTGGGGTGACCTTAATCTTGTAAGAAATTACAGTTTCGAATAGTTTTGTCTACATTGAGAATAGCTTCCGTAGTGATGGCAGTGTTCTTGGTGGTACTAAATAGCTGCCATAGTGATACCATGAATCGTGTCCATGGCAGTTTCCTTTCTTCACTCTTGTCCTTCCGCAGCTGAACAAAGTTGTCTAGTGGCAGATAGGACAAACATTCAAGTTAAGGATGAAACGCACGAGAGGCTGTTTAGCCGCTCAACCGCTGCGGCTGTTTAGCCGTTTTTATAGAACGCACAGCTTTTAATGGAATTGCGCGCATTAGCGGTTAAGTAACTAATGCGCGCAATTCCATTAGAAGTAGTGTGTTTTAGCAGCGGTTGAGCGGCTAAACAGCCTCTCGTGCGTCCGTAGCCTTAGGGCTTCATGGAGACGGTCCACGAGAAAAGAACATAAGAATGGAAGAGACTGCAAGAGACCATGAGGACTACACTAGGCCCTTACCACCTACATTAGGAACCCAGACCTTTTATTCGTGCGAAATACGACAAAAGGTTTAACATCATAGAGCACCCAACTAGACGTCCCAAATTGCTGGTGGTGGTGGTGGGGGGGGGGGGGCAATTGCGGCTTTCTCCCTAAAACACCTCCCGAAAGGAGGTCACAAAATTGCATTTATTTATGCGAAGTACGGTAAAACCAAAAACGGTTTTAAGTGATCCATTGTGCTTTCCTGGGGTATAAATCAACTATACCAACAATTTTTAATGTGGCTTTCTACTTAACAGCAACCCTCAAACATATTTGGTAAAAAAGGGCAAAAAGTTTTAAATTATTCATTGTGCTTCCTTGGGGTATAAATAAACAGTAACAACAATTTTTAATGTGGCTTTGCCCTTGGCAACTCCCCTCCCCCCGAAGTATAACAAAACTCAAAATTTTTTGTTTAAGGCAACTTTAGATGGGACTTTATTTCTTAAATCAACAACAAAAAATATAGAAAAAGTAATAAGATATAATTCTTTAGTATATGTGAACAAGATAGTAATATACACTAACATGAGTAATTCTTCTATAAAATTATTGTCATACAAATCATAAGCTCATGTAAATTGGATGTATAACTTTTCCATATGAGCAGTATTACTATGTATTATTGAGCTAGCCAATGTAATGCAATTCTCCAGCATTCAAATGCCGTTTCTGCTCTCAATTTTTGCAATCAACTGAAGATTTTTGGAAATAAGTTTCTAGCAAGGTGATGTTTTCGGTGAAATCCAAACCATTAAAAAAATTCGAATGTTTAATAAAAAAAAAAAAATCATGTAATATGATGAAAGCTCTATATATTTCCTTCTCCTTCGTTGCTGTCATCGCTCCAAGCATTATCTGAATCTTTTTGTGTCATGTTATCCTCACTTCCAGCTATGAGGAACTCTGGAATTGGATGACCTTGCAAACCATTCTGGTTTCCAGTCCATTTTATAATTCTTTCCATCCATAGTTCACTGGATTCCTTTATTCTGTTGGATCAGTCTTAACTGCCTTCTTCCACATCAAGGCAACAAACTGAACTAGTTTTATGTGGTTTTGAAGTGTTTTAACACAAGAAGGTAAAGATCCACAATTTATGCTCGTTTTTCATCAAGTCCTTTTGGCTTCCGCCTTGTATCGTGCCTCACTGATGTCATTGGTCTTGTATCCATACAAGGAACAGACATATGATATGACTGCTGGCATATCGACTTTTCCAGATGTTAGAAATTGCTTTGTCCTGTTGAATGTACCATTTGTGTCAGCTTCTAACAATTCAAAGGGCCTAACTTTGCCTTTTCGGCAGAAAGATGACGTAAAGTCACACCCAGAGCATAAAAACCAATCATAGCATCAGTGATTCAAGAATTTTTCCCTCTAGACAAGACGCTAGAAGGGACTTATTGATGTATTTCCTATGGTTGCCATGGCCATAGTCCATTATAATTGACAAATCACTTGATCTGCCGGCAAGGCCAAGAAGGATTACAAGAACATCAGTGTCAGATAATCTTAGCAGAATATTTTTTTTACTTCTACCAGTAGTGTGCTCTTCCTAGTACAACCTTGATAAATTGTGAAGAAAGACTGATTTCCTTTTCCAAAGGTATAATTTTGTATTTTCTTGATTTATATTTTTGCAAAAAGATTCAGGTTCCATGAATGATATTTGACTTCTTTTGCTATTAGGTCTTCTCTAATGGAAAGGATTCTTCCATTACCTTTCTTCTTGGCTGCATGAATACTGTAATTAAACACAAAAACATAAGAATAAAGGAGACTGCAAGAGACCATTAGGCCTACACTAGACAGCTCAGTATCCATCACCACCTGTCGTCCCCATCCATAAAGTTGTCTAATCGTTTTTTAAAACAACTGATAGTTTCAGCGCTTACTAAATGGTTACTAAGTTTATTCCATTCATCGACCACCCTATTAGTAAACCAATTCTTGCCTATTTCCTTTTTTAATCTAAATTTGTCCAGTTTATACCCATTACTGCGAGTCCTGCCCTGTTGTTTTATAATGATGACCTTGTTTGCATCTCCCTTGTTATAGCCTTTGATCCACTTGAACACTTCTATTAGATCACCCCGCACTCTGCGTCTTTCCAGAGAGTGTAAGTTAAGGTGCCTAAGCCTCTCTTCGTAAGGCAAATTTCCGAGTCCATGTATCATTTTGGTCATTCTTCTCTGTACTGATTCTAGTGAATTTATGTCCATTCTGTAGGACGGAGACCAAAACTGTACCGCATAGTCAAGGATGGGTCTAACTATCGCTAGATAGAGTTTGATAATTACCTCTGCACTTCTATTCGTTACCGTCCTAGCAATGAAACCTAATGCTCTGTTAGCTTTATTCCTGGCGCTAATGCACTGCTTCCTGGTTTTAAGGTCCGGACTCACCAGAACTCCTAAGTCCCTCTCGCACTCAGATTTTTCTAAAAACGTGTTATTTAAGATGTATCTATTTTTGGAGTTTAGCCCTACGTTTAACACGCTACACTTAGAGATATTGAAGTTCATTTGCCATTTCTCCGACCATGTTAACAATTTATTAAGATCATCCTGCAGAATCTCTGCATCGTCTCCTGACCTAATTAGGCGTCCTATTTTAGTGTCGTCCGCAAACTTACTAACATCACTATTTATCCCATCGTCTAAGTCATTTATGCACACAATAAACAACAAGGGACCCAAAACCGAGCCCTGGGGGACCCCGCTAGTAACATTGGCCCACCTAGATTTTACTCCATTTGTGGTGACCCGCTGTTTTCTGTTACTAATCCAAGCTCTAATCCATTCTAACACTTTTCCTCCTATGCCATGGGCTTTGATTTTATTTAGTAGTCTCTGGTGAGGCACCTTGTCGAACGCTTTGCTAAAGTCAAGGTAAATAACATTGTAATTTTCATTGTTATCTGACGCTTTATGTCTTTAGTGTAAAAGGATAAAGATTAGTCACACATGACTTACCCTTGGAGAAACCATGTGAATCACGAATTAAATTATGCCCTTCGATGTGTTCTCTGAGTCTATTTACTATTATTGATTCAAGCATTTTTCCTATAACCAATGTCAAACTGATTGGCCTGTGGTTGCATATGGACGAGCTATCTCCCTTCTTAAAAACAGGAACAACGTTTGCCTGCCTCCAAGCAGTTGGCACAAAACCAGTGTCTACCGATTTATTGAATATTTCAGTTAACTGGTCGCAGATTTCAATTTTAACTTCCTTAAGCATTCTTGGAAAAATTCGTCTGGACCCGGAGATTTTGTAGCTCCTATCTTATGTTATGCATTGGTGAAGTTCTTTACTTGTTATTTTTTTTTTCTCCTTTGCCTCTCTGCAAAAGAAGGCAACAATTTTTTAAGAGCACCTTTATTGTCAGTATTAGGAAGACTTGAACCTACGGATGATTTTGCTGAGTGGCTCACACTACTCCCTATTTGGTACAGAATTAGCAAGGCACTGGGAATGATAAAAGCGACCTTCTGGTTGCTCAACATTACTAATCTCATTTGTTGCATGGAGAACTTATCATTCGTGAGTGTTTTTCGGCGATCTGCAGCATTTCTTACTGTTTCCTAATTGCCAGGATTAAATTATTTCAATTTCAAAACTTTTTTTTGTGAGTGCAAAAGATAAGCAGGGCTGGAATGTGCCATTATTTCTTAAATAAATATGAAATGAATATAAGTATTTAGTCTAGAAAAAGCCTGGTAAGTATATAATAACTGGTCATTATACACACAAATACAGATTTTTCAAATGGAAGAGATGAGTAAATAGTAAGTATAAGAGCAACTGCATGTTAAAAGAAAAAATTAGATCATTTCACTTATGTGTATTAAGTACAGATCATTTGACATCTGAATAAAGTTTCCTTCATATGCATATGTTATCTAGAATAGTTTATAAATCTTCTGTTATTCTTTAATAAAGTCAATATAGGTTTTGAAGTAATATGCAAGTGAAATATTCGTATCTCATGTTTAAATATTCAAATTCTGACTGAAATGATAATAACAATAATAATAATGATAATAAGATATTATAATAATAGTAGTAGTAACGATAATAATAATAATAATAGTAATAATAGTAATGATAATAATGATAATAGTAATAATAATAATAATAATAATAATAATAATAATAGTAGTAATAATAATAATAATAATAATAATAATAATAATAATAATAATAATAATAATAATAATAATAATAATAATAATGATAACAATAATAATATTAATAATAATAATAATAATAAGGTCTCATGTCAACCCTTGGGGTGGAACAACATTGAAGAATAGCGATTGTTCATAGACTCGTCTAAAACAAGTTTGAAAGCAACATTATTGCACAATGGAAACAAATATGCATCAGTCCCTGTTGGATATTCCATCCACCTTAAAGAAACATTTGAAACTATGTCGCTACTTCTTGAAAAAAATACGCTATCACGAGTATAAATGGTGTATCTACGGTGATTTAAAAGTTATCATCATTCTCATGGGAGTGTGTGTGTGTGTAATTAGGGAGTGAAGCTCCCACGGGCTTTTGATGTGAGCCCGTTTGGAGGGTGATTTTACTTATGAGTGTGTGTGGGCCACTGGGCCCAACCACACACACTCATACATTCACAAGATGTGCATACGCATGTAAAATGCGTATGCACATCTCGGCGAATGCACCCTTCCTGATCTATCGGTGTTTGGTGTTACTAGTGATGTTACAATGAATACATGTGTCAATATATATTATATATATATATTTACAGGGGGCTGACACTCCACCAGCCGACGCAGTTCATAATCGCTTAAGTGGCGGCATAGGCGACGCACAAGACCCTCAGATGTTGTCGGAGGCAAGATCTAAGGATATAAGGTCTAACCACTTCCGACCGAATTTCGAGGGAGTTGGCGCAGCGGGCCCGTGAACGTCACCTGGCTGTTCAAAGTGGGGTTCTCGGGTCCTATAGCTGTCAGTTGAAGCTGGTCCGTCGTTCGGGAATGTTGTTGCCTTCGCTCGCACCGCTCCACGCAATTAGTTATATTCTGACAAATATTATATAAAATATATATATAAATATATATAAAATATTATAGTTCCTGTCTATATATATATGAATATATAATATATATGATATATAATATATATATATAAAATATTATAGTTCCTGTCTTCCTTGGCGTTTCACAGTTTTCTTCAGTGTTTCACAAAGAGAAAACGGACCCAGCCTAATGACGTCAGAAGCTGCGCACAATAATTCAAACGGTCTGACCTGTATATTTAGACCTTGGTCGGAGGCCCTGTCCTCAGAAAAGCAGTTGCGGTACAATGCTTGAGGTAGTGTTCTAAGGTGGCTTCTGGGTGGCTTCAGTGGCGGCATCTTCTTTCTTCAGGTGTTGGATTGCTTTTAATCTGCCAGAAACAACGGTCCTCCAGTCGCAGACGGAAGAGCAGAGTTTCCACTTTTCTAGGTGTGGAGCGACGAAGTACAAGGGGCTCATAGTCTGTGACTGCCCTGTACCACCTCGCCCTCTCTGACATCTCTGCCTCCAGTCTGTGCTGAAGGAACCGTTGTACCTGATTAAGAGCCCTGGTGCGTAGGCGCAACTGATTTTTGCTGAGAGGGACGACAACATCGACTTCGGGTCTTTGGCGCGCCGCTTAAGCTGCGGCGTCGGCTAGCTCGTTACCTGGGACACCTACGTGGCTTGGCACCCAGTTGAGCGTAACACTCCTGCCTTGCTGATGCAGCTTCAGCAGGAGTGCTAGGATGGAGGTCAGTAGGCGTACATTGTCGCTGGGCTGTATCGATTCCAAGCTGCCTAGCAGAGACTGTGAATCCGTGTGGATCACCACAGGACCAGCTCGAGATATTAGAGCATGCTCTAACGCTCCTTGGACCGCTATGGCCTCAGCTTGGAGAGTGGACGCATGATCAGATACTCTCCTGCCGAAGGTCAAACCATCCGTCACGAAAGCAGTCCCTGCACTGCGAGGCCTGTTGGGGTCTACGGAGCCATCCGTGTAATAGACCGCCATTCCAGGTTCCGACAGTGCGCGGATGCCTTGTAGGGCCTGCGCTCGTACTCTTTCCTGATCACATAACTTCTTCTTACTGGGAAGCTTTGTGACAACGAAGGTTGCAGGTATCGACAGCCATGGTGGTGGGGGCTTGAACTCTGGGTGTGGAGAGTCCCTACCCTTCTCAAGGAGAGTGCTGGTGAGCCTGAAGGAGTCCAGGATCCCAGCCGCCTGTGATAACCAGGTATCGGAGTGGATAAGAGTATCCACCCGTCCCAGAGCTGTCACAAGGCTCTGACTCAGCTCAGTTATCCTGGGGCTCTGGACTATCTTGGCAAGAAAGTCGACCTCCAGCCTTCTGACCCGTGATGTTAATGAAGGCAATGAAGCCTCCATTTGGAGGTTAACGATCTTAGTCCAAGGTTGAGCTCCCAGGATAATCCTTGCTGCGGCATTTTGGCAAGGCTCCAGGTCTTCAAGCTTGGCAGTCGCCACATTTATGAGAGCTGGGGCGGCGTAGTCCACCAAACTGCGGACTGCGTGCACATAGAATGTGCGAAGGACCCGATGCGTGGCACCAAGTGCCTTCTCCGCTATTGCTCTCATAACTGTAGTTCTTGCCTTCAGTCTCTCCTTGAGATAGGTTAGTTCCTTCTGAAAGGTGAGCCTCTCATCAATCCAGACCCCCAGGTACTGATACTGGTAAACCTAGTCCAGCCTAAGGTCCTGGATGGTGAGGTGCTTCCCTTCTTTCCAGAGTCTCAATGCCATGGCCTTCGATTTTGTAGGGGAGATCTTTAACCCTAACCTGCAACATTCCGTCGCCACAGTGCTTAAACAGCGCTGAGCCCTGTTGAAGCACTGCCGTTTCCCAGTAATTATGAGCGCAATGTCATCTGCATAGCAGATGATCTTGCACCCATGTGGTAGAGGTAGTTCCAGAATGTTGGAGACAAGCACATTGAACAGAGTGGGGCTGAGGACCCCCCCCCCAACCCCTGTGGAGTGCCATTCTCCAGCATTCTGGCCTCTGATATATGACCCTGAAAGCGTACTTTCGCTGACCGGTGACTGAGATAGTCAGCAATCCAAGAAAGCAGCTTGCCTTTTACGCCCTTGCGAGCAAGGGTGTCTAATATCACAAGTGGACTGGCCAGCTCAAACGCCTTTTCCAAATCCAAAAAGACCACGATGGACGGTGTGCCACTGACAGCATTGAGGAGTGTTGCTATACTGTTTGCTGTGCCAGTGCCCTTGCAGTAAGCATGGATATGCTCATACATTGGGCCCAGTTTCCACAGCAGCCTGTTTAGCACCATCCTCTCCGCTGTCTTCCCCATGCAGCTTGTCAGGCTGATGGGGTGATAGGCATCAGGTTCCTTTGGCTTTGGAATTGGCGTTATGATTGCCGTCTTCCAGACTGTTGGTAGCTTGCCAGTCCTCCAAGACTCGTTTATCACCCTTAGAAGTGCCTCATCGCCCGCTGGCCCAAGATTGGTCAGCATGGAATAGGTGACGAGGTCCTCTCCAGGTGCCGTGTCTGAGCTGGTTTTGTGTGTGACCCGTAGCTCCTGAAGCGTAAAGCTAGCGTCAGTATCATCCGACCGACTCATCATGTCCTCAACACTATGGCGCCTCACTCCTTGGAGGTCCTGCAGTGTGTCTTGAACACACTGCGGGAGTGAGGTGCTGCTGGAGCGAGAGACAAACTCCTGCACCAGCCGCTGTGCCTCAGCATCAGGGGCATGATGAGTGCGTCGTGGTTGAGTCCTGCCAGTAGCCTTACGGAGCTTAGACCACAGCTCTGTTAGGGAGGTGTGAGCGTTAAAGCCCTCACACCATTCAAGAAATTTAGCTCTTCTGGCATCTGCAGCTATGACGTGAGCGTCATGAACTGCAGCGCGCAAGTTGGCCAAATTGGTCTGAGTTCGGCGCCGTCGGAAAACACGCCTAAGCATGTTCACCCGATGGTTGGCCTCTCTCACCTCGGGGGTATAGTACCAGCTGTTCTTATGTTCTCTGGGGGACTGGCGAGTCTTTGGGATGGCTCTGTTGGCAGCCACCTGAATGGCTGCAGAAAAGTCAGCTTCTAACGTTTCCACGTCCTGTGGTGGAACGTAGGATGCTGCCCATTCTTCAACAGACCTCTCAAACACTGGCCAGTTTGCCAAAGCTGTCTTCCACCTGGGAACAGGTAATACAGCTGGTATGGGTGGTGCATCCCGTATGTGCACAGAGACACCGAAGTGATCGCTAGTGACAATAGGATGCACCTCCCAGGTTACCCTAGGGAGGAGAGTGGCCGTCGCCAAGGTCAGATCAAGTCGTCCACCTTGCACGTGCGTCGGATTTCCATCATTCAACAACGCAATGTCAGGGCATTCATCTAGTACGTAACTTAAGTGGCGCCCAGCGACATTGGGCCCATGGGGCGACATCAAAATATCATGGTGGGCGTTGAAGTCCCCTCCTATGATGAGGAGCCTGTCCGCAGCAAGAGCACACACTTCTCCAAGGTCCAGTTCCGCTCTCTGGCCCCTGTATATGTTGTAGATGGTGTACGTTTCGTGGGCCCGATGAAGTCGAACCGCAAGAACTTCTACACCATCCCCACATGATACAGGGTCCATGATCTCACTACAGGGGATGGATGATTTGACTAAGATCATGCACCCCCTAGTAGTGGGTAAGCGAGGGAGGGAGAAGCATCTTCTCATGGGAATGCAGACAGGGTACACCAAGTACTGCTGTTTTACCTGAGAGTGGGACAGTAGAGATAGAAAGCAACACTACATATAAAAAGAGTTGGCCAATTAGAAACAGAATGCAGCCAGGAAATAAAAATGTCCTTCGTGCGCCGTTGATTGACCGTGACAAAGTTCTCATGCCACCGCTTCACATCAAGTTGGGACTCATGAAGAATTTCGTGAAGGCACTAGACAACGACTCAGATGCTTTTCGGTACCTGTGCAACAAGTTTCCAGAGCTGAGTTATGCGAAAGTGAAAGGTGTGTTCATAGGTCCACAAATAAGGAATGTAATTGCTGACACACACTTCCATAGGTCCACAAATAAGGAATGTAATTGCTGACACACACTTCCAAGACTTACTTAATGATACTGAAAGAAATGCATGGGTGGCATTCAAATCAGTTGTAGCCATTTTCCTTGGCAATTATAAATCTTCTGACCACATTAATGTTGTAAAGAACTGCATCATGTGTGCCAAAATGTCCCTCAAAATTCATCTCCTCGACTCCCATCTTGACTTCTTCAACGAACACCTAGGTTCAGTCAGTGGCGAACACGGTGAACGTTTTCACCAGGACATCTCGGTGATGGAGTCACGGTATCAAGGTCGATTGAGTGCAGCAACGTTGGCTGTCTACTGCTGGACACTTCAGCGTGACATACCAAGTGCTCAGCACAAACGCAAGTCTGCGCCCAAGAAATTCAAACCAAACACACCTTAGATTAAGGAAGAATTTTCAGTGTGTATGGATTTCATGTGTGTATTATATGTTGAACTAGATATTACTCTATATGTGTCATGTACCTCAATTTCATTATTTTCTTAGATAATGCCATGTTCATTATTACTCATGTAACAATAAATTGGTCTAGTGAAATATAAATGGTTGAAGGCGTATAGCAAATAAACGGTGGGTGATATAGACAAATGGTTTTCCTATCCTGAATTAACATGTTTCACTTGTCTTCGAACAAGTGTTGGATACCAAGATATCCGCAAGCTGGTATCAACAATCTCCATTTTTTCCAGAAAGTTTTTGTTAGAGGACGTGGTAGTTAGCCCACGTTGTCACTAGATCACGCTACTGGAATTAAGGAGGATTAAGGCTTTAACCACAAGTCCTCGACCCGATTGCTAAATTAATCTGGTATTGTGTTGGTGTGGAGGAGAATTGTATTTTGTTGTTTTGTTATTTATCGTATTATTTATATTATGCTGTTATGTATTTATTTTGTGTAATACAATGTGTTATGTAATTATGTAAGATATCGCAGATGCGATGTGCGCCTTTTGTTTTGGCGCGAAATGAGAGAGCGTGGCTTCAGTTTCTAAGCAGCCTTGTAAACAGTTGCACGCATTTTGTGTTTGTGCCATTTTTTGTGTGTGTATCTAAATATAACATTGCACCTTTAAATTTTTGCGTACTCATTAGCCACCCCAGTACAGTATCGGTTGTGCAAGTTGGTAGCGTTGGTAAGAGATGACGTTTGTGTTCATGGTGGCACGAGCCGAGTTGATAGAAACTCAGGTTTTTTCACGCTAGCTCCTTCCTCTTTCAGTAAAGCCGCAGTCACACGAGGCGACTACCAGCCACATGACTGTCGCTGCTACTTAGCCAGTCAAACGAGACTACTTTACTCGCCGCTACCTGTAGCGGCGACTCAACTATCCGCCTAGTAGTCTAGTAGCCCCGTGCCTCTTGTGCAGAGCGCATATATGCCAAGGGTCAGGTGACAGGTTTTAAACCGACCAATTCGGTTACCATGTGCCGAAGTGAGACAGGAACTACTGGATGAACTTGGAACTAAAGGAAAATAAGTATAAACCCTGCGGCCTGTAGGCTACATATAAACCAAATAGGGGCAGATAAGCCGAATCCTGAAAAATGCAAACAAGATATCAAAAGCCCTTTTGATTTTCAGTCCCGCATATTGTTATGAAATCTAAAACTTCTGATATCAAATTTGAAGACTATGCCCTCCTAGCTATAACGTCTCTCCAGAAGGCGTCTGCTTTCTCAATACGTGATAAAAGACCATGGTGAATCACATACATGCATCCATCCATAATACATGTATACATATGTGTGTGTGTGTGTGTATGTGAGTGTGTGTTTGTGTATGCATATACACAAATACATATATATACAGACACACATACAAGCATCGTATACACTATAATGTACTACTTGAAAGTAACCACAGCCTTCATATCGTTCTTGTTGTAGTTTCTTTCCAGAAGTTGCCGGCTTGCAAATTGTGCTTTAATATAACCTTCTCATTTTTCGTGACTAAACATGGCCCGTGGACTTAATACCAAAGGGGGAATGTGTAACAGAATGTGAAAACATAATTATTAGCAAACTTAACAAACAGATTAGATTATGTTTTGTGATTAAAAAGAGAATACTCGACAGAATAACGAAGAAAATTATAAAATACAGACTGGATTCAGAAAAGGAATGGGAACTAGGAACGTTATATTCACTTGTGTTAAAGACATTACAGAAATAGATATATTGTGTGTATATCGCAGACTTTGAGAAGCCATTCGATACAGGAAAACATGAATATATGAAGATGGAAGATTTGTGAATGAATCAGGAAGATATCAGAATGATAGTTAATTTATACTGGAAACACAAAGCGGCGGTAAGATTAGGTAATAGCAAGATTGGTTTCCGTTGTACAATCAGGTAGTTATGGGCGTGGAATGACTATGGTTGGAAATTATACAAATAACATCAGGTACGCAGATGACACTTCTTGAATAACGGATTCAGAAGAAAAACTACAAAGACTATTGGATAAACTGCATGAAAAGTACTCAAGGATGGGTTGACTGTCCATATCACCATTCAGGTATCGTAAAAACGGCGATGTGACGGAGAGATTAGAGCTCGCATTACTCTGAGCAAAAACAGTTTCCGAAAAATTAAAAATGTATTAATCAAAACATGAATGGATATGGACATGAAAACCAGTGCTGAATTGTTTTGTATGATCAGTGATGCTGTACGATTGAGAAATCTGGATGATTAGTAAGTACATGAGAAGAAAGGTAGAAACAGCGAAGAGTTAAAGTTCTGGAGGAGGACGAAGAAGAAATCGTGGACCGCAAGAAGGACGAATGAGATGGTCAGAGACGGACGAGGTAGTTGAGATATGTGGGACAAGTGATATATAGGAATGAAACTTGTTAACCCACTGTCGGAGAAAAGAAATCAGAAATACTAATTATCTGCATATTTCGACCACTGACTGTGGTCCTCTTCAGCAGAGGACCACAGTCAGTGGTCGAAATATACAGATAATTAGTATTTCTGATTTCTTTTCTCCGACAGTGGGTTAACAAGTTTCATTTTACCAATGTGCTATTACATTACGCTGTGCTAATATATAGGAATGTTTACTGGGAATGATAGAGGGAAGAAAGGAGAGCTGGAGGGAAGGACACACCGACGTGCCGTACATCAAACGTATAGCAGAGGACATCAGCGTGAAAGCGTGGTTAGGGTGGCGGAAGAGCGATAGTAGTGTTCCATTCCACCAGTACAGTTGGACACGGCACGTTGATGGCTAAGGCTTGTTACACACGTATCGACTTTTCGCCGTGCGCCGTCCACGACACGACGTCGCGCTCTCAAATAACCATGGATGTCTATGGACATTTGCATACGTCACGATCATAGTGAATTCGTCCAAAGACACTCATGATTGTCTAAAAGCACGACGTCGTGTCGTGGCGGCGCACGGCAAAAAGTCGATACGTGTCATACTTAAGTAGACACATTATTAGAAAAAAATAAAAAGGAAATTGCCTAGTGGAAGAGAATAACCGACATTCATGTGTTCTACTCAAACTCGCCGGCGACTTCACTCAACAAAAAAGTGTTTCTCTCGCAGCCAAGATAAAACAAACAAATAAATAAATAGATAAATAAATAAAAATAATAGTAATAATAATGACAAACAAAAACAATTAATATCATAGCGTCGCAATATTTACCACAGCTTCAATGACGAACAGAAACGTAAATAACGTTATATCACTATACAAGTCCAAAATAACGAGTAAAAGCGGGAGAGGTGTGGGGTAAGTTTTGTTTGATGACACGTCGTAAGTCTTGCCATCATTTCAATTTCAATTTCCGTTCCCATTTCCCATTGAGTGGACGGGAAAGGAACTTCCAATTC
>NC_134801.1:26925890-26938390 GCF_046742065.1 Oratosquilla oratoria | reverse complement strand
TTTTTTCAGGATAGAATTCCGTGTACTCGAATTTCCAGCAGATGTTACAGAAGAAGAATTGATTGTCTAATGTGTTAGTAGACACATGAATTTATGAAGTTCTTTGTAAAGGATTCCCCCAAAATTGGCCTGATTTCTCGTAATATTCCCTGAATGATATTTCTAAACATTGCATTTATATCTCAGAGAAAACAAATAGGATTGATAGCATGACATCAAAAGTCATCAACAATTCATAAAAGTTCATCAGTCAGCTCACATTTGAAATGTATCTTTTTCGTATTGTACCCAGATCTCATTAAAGACAGTGTCAGATGGAAAGGGTACTGTAGGGGCCACAAATTCGATATCAAATATTCGAAAAAGCTCATACAAATACTGCCCACAGATTTAGCAGGGCAAAAGCCATTTGCGGACGACGTCTATATTGACTGTACAGTAAGTTTCGCTCGTTGGGTCTTTTTTTTTTTACAAGTAGGCCTACTTGAAAAAGTTCCAATGGTTAAAACGTTGTACGGTCAATAAAAGACCCGTTCTCAAATGGTATTTACTCTGTCAAGAGAGAGAGTGAGTTTTACAGGAGTGACGTAACAGAGGTTGACCCCGACGTGCTACTCGTTGAAGTATTTGGGAAATCCTATGTTCAATGGATGAATGATTGATTCATACATTCATTGATCGATTTCCATTGAAAGAACAGAGGCTCAGGGTGTACTCGATACAGGTCTTCAAAACTTTAAAAGGGATTAATAAAAACAATAATAATAATAATAAAAACAATAATAATAATAATAATAATAATAATAGTAATAATAATAATGATAATAATAATAATAATAATAATAATAATAATAATAATAATAATAATAATAATAATAATAATAATAATAATAATAATAATAATAATTATAATTATAATTATAATTATAATTATAATTATAATAATAATGATAATAATAATAATAATAATAATAATAATAATAATAATAATAATAATAATAATAATAATAATAATAATAATAGTAATAATAATAATAATAATAATAATAATAATAATAATAATAATGATAATAATAATAATAATAATAATAATAATGATAATAATAATAATAATAATAATAATAATAATAATAATAATAATAATAATAATAATAATAATAATAATAATAATAATAATAATAATAATAATAATAATGACAATAATAATAATAATTGCAGATAGTCAAAAAATACTAACCAGACGAGAAATAATATCTTCAAGTTGTCAAGGTGGAGATTCAACATAAATACAATGTTACCAGTCGTGTAGGCAGTGAATGGCAAAAATAAATAAATGAATAGATAAAATAATAAATAAATAGATCAATAAATCCACCTAGAGGATTGAATGTCGTACAGGCCGAAGTTCACTTGGACAATTTTGGATTCGCTTGGATGCCCAAAACAAATTTGGTTCTCTATTTGTATATTTATTTGTCTATTTATTTTATTTGTTGATTTATTATATTCATTCGTGTATTTATTTATTTTGTTTAATTCATTAATTTATCTTATTTATCTATTTATTTCATTTATTCGTTTATTTTATTTAGTCATTATCTTATTCGGTTATTTTGTTTATTTATTCATCTATTCTGTTTATTTATTTATCTTATCTATTTGTTATTATCACTGTTTTATTTTCCATTTATTTATGACTAATTCTATTTCATCTCATCTTTTGCTCCTTGGGTGTTAGTTTACTTTTTATCTTACATTTTTCTGGATTCGACCTTGTGAAACGAAAGGTCTTGTCGACATCCTTATCATTGTAAAAACCAACAAATTACATTTAACTCTACAGCCAGTGGAGAGGGAACAATGTAAAAGAACACAGGATTCATTTTTCATTTTCGACACATAAACACAACCGCAGTTCAAGCAGTGTCCCGTTCCATCTGTACGCTTTGATTTTTGTGGTGCAGGAATAGATCTTTATTGTATATATTAGATTACAACATATAGTTGAGGATTGAGTTCTCTGTATCAATAGAAACGCGACGTTTCGCTCGTTACGGTTTTATCAAGTTGTAACTAGCGAAACGTCGTACTAGGCTCCTTCCTCACATGGTGTTTAATTCGATAGACTTGTCGGCAACTTCTAATTACATACCTCCTCTATATGCTAGATACTTTGTGGCAATTAGTCTATTTTGTCTGTCAGTGCTCAACTGGTATATTCAAATGTGCGACATCTTAAGCAACTATTTTAGTTCCTTATTCGTAAACGGAAGACCAAAAAATGAAACATTATCTAAGTCATGTGTTACACTGAGCAGCGACTTACTTATGACCCAAGAAAATATTGGGAGGTGTATAGAAAAACTCGAAAACAGTAAAACATCATGACCCAACGATTGGTATCCAAGAATTCTGAAGGAAAATTATTGATGAATATTGTTTGCTTCTCTCATCGTACGTCAAGTAGATAAATAGATCACCTGTCAGCTAGATATCACTCATTTTGTACGGTCCTCGTACATCTATTCTATTTGTTCCATCTCAAAAGCTCTTTTCTCCAGTTCATCATATGCTCTTTCTATTCAACTCTTTCTAGGCTTACCAACAGGTCCTCTCCCTTGCGGTTTTCACTTCAGATATTTTCATAGTTTTTAGTCTTCGCTTTTCAGCATGCCCATGCTATCCCAGTTTTGATCTTTCCACTTGGTCCAGTGGTGATACAACTCCGAGTTCCCCTTTTATGTTATCATTCCTAACCCTGTGTATTCGTGTAGGACTACACGTTTTGAGGTTTAATGGAGCTAATCAAAGTCCAGTGTACAAAATTAATCTATTCTACAAAGACCATGAGTCCTTGGCGTGACCTAAGCACAGGCCTCAATCCATTGAAGGATTTTGATGGTTACATTATATAGATACTTTAGAGGTGGGAGTGCGGAGTAGAAGGAAAGAGAGTTAGTGACTTCTCGTCCTTTAGTTTATTGGTTCAGAACTAATTATACCTAACTATATTGGATTGGGTCAGCGCTGGGTCACGCTGACATAATGATCAGGCAGGTGGGTGCGTCAGGTCGCAGCGCGTCCTTTCTGATGCCACCTGGTCAAACGTACCGTGTGGTTCGTACAATACTCTACCTTTAATGTTGCCATGGCCTCAGAGCCTGTCGAGGTTAGCCGGTCTCGGGAAAAGAGATTCTAGGGTTGATGGAGACAGATTGAGGTCGTCCAAAGTGCCTTAGTGAGCAGTGGAAGTAGAGATGTCTAGCGGTCGCCGACTCGCCGTTGTTGGTCGCGATGCTGCTTGCAGAGGCGTCGAAGTAGGCCGGTTTCGGGAACAACTATCCGAGGGCCATCTCCGTTGGAGACATGTTGATATCGTCCCAGATGACTCAGTGAGGGGCGGGCTTGGGATGTCTAGCATCGATGGCAGCGGTTGTGGTTGGCTGTGCTGCAAGGGCGTCAAGGTATACCAGAATTAGGCCTGTTTCGGGAACAACGATCCGAGGACCATCTCTGCTAGCGCTGTGGTGTGATTTGGAGGGAGTGTCGAAGCGAGTGCTTTCGCGCAGATTGTTAGCGACGTTGACAAGTAGCCTGTAAAGAGTGAGAAAGTCAGCACCGACGAGGGGCGGTATCACGTCTCCCAGGGTGTTACCAGTCTTAGGACTCTCATTTCAGCAGCCTGGATTTTGGACTTGGTCTTGATAGTCAGTGTCCAACATTCTGATGTACAGTATATATCAACACTGGTTTTGAAATGGTCTTGCAAATTAGTATCTTTCATTTTTAAAGTACTTTTTCATCTTTTAGTATTAGGTACAGCATGTTGACACTGGCGCTATATTTTGCTCTTCTTTTATTTATCTCCATATTTTGATCTTGTCTTTCGTTGAAATGTGTTCCTAGCTGCATGAAATTTGCAATTTATGCGTCCTAGGCACATCACTCCTGTTGTATTTTAACAGCCATTATAGCCGTTATCTGCATATGCAAAACATTCCGCATCCGTTCTTTCTCTGTATATGTATCTTAGACATTTACATACGCACGTGTGTGTGAGTGGCCTAAGGCGCCAGACTCCACTCTGGTCCTCTCTGAGGGCGTGGGTTCGTATCCCACTTCTGACACACAGTTTACACGACGCATGGCGCAGTGATTAGAATTCCCAGCCGTCACTACGGCGGTCCAGGTTTGAATCCCACCCAGGGCTGAAATAATTTCAGTATCACAGCACTGCGAGTCGTTACTCCAACTCTCGTGGGCGGGGAGTTAGGGATGTGTATGCGTGTAAGGTCACAACATTACTCATAGATCAGTCATATGAGTTCTGAGCTCTCTTCTGGGAGGGAAATAGCTGTCGATCACGAGTCCAACACGTATTCAAAGACCATGGTGAATCACACATCTGTCCAAGACTGGAATATGCGTCAGTAGTATGGTGCCCACACAGAGTGAAGGGTATAAGTAAGATCGAGAGAATACAAAGGGTAGCGACCAAACTAGTCCCCAGCCTGGCAGATAAAGCATATGAGGAAAGATTAATAGTACTGGGTCTGCCATCTTTGAAAGATCGAAGAAAAGGAGCTGAAATTATTACAGTATTTAGGTCACTAAAGGGGATAGATTGCATTGACAGAAAAGATCTCCCAAATAAAAATACGAGTGTTTTAAGTGGTCATGGGAGCAAATTAAGAAAGACCACATGTCTAAATGATGTGTGAAGAAATACAGTTTTCCATATACTATTGGACCTGTCCTAATTCCCCCCTAATGTGCTTCTTTTGTATATATAATGTCACTGCTACCTTACTCTGTACCTTTGAAAATGTCTTAAATAGACGAAAACATTCGGTCACCCTTCATTTTATTTTCCAAGTGGTTTTATTACACATATACTCATAGATGCATAAATACTTGGAATAGCTTAGGAAGTGATATAGACCAAGCTCAAACAATACATGAGTTCAAATCAAAATATGATAATGGGAAATGAAGGATATAGATTAGGTTGAAATTGTACATGAATTTGGGGTTAGGTATGATAAAAAAAAAATATATAGGGAATAGGAGACGGGACCCAACGAGTGTTGCTCCTTTCCTGTAAACTACAATTTGGTAAATATAATTACGTAATTACACACACACACACGTATCTATATATATATATATATATATATATATATATATATATATATATATATATATATAGATAAATATACATAAATTTAGATATATATATATGTATATGTATGTATATATACATATATACACATATATATATAAACATATATATATTTTTATATATATATTTTTTTCTAGGGCACAGGTTCTCACGGAGACAATTTTGGTTAAAATCAACCGCGCTAATAGATTTAACTATTTTAAGTTGTATTTTCTTGAGTTTAAGGAAGGACTTCTTATCAACTTCATTGAACTTATGAACGGAATCATCCATAATGAACGGAAAAGGAAAAGCGCTGCAGAATCCCGATAAATTCTATTAAAAGTGTAACAGCAGTTTTTACATGCTGTTACACTTTTAATAGAATTTATCGGCATTCTCCAGCGCCTTTCCTTTTCCGTTCGTCATGGATGATTTCGTTCATAAATTGAATGAAGTTGATAGAAAGTCCTTCCTTAAACTCAAGAAAATACAACTTAGAATAGTTAAATCTATTAGCGCGGTTCATTTTAACCAATATATATATATATATATATATATATACATCATATATATATACATATATATATATATATATATATATATATATATATATTCTCTTAAAGACAGACGAGATAAGATAATATTGCTGTTTCTGCATTGTTTAACTTTTTGTTGAGAACTTCTATTTCTCTCGCTAGTTTACGATGGTGGACTGTTAACTTGCTGAGTAGCTGTCCGTAAGCAGTTGCAACGTTTCGGTCTTCTCTGAAGACCACCTTCAGGCTAATTGTTTGAGTGTATGTGTGTGACGTTTATATACTATTTTGTTTCTGTTTGCTTGGATGGTGTCGTGGAAAGCGGTCTTCCTGATTGGCTGCTCCATAGCCATCAGGAATCACTAGGGGAGGTCACATGCGCTTTTGGGTTGGGAGAATCTGAAGGTCTATGCTGTGTATGTTCATGGTTGGTTTTAATTCTGCTATGTAAATTGCTTCAATGAATGCTAGTCTACGAGAGTCTCTTTCTCTGTCTATTATTGTTGTTCCTTCTTCTAAGTTTTGGCGGGTGAGGGAAGTTTTATGTTTGGTGTTATAATGATTCTTAATAGCTCCATGTTGTAGGTGATAAGTTAATCGTCTCGTAAGTTTTGTCCTCGTCATCCCGATGTATGATTGAGACCCACAGTTCTCAACGGTACAATTGTGTTGGTAAATGACGTGGTTTTCTTGCAAAGACGATGGCGGTTTGGGAGGGCGGTTTCTCAGTAAAAGTTGTGACGTCTTTCGGGTCTTGTAGTATATGATCAGTGATATTTTGTGCTCTGGATCAGTGAGCTTCAAGTGTTTTGTAATGATATCTTTGAAGGCTTTTTGATCTGTCTTGTATTCTGACGACATGTAATTTCTGTAGTATATAGTGATGTTTTCTTGTCTTTGTGGGGTGGGTTTGTTGGAATATCAGTTGTTGATAGCTCGCTGTGTTGCTTCGTTGATTAACCTGTTGTTGTATCCATTGTTAATATGGACTTGAGTAAGTCTTTCCAGTTCCGTGTATGTATCTTTCCATGTGGAGCAGTGTGATATGGTGCGTCGTATGTATGCATCAATAGTGGAAATTAAGTATCGTTGAGGGTCATTAACTTTTACCATTGAGACATGTTTTTTGTTGCTGGGTTTTACGTATACTGAAGTAGTGTACTTGTTGTTATGACTGGTTACCAAGACGTCGAGGAAGGGTAAGCGACCGTTATTCGATTCTTTAAACGTAAAATTAAGGCCGGAAGCTTCTATAAGTCGTTCTCTGAGTCTTTGGAGATCTTTAATATCCTTGACTGACGAAAATGTCATCTATTCAGCGGCCATAAATGGAGGGTCAGTTGATGGAGAGTGTGAACTTCTCTATGGTTCCCATGAAAAGTTTGCGAAAAGGACTCCTAGGGGGCTGCCCATGGCACATGTCCGCGAAGACTTGTGAAAGGAGCTTCTTTGGTACAAATCTCTAAAATGGAACGTAAGGAAGCTTCTGGAGTGTTCAGTGTTGGTATGTTGTCACATCGATAGATTCTATCTAGAATGAATTCTATTGTTCAACGTCCAACGATGCTATAATGTAATTTTCTGCGGGAGAGGCATTTGGTAGTATTTCTAGGAATTCTTGGGCTGATGGGTACATAGAGGGTGAGAATTTCGTTTAGTTTTTTAGCTACTGAATAAGTTGCTGTGGGAATTTGGGAAATGATAGGATGAATGGGGTTGTTAGGCTTGTGTGCTTTCACGTTTCCGAATGCATGGCCAGGGGAGTAGTCCCCGGTTAATTTGTTGAAGTGCATACTAGATGATGAGGCAAGAGAAATAAAAGTTCTCAACAAAAAGTTAAACAATGCAGAAACAGCAATATTATTTAACCTCGTCTGTCTACAAGAAAATATTCTTCTTGGATACAGAAATATATACACCTATATGTATACTCAGTAAGTTTCCTCATTCAACATTTCAGAAGTCGTCTATATGTTATAGCTGTGAGCGTCGTGAGTAGCTACGCAACTGGACGGAGTAAGTCACGGTTGGTGATCCTGTAGTACTTTCTAATCATTGTAGGCACTTACGTCACTGGTGATCGACAGTGCTTTATGCGTGAAGGTGGATAAGACATGTTCAACAGGTGTTCTACTACTTTCAATGATAAGCTTTAGCGCTTATAAAATCTTCTAATGGGTTTAAAGTATTTTTTGGTTGGTTGTCTTACTTGTGCCAAAAGCCAATGGGTTAAATTGGCGCAGATTTATATTGATGAAATGTGTGCTTAACAAGGTTTTCATTTGCGACAAAGGTAGCAGTTTAGTGAACGCATGACATTTGGCAAGGAAAAGTAGGCCTACATATTTGTTTTGGGTGGTGGAGTAGTGAAGTACTAATGAATAGTGTCTGTTGGTAAAACGTTATTTTTTATATTGTGCAAACCTCATCTCGTGCAGAGTTTTGACTGCATAAGTTTTCGGCGGTCACTATTTAGGGATTTTAATGACATCCTTACGGACCAGAGTTACGAAGTATTCTTTTATGATTGGAGACTAGTTTTACCTCAAAATAGAAACCTGATCACTTTTAATTCCAATTATTGTCCTTCCGTTCTGCTACGTTTCTTTCTCTCCTTCGCTGCCGCTTCGGCGTGATGTTGTTCTCAAGAATGAAGCTCTGATTAATTACATATTATTGCCTACGAAATACTAATACCCCATTGTGCTTCCACATCTGCTGCCCTCTTTTCACGTATGTATTTAATTTTATATATTTTTACTCATCTTTCAGTTCTTTTTCCCCCTGCGCTTGTTACCCTTATCCTACTTTCACCCTGTTATACTTGTATATATATATATTTTTTTTTTCAGCTTCGCCCTTAGCTTGGTCTTGGTCCCTCTGCCTGTTGTCCTGCTTTACATCGAAGGGGGCACAGCACTTGATGCACATCGACTCATCTGTGCCAGCATTCCACCTCTTGCTCGACGAAACGAAGTGAGGAGTGTACGCCAGGAGACGCTCGGCTGCTGCCAAAGCCGTCCCCTTTGCCTCATGTATTCAGGCAGCTTGAGCAAATGGCAGTCACCAGCGGCCTTTTAGAATAGCCGTAAGGTCCTCGTGCTCATGAGCCAGGAGCGGATCCCGAAGTAACATCTCGTGTCACATTATCTCGCCAATGGGAGTGAGCCTAATTCAGCCTGAATAGTAGACAATGATTTGACTCTCAGACCCGCTAATACCGTCAATTCGCTCATCATCCGGCTGTTCACTTGCTCTCGTCCTCTCCCTCACATACCGTATTTAACGAATGGCGCCGCCTATTTTCATTATGTTGCCCATCACTGCCGTTGTATCCTGCGCCTTTCGCTCTACCATCTTCTTTCTCACTTCTCCGTAAACTTTGTCTTTTATTTTGAGCTTCATCCTAAATCACAGCTAAGTCTTTTATCCTTGAACTTCATTGCGCCCTTATGCTATCCTGCCGTTCAATGATTTACTCCCTATTTTTCCAATACTTTTCCGCAGAAAGCGTGTTTGTGTGAATGAGCACTTCGCTTGATTGATGTACCTTTCATGTGCATTATATATATATATATATATATATATATGTATATATATATATATATTATACATACCTGAACACACACACACACACACACACACACATCGTCTGGGGTATTGGCTGCATGTTATTGTGGCAAAGTAGCATGCAGTTGATACTTTAGGGTCTACGGACCAGAGCCACACATCATTTTGTCTGTGATAGAGGAAAACTTTGTTCATACAGAAATGGTGACACTTTTATACTACGACTCTCCCTCTGTTATGCTGTCCCACAACCCCTTGTTACTGTCCTGTACCATTTCTCTGAATATTTATTTCCTTTTTTCGCCTACCCTGTGGTGGGGGAAAAGAATACTACCACCAAGTCTTCCCGCTTGAGTCGTAAGAGGCGACAAAAAACGGGATGGCGGATGGGTTTAGGAGTCCTGCAACCCGTAGCCCCAAAGGAGACATTCCTAAATAAAAAAAAATAAAAAATAAATAAAAAAAAGTAAAGGCATAAGAGGGTCTGGGAGTTTTCCAACCAGTACCCTAAGGTTTGGGTCTTTTAATGTGTGTGGATGTGGTAAAGATGAGAGTAAAAGGGATAGATAGGCAGTATGCTTAGGAGAAGAAACATACTGGCATTGAGTGAAACTAAAATGAAAGGGAGGGGCGAGTGTGAGTGTGGGAGTGTAGTTGGGAGGTTCTCAGGAGTGAAAAGGGGACGAGGGAGAGAAGGGGTGGCTATACTAGTAAGTGAAGAGATAGGAAAGCATATAGTGGAGTGGAAGGAGGTTTCATCAAGGTTGATGTGGATGAAGGTGAAGGTGGGAAGGGAGATGTAGGTTTTTGTAAGTGCGTATGGGCCTGGTAGTGAGAAGAGCGTAGAGGAAAGGGAGGCTTTTTGGGTAGATTTAAATGAGTGCATAGAGGAATTAGGGAGAAATGTCAATGTAGTTGTATTGGGAGACCTTAATGCTAGGGTAGGAAACGAACCAATAGACGGAGTGATTGGGAAGTATGGAGTTCCAGGTAAAAATTGTAGTGGAGAATTGATGGTGGAGATGTGTCTTGAAAGAGAGTTGATAGAAAATACAGTGTTTAGAAAGAAATAAAGCATAAGTACACATGGGAGAGGGTGGTGGATAGAAGGGTGGCACATATAATGTTAATGGACTATATAGTAGTGACCAGGAGTATGGTAGGAAGAGTTAAGGATGTAAATGTTCTAAGGGGAGAGAGTGGGGTAATATCAGATCATTTTCTGGTGGAAGGTAAATTGAGAGTGGAGAATAGGTGGAGAAAGAGGAAAAGGGCAGAAGGTAGGGAGGTACTTAGAGTGAACTGCTTAAATGAGAAAGAAAAGGAGAAGGAGTATAAGAAGAAGCTGAGAGAGGAATGGGAGGGAATGAAGGATAGAGTAGAACTAGGGGTGGAGGAGGAATGGGGATGGTTCAAGGAGAGAGTCATAAGGTATGCAAAGATGGTGTGTGGAACAAGAAGGACAGGAGGAAATAGAAGGAAGGGTAGTGAGTGGTGGGATGAGGAAGCAAAGAAGGGTGTAGAAGAGAAGAAGCAGGCTTTCATAGATTGGATATAAATTAGGACGAGAGAATCATATGAGAGGTACAAATTAAAGAGAAGAGAAGCTAAGCATAAGATAAAGGAAGCAAAGAGGAGAGCAGATGTGAAATGGGATAAGGGTATGATAGAAAAAATTGAAAGTAATAAAGATATGTTTTGGAGAGAAATTAAAAGAGGAAGAGGAGGCGAATCAAGTAGAGAAGAAAAGGTAAAAGGTGCAGCTGGAAGGATGATAATGGAAGAGAAGGCAGTGAGAGGAAGGTAGGCAGAGTATTTTAGGGAGTTGCTAAATGTGAAGGAGGATAGGGAGGGAAAGATAGTTGCAGTGAGAAGCGTTAAGAAAATGAGAGTGATGAGTGAGGAAAATGGAGGAGAAATAGGGAAAGATGAAATGAAAGCAGCTGTTAAGATGATGAGAGCAGGCAAGGCACCTGGGTTGGATGGATGCCATGCAGAATGTCTGAAGAAAGGAGGTACAGTTCTGGTGGACTGGCTGGTGAGGTTATTTAATGTTTTTTAAGAGAGGGTAGAGTACCGGAGTACTGGAGGAGTGCCTGTATAGCTCCGCTTTACAAGGGAAAGGGGGACAAGTGTGAGTGTAGTAGTTTCAGAGGGATCAGCTTGTTGAGTGTAGTGGGGAAGGTTGATGGGAGGGTCTTGATTGAGAGGATTAGGAGAGGAACAGAGGGAGTAATTGGTGAAGAACAGTGTGCTTTTGGTTTTAGGACAGGTAGAGGTTGTGTAGATCAGATTTTTGTGATAAGACAGATATGTGAGAAAGCTATAGGAAAAGGTAAGGATGTTTTTTGGGCTTTTATGGATTTGGAAAAGGCTTACGACAGGGTAGACAGGAAGGCAATGTGGGAGGTACTGCAGATATATGGGATAGGAGGAAAGCTGTTAAGAGCAGTCAAGAGTTTTTACGAGAGTAGTAGAGCTTGTGTTAGGATTAGAAATGGAGAGAGTGAATGGTTTGAGGTAAAGGTGGGACTTCGTCAGGGATGTGTTATGTCGCCCTGGCTGTTCAACCTATATATGGATGGGGTGGTGCGAGAGGTGAATGCAAGGGTGGGGGGTCAGGGGTTGGAGATGGTTAAAGAAAATGGAGAAAAGTGGGAGATAAACCAGTTGTTGTTTGCTGACGAAACTGCACTTGTAGCAGGATCAAAGGAGGGATTGAGGAAGTTAGTGACAGTCTGAAAAGGTGTGTGAAAGAAGGAAGCTGAAGATAAATGTGGGCAAAAGTAAAGCAATGAGATGTACAAGGGGAGAGAGTGACAGCAGGCTGGAAGTGAGCATTAAGGGAGAGAGAGTGGAGGAAGTGGATAGTTTTAGATACTTGGATGCGAATGTGACAGGAAAGGGAGGAGTGGGGGTGAAGGTAGAATGTAGATTGAGAGAAGCGGGTAAATGCCTCAGTGGAGTAAAAATTGTAATGAGAAATAGACATCTGGGAATGGATGCTAAGAGGAGGTAATATGAAGGAGTGATTGTGTCGACAGCACTATACGGGGCAGAAACATGAAACATAAGAGAGGAAGAGAAAAGGAGTTTGAATGTGTTTGAGATGAAATGTCTGAGAAGTATGATAGAGTGAGAAATGAGGAGGTGAGGAGGAGAACAGGGGTGGAAAGGGAGCTGGGAGATAGGGTTCATGAAAGAGTATTAGGATCGTTTGGACACATGGA
>NC_134801.1:26885890-26920890 GCF_046742065.1 Oratosquilla oratoria | reverse complement strand
ATGTTTACCTATCATTTTTTCTATTCATTTGTTTATTTATTTATCTATTTATTCATTCATTTATCTAGTTACCTATTTATTTATTCACTTATATATTCATTCATATATTTACCCATATGTTTATTCGTTTACTTATTCATTTATTTATCTATTTATCTATTTATTACTCATTCATTTAGCTATTTGTTTTCATTTTTTTTTTAATTTATCTATTCGTCCTTGCAACACAATTCCCTTCTCTTGCAAGACGATTCCCTTTATGTCTGACACTACCCTTGGCCCATCTACCACTGCGTTACCCAATATGTACCACGTATTTGAAAAAAATCGCTTGGCGCCAGCCAGATTAAGATAAAAGTACCCCTCTTTGTGGGAGGGGTTCATCAAGACAAGTTCAAACCTCATAGCCATTGAAAGGGTACTACGCAGTTCAATGACATCATCCAGCATTAAAAAAAAAATCCGATGGTCAAATATCTTTATGATTAATGTTTTCTCAGTCAGGTAAATTTTTCACACTATCTCAAATAAAAAACATACTCATTTTTTCTGAATTAGATTTCTAAATCAAATAATACTTGCATTTTTCACAGTGAGCATACAAGAATACTAGATCACATGAAAGACTTATGAACGTGGAGCACACGTGCTGGGCGTGTCACTCCGTTCACACGCAACCACCCTTCCTATTCCAAGCAGCTCTCATCAGGATCAGTTGACTTGCTAGAGCCGTGATTTCTATGGGCGCTCCCCTTCGTATTCTCCACAGAGGGTTGTCTGTTGTGGAGATCCCTTGAGTGGGATCAAAATCAGGGAAGCATGCCACATGCCCACATAGCAGGAGTTGACGTTTCCAAATTATGTTGGCAACAGGGAGTCTCACGGAGAAGTTGTAAGTTTGATATACATTCCAGTGGTATCCATCGACTCTCCGAAAATAATTGGTACCAAAGACGTCGAGACGCATCTTCAAATCAGCATTCATTGTCCATGTTTCGCAGCTGTGCAACAAGACAGATAGAAAAACAACTTGACATTTCAGATCTTAGACTTCCTATATATCGACAACCCTGGCTGAGCGAGTCCATAACTCCATGGGCAATATCAGTCCTTCGATGGACTGCCTGATATCATCGGCAAAGGCGAGGTCAGTGATCTCAGTATTTCCAATAGATGTTCCGGAATGTCTTAAAGCCAATCCATACAGGTGTTAAAAATTTTTAGGGAGAGGACGTACCCCAGAATCAGACTTAATTCACAGAAGAAAAAGCTGGACACGCCTCCTCCACACCTCACAGCACTTTTCCAGAGTATAGGCTAGACATCAGATAAATAATCCTGACAGAAATCCCACGGATTCGTAGATGATCTCAAAGATACATGATGCACTGAGTCTAACGCCATCTTGATATCATCATAAGCTGCACACAACATCTACTGAAACTCACGTCCAGAGCACGAGGATCCGATAACTTGTTGACTTACCGGACGTGAACTAAGACTGCTCTGAAACTTTAGCAAATGTGAGTGAACCCATACCAGCAATAGATTGGCGAGTGCCTTGTCCGGTACACTGAGCAATGTAATACCGCACTAACGGTTACAGTTCTGCTGGTCCCACTTCTAGATAGGAACGACAAGCCCCCTTCTCTAGCCAGAGGCAACAGTACCGGACTGTCAAACAGCTGATATCATATGCATGCAACCCAAGGCCTTACCTCAACAACTTTGCACTGACATTGCAGATGCTATCCCCCTTTCTATCTTTGAACTTACAGCATTTCTGACTTCTTTCAAAGAAGGGAGAGTTTCATCTGTCGGTGCATTTGCACCCGAACACCAGCTAAGGGAAGCTGACTAATTAGCGGGTACTCAGACCTTCACGTCTGACACTAGTTGCCCATCGGCTGTTCGAACAGTACTCACTTAGGCCACAGATTTGAATCTGATTTTCTCCTGGGCTCGGTAAGCAGATTACAAAGGATTACAAAGGCGGAGCATGCCGACAAGAGACCTTTTGGTCCATAACTAGGTTAAGATAAGTAATACATAGGTATAGTTAAATGATAAACAAACAGGTAAATAGTAAATAATAATAAACTGACAGATAAATAATAATAAATGGAAATCAAGCAAATGATAAAAAACAGACAAATAATAACAAACAAATAATCAAATAATATAAATTACATAGGAGTCATTACAGCATCTTGCTTAAATGTTTATCTAAACGGATCTTAAGGATTACAAAGGCGGAGCATGCCGACAGGAGACCTTTTTATCCATATCTAGGTCGGATGCAAAAAAAAAAAAAAAAAAAAAATCATATTAATAATGAAATAATAAATAAAAACTATAATAATGTAAATAACAAATAAAATACATAAATAAATGCATAGGTATAGTTAAAATAATAATCAAACAGGTAAATAGTAAATAATAAATTGACATATAACTAATAATAAATGAAAATCAGACTGACAAATGATAACAAAACAAAAACAAATAATATAACATAAATTATAATCATTACAGCATCTTACTCAGGTATTTATCTAAATGATTCTTAAAGCTTCGAACTGAACTACATTGCACTACCTGTGCAGGAAGTTTATTCCATTCATTAACTACACGGTTGGCAAAGTTGTTTCTACCTACTTCCAAATTAAATCTATTTCCGGACAGTTTGAGACCATTGTTTCTTGTCTGGTTCTCATTCAATGTGAAAATTTGGTCACTTTTGATGTTGTCAATTCCCTTTAAAATCTTAAAGACCTGTATCAAGTCACCTCTGAGTCTACGCTTTTTTAGGGAAAACAGATTCATGTGCTTTAGTCGATTTTCGTATGATTTATTTTTGATATTTGGAATCAGTTTTGTGGCTCGCCGTTGTACTTTTTCCAATCTGTCAATGTCTTTAATGAGATTCGGTGACCATACGGAAACAGCATATTCCAAATGTGGACGAACTAACGATTTATATAGTTTGTTAATGAGTGATGGACTTTTGAAGTCAAAAGATCGCGCAGTCAGTCCTAGAATTTTATTTGCTTTCTCAGAGGCTGAAATACACTGCTTGGATGATTTGAGATCGTTATTGATAATTACGCGAGATCCTTTTTTACTGTCCACTTTTGTTAACGAATTTCCAAATAACTTGTAATCGTACTTACTGTTATTTTTACCTATGTGCATTACCTTGCATTTACTTGTGTTAAATTTCATTAGCCACTTTTCAGACCATTGCTGTAATTGATCTAAATCTTCTTGAATATCTAATTGGTTTGAGTGATCATTTGCCACTCCGCACAGTTTTGTATCATCAGCAAATTTGGAAACAGTAGATTTTAGTCCATGGTCTATATCATTTATATATACTATGAATAGAAGTGGCCCAAGAACGGAACCCTGAGGAACTCCACTTGCAACATTTTTCCATCTAGAAGTTTTTCCATTTAAAACAACTCTCTGTTTTCGACCATTCAACCAATTACTAGTCCAACCTAATAGGCTACCACTTATTCCGTGCAAAGCTAATTTAGTAAGTAGTCTTTCGTGTGGGACGGTATCAAAAGCTTTTGCAAAGTCTAGATATATTAAATCTATATTGTTTCTTTTGTCATAATTCGAGATAACTGTGTTGTAGAATTCGAGTAAGTTAGTCACGCAAGAACGTTTCCGTCTGAAACCATGCTGGCTATCATTTATCAAACGGTTACTTTCTAAATGATGTTCGATAGCATCTCTGATGATAGTTTCCATTATTTTTCCTACGATTGAAGTCAAACTTATAGGCCTATAGTTATTTGGTTTCTTTTTTGAATATGGGAGTAACGTTAGCTAGCTTCCATTCTCTTGGGACATCTCCGGATATGATGGATTTCTTGAAAATAATTTCTAATGGAACAACAATCTCATTTTTCATTTCCTTTAAGATTCTTGGATGCCAACAGTTAGGCCCTGGTGTTTTATTAACTTAGAGTTTGTCTATACACCTTTTAATTTTTTCTTTTGTTATATTTACCGTAGTTAAAGCTTCGAACTGAACTACATTGCACTACCTCTGCAGGAAGTTTATTCCATTCATTAACTACACGGTTGGCGAAGTTGTTTCTACCCACTTTCAAATTAAATCTATTTCCTGACAGTTTGAGACCATTATTTCTTGTCGGATTCTCATTCAGTGTAAGAATTTTGTCACTTTTGATGTTGTCAATTCCCTTTAGAATCTTAAAGACCTGTATCAAGTCACCTCTGAGTCTACGCTTTTTAAGGGAAAACAGATTCATATGTTTTAGTCGATTTTCGTATGATTTATTTTTGGTATTTGGAATCAGTTTTGTGGCTCTTCTTTGTACTTTTTCAAATCTGTGAATGTCTTTAATGAGATTCAATGACCATACAGAAACAGCATATTCCAAATGTGGATGAACTAATTATTTATATAGCTTGTTAATGAGAGATGAGCTTTTGAAGTCAAAAGATCGCGCGATCAGTCCTAGAATCTTATTTGCTTTCTCAGAGGCTGAAATACACTGCTTAGATGATTTGAGATTGTTACTGATAATTACGACGAGATCCTTTTCACTATCCACTTTTGTTAACGAATTTCCAAATAACTTGTAATCGTACTTACTGTTATTTTTACCTATGTGCATTTACTTGTGTTAAATTTCATTAGCCACTTTTACTTGTGCTAAATTTCATTAGCCACTTTTCAGACCATTGCTGTAATTGATCTAAATCTTCTTGAATATCTAATTGATTTAAGTGATCATTTGCCATCCCGCACAATTTTGTATCATCAGCAAATTTGGAGACAATAGATTTTAGTCCGTAGTCTATATCATTTATATATAGCCTACTATGAATAGAAGTGGCCCAAGAACGGAACCCTGAGGAATTCCACTCGTAACATTTTTCCATCTAGAAGGTTTGCCATTTAAAACAACTCCGTTTTCGATCATTCAACCAATTTCTAGTCCAATTTTATAGGCTACCACTTACTCCGTGTGAAGCTAATTTAGTAAGTAGTCTTCCGTGGGAGACGGTATCAAAAGCTTTTGCAAAGTCTAGATATATTAAATCAATATTGTTTCTTTTGTCATACCTCGAGATGACTGTGTTGTAGAATTCGAGTAAATTAATCACGCAAGAACGTTTCTGTCTGAATCCATGCTGGCTATCATTTATCAAAGTTACTTTCTAAATGATGTTCGATAGCATCACTGATGATAGTTTCCATCATTTATCCTACGGTTGAAATCAAGCTTATAGGCCTGTAGTTATTTAGTTTCTTTTTGTCACCTTTTTCGAATATTGGAGTGACGTGAGCTAGCTTCCATTCTCTTTGGACATCTCCGAATATGATGGATTTCTTGAAAATAATTTCTAATGGAACAACAATCTCATTTTTCATTTCCTTTAAGATTCTTGTATGCCAACCGTCAGGCCCTGGTGTTTTATTAACTTTGAGTTTCTCTATACACCTTTTAATTTTTTCTTTTGTTATATTTACCGTAGTAAGTTTACCCTAGACTTTTCACAGGTTTCAGTTTGGAGTTCACTTTGAGGTGTTTCGTTTACGAATACTGAGCTAAAATAGTTGTTTAAAATATTACACATTCCTTCGTTTGAATACTCAAGTTGACCGTCAGCAGATAATAGTGGGCCAATGTGATTCCTAATAACCTTTTTATCTCTAATGTAACTGTAGAATTCTTTGGGATTCTCTTTGGATTTATCAGCGATATTCATTTCGTATTGTCGTTTTCGTTTTTTTATTGTCTTTTTTAAATCTCTCTGTATTATTACATAACTTTGATAGTCGTTAGGTGCACCCGAGCACTTGTATTTCTTATAAACCTGTCTCTTTTTAGCAATACTTTTTTCAGTTTCTTTGTCAAGCCATTTTGGGCGAGCCTGATTTGGGGGGCGTCTGTCCTTAAACGGGATGTAAGTATGAATCATCTTAGTAAGCGTATTTTGAAATATTTCCCACATCTGATCTACAGGTCTTTCGCTTAAAATTGCCTCCCAATCTGTAAGCTGAAGCTCCTGACGTAGTCCTATGAACTGAGCTTGACTAAAATCGGGTATTTTAGATGCACATGTATCTATTCTATTTTTTTTTTTAGCAGTTTGAATCTAAGTTGTGGTCAACATCGGCTATCGTGCTTTCACGGCTAGTGATCAATATCCTTATCCATCCTCCTGACCAAAAAGTCCCAGGGGTAGTGGGACAGTATACACACCCACCACCTTGGTACTTGGGAGCGAGACAGCCTTCGGCTTTTATGTGTTTGTAGGTGTATGACAGGCTTGACAGAAAGGCGTTGTGGGATGTGTTGCTGATATATGAAATTATAGGAAGTCTGTTGAGGGTGGTCAAGAGTTTTTACTTGATTCGTATAGTTTGTGTGAAAGTAGATGATGGGGAAAGTGAGTGTTTTGAGGTTAGGGCGGGACTGTGCGAGGGTTGTGTAATGTCACCATGGTTATTTGACGTATATATGGACAGGGAGGTGCATAGGTAAACGCGAGGGTGCTGGGTAGGGATATGGAGATAGTAGGTGAGAGTGGACAGAAGTGAGGGATGAGCCAGTCGTTATTTCTGTAGTTGAGTCTGAGGGAAAACTGAAGCAGTTGGTGGCGGAGTTTGAAAGGTTATGAGAGAAGAAAACAAAATGGAAATGTGGGTAAAAGTAAAATGATGTGAGGGTGGCTGAGAGTTGGTACTAATGGGAGAGTGGAGGTGAATTATAGAGTAAAGGCAGCAAGTAAATTATGAGGGGAATAAAAAGTACCATGAGAAATAGGTTACGAAGACTTGGAATTTAAGGGAGACAAAAGGGTAAAGTCTAAATACGTTTGAGATGAAGTTCTTAAAAAGTATGGTGGGGGTTTACGATAATGGAAAAAAGTGAGGAATGGTATGTGTATATGGAAAGAATGAGTGAAAAAGACGCGCAAAAATGTAAGGAAGGCGAATGTAGATTGAATTATCTTGAGTGGAAGACCCAGAATGATGTTGATGGACGGGGTGAAGGAGGTATTAGATGCAAGAAGGCAGGGGAAAAGGCAAACGATAGGTGTGAATGGAGAGTGTAAATGGATGAGGAAATAACGCGGGCTGAAGGAATTTCTTCTTGTCTGATCTTTATATTTCTTGAATGAATGAGGGGGACCTCAATGATGCTATGTGGGTAAACTAGCTTCAGCTGTAAGATCCCTGCTATGAAGATACCGTACCTTGGTCCGTTGCCTCTGACCCTAGCTGTGTGGCAACGAACAGAGATGCTTCATTCATGAGGAGAGTGAATAGGTTTTGGATGGGTGTGGGATGGGTATTTGGTAGATGTTTGCTTTGACTCAGCCACCCACCATATAAGAAAGAAAGCACCTTTTGGTATATGTTCAGTATGTATGTATGTATGTTTGCACGTATGTATGCGATGATAACAATCTAAAGG
Organism: Oratosquilla oratoria; assembly: GCF_046742065.1. NCBI lineage: Eukaryota > Metazoa > Arthropoda > Malacostraca > Stomatopoda > Squillidae > Oratosquilla > Oratosquilla oratoria. The sequence continues at coordinate 26,913,418 of NC_134801.1, read as the reverse complement.
ATACCATTTAAATGCTTCTTTCCTTTACTAATCCAATGCAAACGTATAATACTATACCTTAAAATGTCATACAACTAGTTGCCATAAGTTTGATAATTCTCACATTTTTATGCCTATTATGTGTGGGAAATTATTCCAAAGTTAATAGAGGCCACACAGGGGTGGCGCATACACAACGGCTCATCTAGAACTACTGCGTATATCAGTAGCATCCTAAGCGAGGAGCTGAAGAATTTGATTGCTTAGCATTGGTGACATCTCTTATTGGGTGTCGCCAGGTCGCCTGAAGATGGATCGATTACATCTCGCTTGGCCTCGTTGCCAATGTCTCTCCGACACATCCCTTCTTCTCTCCTATCCACGAAGGTCTACATCTAATCCCAACAGAGATTTGTCTAAACATTCAAGGCCAACCCAAGATAAAAATCCTTTTAGGCATTTACCGGAGGTGCTGGTCGGGCGAGTTGTTCATAGGATTTGTATATATATATATATATATAATATATATATATATATATATATATACATCATGAGGATCTTACCGATGGGTAAGACGATGCCACTCGGAAGAAGAAACAGGGGTGAATGTCGGGTGCTAGCAAGTGGGGACATCCTGTACAATAATATCATGGATACTATGGCATGAAATGGGACTTGGATTCTGCGACAAAATAAAAGATAAAAATAGTTTGGTACCAGGTAGATATTTTATCTATCTACTCTTTTATGCAAGTGTAGAATTCAATGCCCTATGCCTAGGTGGTGAAAGAATCCTCTCTCCCTCTTTCTCTGAACCCGATCTGTTTTGATCAGAAAGAAGTTAAAAGTAACACGGGGAATGTTCAATGAGAAAGATGAATCAATTGGGTACGAGTTACGATGCGCGCCTTGTCGAGTCCCTTTATACATAGTCACTCACTCTTACTGTTTGTTCTTGCTATTGATTCTTCGAACCTATTGTGTTTGTTCCGTGAATATGGTGGGTTGCTATGCATACGGATACACCAATAGTACCGTTATACAGAGTCCCTGTATACAGAGTTGCGACAACTCCGGACACGCCCCCATTTTATGACCATTCTGCGGAGTAGTTGCAACTCTTTGGTTAAAAGGACTCTAGCGCATAGTAACCCTGGAAGGCAAAGAGGGAGAAAGCGTAGTGGAGGCTCAAAATATATTACTACCATAATTGATACGAACGCAGATGCATGTGAAAGCGAGGGGTGTTCATATCTTTTTTTATATGATTTTCGAATATGGTTATCGGGAGGGGGATTTAATAGTGGATAAGAAGGACAGTTTTTAATCTTAAGTTTTCTTTATCTTTTTCAGTACCTCTACGGTTATTACCTCAATTTCATCCGTCGAGGGATTAACCATGGGATATTTATTATTTCCTAGATATTTTTCTACATTGAAGGGTCCTTCAAATTTTACATCTAATTCTAAATGTTTAGGATGTTTTCCTTTTTCATCACTGCATCTATCTTTCCTGTTGAGAGCTCATATACAACCCGATCTATGGGTAATGCTGTAACGTTACACATACCCAATTCCTTACAGAGTGGGCTATCAGCTTGTAGTTCTGTAATATTTTTCAATCCTGGGTGGGGATCAAACTCAGACCGCTGCGTTAGTAGGCGAGCTCGGTACTACAACACGAATAAGCCGGTGTATCATTTGCTACGTTTTTGTATTCAGTTCAAGAGACGTACCTCCGTGAATTAAAGCAGTTTGCGTGAGATGGGTATGTGGTGGACAAGCCCCCCACATGTGCTTCGACGCGGTATTTTGGCTTATAGCATCGCCGCCGCAGAAATGGGATGGACCAGGAATGGACAGTTTGTGTAGAAGTAGCTGGCCTTCGGCCTTATATTAATTGTGTGTAGGTTAAGTCTATAGTGCGCCTGTACTACATGCATTTGTATCCTCTTGAAAGCACAACCTAAGCCCTGCCGAGCCATGTTTCGGTCAGGTTGGGTCGTGTGCTACTTTAACGTACGCATGAGGCCTATATAAAGATGCCAGGTTCTGGTGTCCCCGTTCAGTTCCTTTCTGTACTTGTCACCAGCACTGCCCGACCGAGGCTCGCGGTCACTTTTGTGGTTTAGGGCAGGGCTCCGTGCCCTGCCCGCGTCGACCCAGCCTAGGTCGACACTTGCGCTAACCAGAATAAAGCAACCAAACTCACCAGAGTCTCCTTCACTCCCTCGGCACCTAAGCGCAAGTAACATTCACGTAATGTTACAGGTACGTAAGCCTCCAAAACGATTAGGCCTGCTCCTCGGAACATGAGAGGACTCAATTGAAGTTCGGTAGTGTCGGCTGGGATCGGTATAATGGAGGGTTCGGTCAGGAATACCGGAAGGAGATACCATAGATGCCTGATTTTTTTTTTTCCGGATCTTGCAGGTGGTCCAGAACAGTTCCTATACACGGCTTGTTGTCCACGCGATGCCACTGTTATTAGCAGCGGCACCCTGATCTCAGGGGAAAGGACGAGGTACACCTCAACCACAGGAGGAGGGTGTGCCCCTAAGAAACTGAGGGTTACCTCAGAAGGAGAGACGGTGTGGTGCCGCGTTACCCCTGCCGCGTTCAGTGGCGGAGTGAGTCCTAGGTAAAGGATGGCTGTGGCTCTACACTCTAGCAGGTAGTGATGGAGGGGCTGTTGTACCTCGGCCCCACAAAGTTTGCAGCATTCGTGATCGGGAGACCCAATGGAGGCCACATGCAGAAATTGAAATGCGGTACTGCCAAGGACTCGAACCCAGCAACCACATGACAAGTGTCGTAGTAACTTACCAACTCTTGATAGCGTAGTTGGCAAGTTACTACGACACTTGTCATGTGGTTGCTGGGTTCGAGTCCTTGGCAGTACATCATTTCAATTTCTGCGTGTGGTCTCCATTGGGTCTCCCGATGCTGATGGGTTAGAATTAAAGTGCATTATGGTTGTTAAAATGCATCTCTCATCACTGGGACCCATTCAATGTTGTACACACATATATATATATATATATATATATATATATATATATATATTTATATATATATATATACATACATACATACACCAAGGCTTTTTCCCCCTTACAAGGGAGGTAGCCAAGAAGGAAAAGACATAAAATCATTCCCACCCATTCCATCCCTGAATACACTCCACACCCCTCCACCCTCCCTCTTATCTTAGCACCTCCTGGATGACGGGTCATCCCTGCACCTTGTCCACTGTCCTGGGTCAGAAGCAGTGTCGCAAGACACAGCACATCTACAGCAAGGCCGCTTCATTAAATCGGCGACCCCCCCCCTCTCCGTCCCCCCGTGCATAAAAGGAGAAGACGGGGAGAAATCCCTTCGGGCTGCGTCAAATTTTGCTCACACATACTACCTCACCCCCATCCCCCCGCCCATTTCACCTCATGCATCACAACATCATCCATATACAACCATTCTCCATTCACCCCTGTCTTCTGTCCTCTCCCGTCCTTCCTCAACAGACATTCCCCTCTTCCCCAAAGCCCCCTTCACCCCATCCATCCATCTCATCCTAGGACGTCCCCTCATGTTCACTCCCTCCACATCTGCCTTCCATACCTCTTTTACTAGTCTTTCTTCACTCATTCTTTCCATGTGTCCAAACCATCCTAATATTCTTTCATCAACCCTATCTCCCAGCTCCCTTTCCACCCCTGTTCTCCTCCTCACCTCCTCATTTCTCACTCTATCTAGCCTAGTAACCCCCATCATACTTCTCAGACACCTCATCTCAAACACATTCAAACTCCTTCTCTCTTCCTCTCTTATGTTCCATGTTTCCGCCCCATACAGTGCTGTTGGCACAATCACTCCTTGATCTATTCCCAAATGTCTATTCCTCATTACACTTTTTAATCCACCAAGGCATTTACTCGCTTCTCTCAATTTACATTCTACCTCCACCTTCACACCACCTTTTCCTGCCACATTTGCACCCAAATATCTAAAACTATGCACTTCCTGCAGTCGCTCTCCCTTAATGCTCACTTCCAGTCTACTGCCACTTTCACCCCTTGTACATCCCATCACCTTACTTTTACCCACATTTATCTTCCGCTTTCTTCTATCACACACTCTCCCAAACTCTGTCACCAATTTCCTCAATCCCTACTCCGATCCTACCACAAGCGCAGTGTCGTCCGCAAACAACAGCTGGCTCACCTCCCACTTTTCTCCATTTTCTTTAACCATCTCCAATCCCTGACCTACTACCTTGCATTTACCTCTCGCACTACCCCATCCATGTATAAGTTAAACAGCCAGGGCGACATAACGCATCCTTGACGAAGTCCTACCTTTACCTCTAACCACTCACTCTCTCCATTTCCAATCCTGACACAAGCTCTACTACTCTCATAAAAACTCTTGACAGCTCCTAGAAGCTTTCCTCCTATCCCGTATATCCGCAAAACCTCCCACAGTGCCTTTCTGTCTACCCTGTCGTAAGCCTTTTCCAGATCTATAAAAGCCCAAAAAAATCCTTCCCCTTTCCTATAGCTTTCTCACATATCTGTCTTACCACGAAAATCTGATCTACACACCCTCTACCCGTCCTAAATCCACTCTGTTCCTCACCAATTACTCCCTCTGTTCCTCTCCTAATCCTCTCAATCAAGATCCTCCCATAAGCCTTCCCAACTACACTTAACAAGCTAATCCCTCTGAAACTACTACATTCACACTTGTCCCCTTTTCCCTTGTAAAGTGGAACTATACAGGCACTCCTCCCAGCGGCGACGCCAGGAATTTTTAGTTGGGGAGGCTAAGGGGGGGCTGAGCAAATTTTTGGGGGGCTAATAGTAATATGATAATACACATATATTATCCTCATTTCAGAAGGGGAGGGGGTTAATGGTAGGGCTAGCACTGATGGCTGACAAATCTTTAGCCCTGGCAATTAAAAATTCCACTTAATAAAATTATTTCAATGAGTGTTTTAAATGTTTAATTTGCTCATTTCAGTTGGGGGGGGGCTAATGGGGGGCTGGCCACTCTTTGTTGGGGGGTAAAAGCCCCCCCCAAGCCCCCCCTGGCGCCGCCACTGACTCCTCCAGTCCTCCGGTACTCTACCCTCTCTCCAGCAAACATTAAATAACCTCACCAGCCAGTCCACCATCACTGTACCTCCTTTTTTTTTTAGACATTCTGCATGGCATCCATCCAGACCAGGTGCCTTACCTGCTTTCATTATCTTAACAATCTGTGAAAGCTCAATTCTTCTCTTCTACAACCTTCTTTTTTTCCTCACCCCACCATTCACTACCCTTTCTTCTATTTCCTCCTGTCCTTCTTGTTCCACACGCCATCTTTGCACACTTCGTGGCTCCCTCCTTGAACCATCCCCATTCCTCCTCCACACCTAGCTCTACTCAATCCTTTACTCCCTCCCACTCCTCCTTCAGCTTCTTCTTGTACTCCTTCTCCTTTTCCTTTTCATTTAAAGAGTTCACTCTAAGCACCTCCCTACCTTTTGTCCCTTTCCTCTTTCTCCATCTATCCTCCACTCTCAACTTACCTTCCACCAAAAAATGATCTGATATTCCCCCGCCCTCTCCCCTTAGAACATGTACAACCTTAACTCATCCTATCATAATCCTATTTACCACTACATAATCCATTAACGCTCTATCTACCACCCTTCCATCCACCACCCTCTCCCATGTGTACTTATGCTTGACTTTCTTCCGAAACTCTGTATTTGCTATCATCAACTCTCTTTCTAGACACATTTCCACCATCAATTCTCCACTATGGTTTTAACCTGGAACTCCATACTTTCCAACCACTCCATCAATTGGATCAATTCCTACCCTAGCATTAAGGTCTCCCAGTACTATTACATTGACATTTCTCCCTAAATCCTCTATGCACTCATTTAAATCTATCCGAAAACCTCCCTTTCTTCTACACTCTTCTCACTGCCAGGCCCATATGCACTTACAAAAACCCACATCTCCTTTCCCAGTTTCACCTTCATCCACATTATCCTTGAGGAAACCTCCTTCCACTCCACTACACGTTTACCTATCTCTTCACTTACTAGTATAGCCACCCCTTCCCTCCCTCGCTCTCTCTTCACTCCTGATAACCTCCCACTTACACTCCCAAACTTACACTCACCCTTCCCTTTCAACTTAGTTTCACTCAAAGCCAACACATCCATCTTTCTTCTCACAAACATACTACCTATCTCATCCCATTTATTCTCATCTTTTCCACATCCACGCACATTAAAAGACCCAAACCTTAGAGTGCTGGTCGGAAAACTCCTAGACCCTCTTATGCCTTTACTTTTTTTTAGAAATGTCCCCTGTGGGGCTACAAGGAGAAGGATGCCTAGTCCCAATCCCCGCCCCTTTCTTCATGCCTCTTATGATCGAAGTGGAAATACTTGGTGGCAGTATTCTTTTCCCCCACCACAGGGAAGGTAGGCGAAAAAGGAAATGAATATTCAGAGAAATTGTACAGGACAGTAACAAGGGGTTGGGGGACAGCATAACGGAGGGACAGTTGTAGTATAAAAGTGTCATAATTTCTCTATGAACAGAGTTTTCCTCTATCACAGACAAAATGATGTGTGACTCTGGTCCGTAGGGGCGCCCCATATAGACCCTAAAGTATCGACTGCATGCTACTTTACCACAATAACATGCAGCCAATACCCCAGACGGGGACCAATGCCCCAGACGGGGTATATGTACTGTATATATATATATACATTTCATTATATATATATATATATATATATATATATATATATTTATATATATGCATGTATGTATATATACACTCGTCCCTCGTTTAACGCAGGTTCGCTTAACGAAATTTCAGTTACGCAAAAAAAATATTGACGGATGAAAAAATTGAAGTTATGCAAACACTGTTCGTAAATTTATGAAAATTAGAATGTGAAAAAATATTCACAACCAACAAATAGAATTAATTTGTGAATACAATCTATAAAAGAACCAACTAAATGTTTTGGTGTATGCACGGCAGCTACGTGGCAGTTTATGATTTGCGCGGCAACATTCAAACATATGCCTCAATGATTTTCATCTATTTTAGAGTAAAAAGACTGCACGATGTCTTCTAATTATGCTTCTAGTGGCAGTGCTGGTGCTCCTAAGCCTAAAAAGTGTAGAAAATGTATAACTTTAGAAATCAAACTAAAAAAATTGAAGAAAATTTATTAAACTATGCGACTGAAGGACATCGCGAATTTCTTCAACCTTTCTTCGTCGACAGTGGTGACAATTAAAAAGAACAAGGACAAAATTAAATCAAGTGCGAAGAGTGCTACCCCTTTGACAGCGAAGTTAGGTACAAGACATCATCCACCTGCCATGGAAAAGATGGAAAGACGGTGGGTATTATGGATGGACGACTTGTGCATCCGCGTTGACTCGCCAGTGACCATCATGGCGATGCAGGATAAAAGTCTCTCAATCTATGAGGACTTAGTGGCTTCGGGCAACGCAAGTGCTGGACTTAGTGGAGCTACAGCTCCTTCACCTTTCACCGCAGGCAAAGTCTGGTTAGAAAGGCTCAAGAACCGGAATAACCTGCACACAGTAACACAGTAGGGAGAGGCAGCATCGGCTGATAAAGAAGCTCAGAACCTACCTGCCAGTGTCCAAGAAAATGATCGCAGATGAGGAGCACACAGCACAGCAAATGTTCAAGGAGAAGAAAGCACCAGGTCATAAAGCCTCCAAGGATAGAGTGTCCCTGCTGGTTGGTAGTAATGCGGAGGGTGATTTCAAAATAAGGTGATCACCATCCATCATTCACAAAGCCCACAGGCCTTTAAGGGGCATGTTAAGGATTGTCTGACAATCATCTATCGCTCTTACAGATAAGTTTGTACCAACCAATACATCTTCCAGGATTGGTTAACCAATTATTTTTGCCCTGCTGTGGGGCATTGCAGTTCACATAAGAATATTTCTCACAAGGTGCTGTTATTAAAATGATGCGAGCAGGTAAGGCACCTGGGTTGGATGGGTGTCATGCGGAGTGTCTTAAAAAAAGGGAGGTACAATGACGGTGGACTGACTGGTGAGGTTATTTAATGTTTGTTTAAGAGACGGTAGAGTGACGGAGGACTGGAGGAGTGCCTGTATAGTTCCACTTTACAAGGGAAAAGGGGACAAATGTGAGTGTAGTAGTTTCAGGGGAATCAGTTTGTTGAGTGTAGTTGGAAAGTCTTATGGGAGGGTTTTCATTGCTAGGATTAGAAGGGAAATACAGGGAGTATTTGGTGAGGAACAGTATGGGCTTAGGACAGATTAGGGTTGCGTGGATCAGATTTTTGTAGTAAGGCGGTATGTGAGAAAGCTTTAGGAAAAGGTAACGATGTTTTTGGGGCCTTTATGGATCAGGAAAAAGTTTATAGCAGAGTAGACAGGAGGGCACCGTGGGAGGAATAGGATAGGAGGAAAGCTGTTAGGAGCAGTCAAGAGTTTTTACGAGAGAAGTAGAGCATGTTTTACAATTAGAAATGAAGAGAGTTGTCTGAGGGAAAGGTGGGACTTCGTCAGGGATGTGTTATGTCGCCCTGGCTGTTCAATTTATACATGGATAGGGTGGTGTGAGAGGTAAATGCAAGGGTAATGGGCTGTGGATTGGAGATGGTTAAAGAAAATGAAGAAAAGTAAGAGATAAACCAGTTGTTGTTTTGTTTTGTTTTTTAATATTTCTGTTAACTGGTCGCAGATTTCAAATTTACACTCCTCGCACTCTCGGAAATTTTTCGTCTGGACCCGGGGATTTTGTAGCTTTAAGTATTTCAATCTGCTTGACTAATTCTATTATATTAATGCTAATATTAGTCTACTTTCTTCATCCCCACTGAAAATAGGATCGCAGTCAGGTGCCTTATCTAACCTCTCCTTAGTAAACACCGAGAGAAAATATTTGTTGAACGCCTCACTCTTTTTTTTCCTCCGATTCTATCATGACATTTTCGTCGTTTTTAATTGGGCCTATCCTCTCCTTATTTTTTGTCCAGTAGAGATGAAAGAAGACCCTTTGGGTTGGATATCGCTTGTCTGGCAACCTTAATTTCATAGTTAATTAAAGGGAATATTCAATCCTTTATGTGTCTAGCGTGCACACGCGCGCATGTACGCATTTAGTACAGGATGGAACGTCCGACGTCTCCAGAGAACTCCCAAGGGACCTATTGTGTTTGACCTAACAGCGGGCATTTGGACCAAGCGCGTCTGAGGTCACGCGGTCAAACTGGGCCGAGCGGCCGAACACCTGCTCGAATATCGCCAAACTACAAAATCAGTATACAACATATGTGTGTATATATATATATATATATATATATATATATATATATATATATATATATATATATATATGTATATATATATTATATATTTTCCCATTTGTAAATAGATACTCAGTTCATGCACTGTACATTGTAGAAATAAGAGTAGACGTAGATAGTAGAGAATAAATTATATAAAGCTCCATGTGTGGTAACAGCTACCATGTGCACGTAAATATTACCTTTGGCAACCGCCAGAGTTTTCCTCGGTGAATGTTCCGAAATTGTAGTTTAGTCTAGACAAGGAAAATAAAATGACAAAACATCAACTCGTTTGTCTCAACGCCTCCAAACTCGATGTAGATCACAAACAACAAATCTACATTAGGATGATTTGGACACATGGAAAGAATGAGTGAAGAAAGATTAGTAAAAGAGGTGAAAGGTGTGAACATGAGGGGGCGACCAAGGATGAAATGGATGGATGGAGTATAAGGGCTATCGGGAAAGAGGGGAATATCTCTCGAGGAAGGAAGGGAAAAGACACAAGATATGAGTGAGTGGAGAATGGTTGTGTATGGATGATGCTGTGGTACATGGAAGGGAGTGGGTGGGGGACGGGGGTGAGGGAGTACGTGAAAAATTTATTTTGACGCAGCCCGAGGGGATTTCTCCGAGGCATAGGAGGTAAATGCGAGAATGATGAGCAGGGAATTGGAGATGGTTAGAGATAGTGGAGAGAAGTGGGAGGTAAGGTAGTTGATGTTTGCGGATGACACTGCGTTTGTAACGGGTTCAGGTGAGGATCTGAGGCATTTAGTCACAGGGTTTGGGAAGGTATGTAATAGGAGGAAATTTAAAGTGAACATGTTGCTGGAAATGGAGGAGTGGAAGGGTGGAGGTAAACTGTAGATTGAGAGAAGCAAATTAATATCTTGGAGGATAGAAAAGTGTCATGAGAGACAGACGTCTGGGAATGGATGCAAAGAGAAGATTATATGAGGAAGTAATTGTGCCTACGACACTGTATGGGGTGTAGAATTGGGATTTAAGAGAGCCAGAAAGGAGGAGCGTTTGAAATGAAGTGTCTGAGAAGTATGGTGGGGGTTACAAAGTTGGATAGAGTGAGAATCAAGGAGGCGAGAAAGAGAGCGAGGATAGAAAAGGAGATGGCAGATAGGGATGATGAAAGATTATTGGGATGGTTCGGGCACATGGAAAGAATAAGTGAAGAAAGATTAGCAAAAAGAGTATGGAAATCAGAGGTGGAAGTAATGAACTTGAGGGGACGCCCAAGGATAAGGTAGATGGATGGGGTGAGATGGGCTTTGAGTAAGAGGGGAATGTCTGTTGAGCAGGGAAGTGAGAAGGCAGGGAGTAGGTGTGAGTGGAGAATTGTTGTGTATGGAAGATATTTCAATGCAACCCGAATTTATTTCTCCCCTTTTTCTTTATTTTTTCGCATGAGGAGGGAGGGTCGTCGTGTAAATGAAGCAGCCTTCCTGTGAATGCCCTGCTACGTTGTTTCTGACCCGGGCAGTGGGCAGGAGACAGGGATGACCTTTCATCCACGAGGAGTTAAGATTAGAAGGAAACAATGGGTGGTGGATGGGAGAGGAATGGGTGAGAATCGGTGCGTATGCCCGTCTACTTCCCATATACGGGGAAAGAGGCCTTTGGTATGTTGATTATCATTATTGTTACTATTATCATCACTTTTAACAATACTATCATTATCATCACCGATATATTATTGCCATGAATATTGTTGTCAGTAATAACTGTAGCCTATTGGTAGTATTACTATCATTATGACACAGTATACGCAAATACTCCACCATTAATGAGTGCAATAGGCTGACTAGTACAATGCAGAAGGTCCGTGACTGTGTATATTTTTTTTATTCTGTTAAGACCACGTGATCTTGCTTGCATGTAGTCGATATTTTAGGAATTCAGTAATATCCCCATGGACCAAGTCGTTCAGCATTCTTATGTTATGTTATGCTACCTCCTTTAAATAACTCCTTTACTACTTTTGTGACGCCACCTCTTCGGTACGATATTGCCTCTAAAGATAGGAGCGATTGATGTTGTTGAGGAAATAATAAAGTAAAACAAAATTTAGATGACAATGCTCGAAATACAGAGAATTACTATAGTCACCCATCTTCTAGTGACGTAGAAAATGTACCCCCCCCCCCCGCTGTAGCCTATTGCATTCTACATAGCAGTACCTTTTCAGCAATTAGACCAAGTATAGTTAAAAGGATGAATGGTCACACCCAGCACGTAAAAAATCATTAAGTGAGGGAATTATGAGAGTAAATAGAGTATAAAGAACATCTTGGAATCTGAACCAAAGAGGAAATGACACAAGTTTTTGTGATATGCTAATCTACCGAATTGAATGCCAGTAGATGGAGAGAACACTGAAGATAAGGAAGATTCTGAAAGCGATTTCTGGTCCTGTGGGGGAAGTACACTCCTTAGCTAAGCTTAGCTCCCCATGACCCCTTACCTGACTGAAACAACCTCACCCCCAACTTTCCCACCAGGGTGACCTTGGATGATAATGTTGCATTACTTTTAGGAGACTTAGAAAATAGGCATATGCATTTTACATTACCTATTTTTTATATCTTTATCATTTACTCTATTTTGTCCAGAAACAGAATCCATCCTACACTAAGAAGTTTATTTTAGCTTCCTCCATGGCAGAGTGCCTCAGGCCTCAGTGACGCCCACCCCCCTCCCCCATTACCACTTTCCATCTCCACCATCCTTTACAGCCTGTTTATCTATTGGCTTCCGAAATAATTAAACAAATTTTAGATTTTGTATTTAATGTCTCTATTGCAGAAAGGAAAAGGGGAAAAATATTCCATATTCTGTTGATTCTAACGCAAAAGTCGTATATGGTTAAATATTCAGGTCTCCTTTGACTTTTTATTATTATTATTTTGTCATGACGCCGAGGAACGCTACCATATAGAGAATTGTTCCCACCTCTGATTTTAAAATCCCGCCCTCTATTAGGGATGAAAATATCCCTCTCCAGTGAAAAGATACTAAGATAATGAAATACATTCATGCACACATACATACACGCGCGCGCGCGCACACACACACACACACACACACACACACACACACACACACACACACACACACACACACACACACACACACACACACACACACAATAAAATGGGATAGTAGAGACACAAGAGGACACGGAAAGAAAATCAAGAAGGACAATTATAGAAGAGACCTGAAAAACAACAGATGACGGGACACCACGAGCATAGCTCCCCTTCCCGTAAAATACAACTAGGTAAATACATACACACACACACACACACACACACACACACACACACACACACACACACATATATATATATATATATATATATATATATATATATATATATATATATATATATATATATATATATATATATATATATATATATATGTGTGTGTGTGTGTGTGTGTGTGTGTGTGTGTGTGTGTGTGTGTGTGTGTGTGTGTGTGTGTGTGTGTGTGTGTGTGTGTGTGTGTGTGTGTGTAAATATATATATATATATATATATATATATATATATATATATATATATATATATTGTGTCATTGTGACAAATGGGAATAAGCTCCACCGCAAGGATTCGAACCTTTGCTTTAGCGACTGGTTATTATGTAGCTAAGGCGATAGCTTTGAGCCAGCCACCCTGGATGTACAAAAGGAACGCCCTGGACTACGACTGGTAGTTCCCCGACGGTACTAGGTTAGCTTAGTCTCAAAGGATTACAAAGGCGGAGCATGCCGACAGGAGACCTTTTGGTCCATAACTATGTCGGATGCGAAAAAGTTATAATAATGATAAATAAATAAGTAAATAAGAATTATAATAATATAAATAATAATAGATACAATAAATGCATAGGTATAGTTAATTAATAAACGAACAGGTAAATAGTAAATAATAATAAATTGGCAGATAACTAATGATATATGTGAATCAAGCAAATAATAATAAACAAACAGACAAATAATAACAAACACATAAATAAATAATATGAATAAATGGCAGGCATTACAGCATCTTGCTTGGGTCTTTATCTGAACGAATCTTAAAGCTTCGAACTAAAATACATTGCACTGCCTCTGCAGGAAGTTTATTCCATTCATTAAATACACGGTTGGTGAAGTTATTTCTACCTACTTCCAATTTAAATATATTTTCTGACAGTTTGAGACCATTATTTCTTGTCGGACTCTCATTCAGTGTGAATTTTTTGTCACTTTTGATGTTGTCAATTCCCTTTAGAATCTTAAAAATCTGTATGAAGTCACCTCTGAGTCTACGCTTTTTAAGGGAAAACAGATTCATGTTTTAGTCGATTTTCATATAATATAATTTTGGTATTAGGAATTGGTTTTGTGGCTCGCCGTTGTACTTTTTCCAATCTGTCAATGTCAATGAGATTCGATGACCATACGGAAACAGCATATTCCAAATGTGGACGAACTAACGATTTATATAGTTTGTTAATGAGAGATGGACTTTTGAAGTCAAAAGATTGTGCAATCACTCCTAGAATCTTGTTTGCTTTCTCAGAGGCTGAAATACACTGCTTAGATGATTTGAGATCGTTACTGATAATTACCCGAGTTCCTTTTCACTATCCACTTTTGTTAAAGAATTTCCAAATAACTTGTAACCGTACTTACTATTATTTTTACCTATGTGCATAACCTTGCATTTACTTGTGTTATATTTTATTAGCCACTTTTCGGACCATTACTATAATTTATCTAAATTTTCTTGAATATCTAATTGATTTAAGTGATCATTTGCCATTCCGCACAGTTTTGTATCATCAGCATATTTCGAGACGATAGATTTTAGTCCGTGGTCTATATCATTTATATATACTATGAATAGAAGTGGCCCAAGAACGGAACCCTGAGGAACTTCACTCGTAACATTTTTCCATCTAGAATTTTTGCCATTTAGAACAACTCTGTTTTCGATCATTTAACCAATTACTAGTCCAACTTAATAGGCTACCACTTACTCCGTGTGAAGCTAATTTAGTAAGCAGTCTTTCGTGGTAAACGGTATCAAAATTTTTTGCAAAGTCTATATTGTTTCTTTTGTCATAATTCGAGATGACTATGTTGTAGCATTCGAGTAAGTTAGTCACGCAAGAACGTTTCCGTCTAAATCCATGCTGGGTATCATTCATCAAACAGTTACTTTCTAAATGATGTTCGATAGCATCACTGATGATAGTTTCCATCATTTTTCCTACGGTTGAAGGCAGACTTATAGGCCTGTAGTCATTTGGTCTCTTTCTGTCACCTTTTTTGAATATAGGAGTAACGTTAGCTAGCTTCCATTTTCTTGGAACATCTATGGATATGATGGATTTCTTGAAAATAATTTCTAATGGAACAACAATCTCATTTTTCATTTTCTTTAAGGTTCTTGTATGCCAACCGTCAGTCCCTGTTGTTTTATTAATTTTGAGTTTCTCTATACACTTTTCTATTTTTTTCTTTTGTTATATTTACCGTAGTAAGTTCACCCTAGATTTTTCACAGGTTTCAGTTTGGAGTTCACTTTGAGGTGTTTCAGTTACGAGTACTGAGCTAAAATAATTGTTTAAAATATTACATATTCCCTCATTTGAATACTCAAGTTAACCGTCAGCATATAATAGTGGACCGATGTGATTTCTAATAACCTTTTTATCTCTAATGTAACTGTAGAATTCTGTGGGATTCTCTTTGGATTTATCAGCGATATTCGTTTCGTATTGTTGTTTTCGTTTTTTATTATTATTTTTTTTAATCTCTGTATTATTACATAACTTTGATAGTCATTAGATGCACCTGAGCACTTGTATTTCTTATGAGCCTGTCTCTTTTTAGCAATACTTTTTCAGTTTCTTTGTCGAGCCATTTTGGACGAGGCTGATTTGGGGGCATCTATTCTTAAACGGGATTAAGTATGAATCATCTTAGTAAGCGTATTTTGAAACATTTCCTACATCTGATCTACAGGTCTTTCGCTTAATTTTGCCTCTCAATCTGTAAGCTGAAGTTCCTGATTTAGTCCTATGAACTGAGCTTTACAGAAATCAGGTATTTTATAAACACATGTATCTATGAATAGAAGTGGCCCAAGAACGGAACCCTAAGGAACTTCACTCGTATCTATTCTAATTTTTTAGTAGTTTGAATCTAAGTTGTGATCGCTACTTGCAATACTTTCACCAACCTCTACATCGGTTATCATGCTTTCGCGGCTAGTGATCAATAGATCGAGTAAGTTTCCATATCTTGTGAGCTCTTTTATATGCTGTACTAAGTAATTGTCGCCAAGAAATTCTACCAAGCGACTACTAATATGACCATGTTCAAGGGTCCTCCAATCAATGTCAGTAAAATTTAAATAACCCATTATCAATAAGTTCAGGTTGCAGAAACTAGGCAGTTCTTGAAATGACAGTTTGTCGTCTGCTAATGGTAAGGTTTTTGGCCTATATATTACACTTACATTAATTTTTTGTCAATTTTTTGGGTTAATTTTACCCACAAACTATCATATGCATCCTTTTTCACTTTCTCTACAACACAGGCATGGACATTGCTTTTAACACACAACAAAATACTCCCACCTTTCTTGTAGTTTCTATCCTGATGAAAGTGTTTAAATCCCGCAATATTAAATTCAGCTTCAAACTCTCCACCATTTAACCATATCTCGGTTATTCCTATCATATCGAGATTTTCGCTTTTGACATACGCCTGTACTTCTTGGAATTTGTTCCTAATATTATGAGCATTAAAGTACATGGTATTAAGAAACTCGTAATTATTTCTTTTTGACACGTTTTGATTTTCAACATCATTCCTTACATTATAATTTTGTTCTTTATTGACACCTTGCTCTATATTGACATTTGGTCCTTCATTGATATTCAATGCCTCATGGACATTTGCCCCATTGCGCACATCTGGTCCCTCACGGCCCCCTTGCGTCACCACGTTCCACACCGGCCTCCTGTCGTTCATTGACATTCTGTCCGGCATCCCTTCCTAAATGATATTCTGCCCTCCACTGACATTATATCCTACTGTGATATTTTGTCCTCCACTATCATTACATTCCATAGTGATATTTTGTCTTCTACTATCATTATATTCCATCGTGGTATTTTGTCCATTATTATTGCATCCCATCGTGATATTTTGTCCTTTGACATCACATCCTAATGTAATATTTCGTCCTCAACCGACATTATATCCTAAAAATATATTTTGTCCTACACTGACATATTGCTCTACATTATTGCTATACCCTACTCAGTTTTCCCAATACAGTCTATTTCCATTTCCCTTTAAGTTTCTACCCCAAAAAAGGAACTAGTTCATTACAAACTCCCATAATGAGGTTTGTAAGAACCTCTTTGCCTCTGCGAGTAAGGAGGATCCCATCAGAAGCATAAAGGTCATGACACCTGGAAAAGAGATATCAAGGATCAAGAAAGTGGTATCCCAGTTGCGTGCACATTCGTGATATCCTCTCATAGATCCCCCTCCCGTAAAAAACAACTAGGTAAACACACACATACACACACACACACACACACACACACACACACACACACACACACACACACACACACACACACACACACACACACACACACATACACACACACACACACACACACACACACACACACACACACACACATATATATATACATATATATATATATATATATACATATATATATACATATATATATGTGTGTGTGTGTGTGTGTGTGTGTGTGTGTGTGTGTGTGTGTGTGTGTGTGTGTGTGTGTGTGTGTGTGTGTGTGTGTGTGTGTGTGTGTGTGTGTGTGTGTGTGTGTGTGTGTGTGTGTGTTTACCTAGTTGTATTTTACGGGAAGGGGAGCTATGCTCGTGGTGTCCCGTCTTCATATCTCGTTTTATCTAGACTGTTTTTAAATTCGTGTATCGTTTTTGCACACACCACATTTTCATCTAACTTGTTCCAAACGTCTGTTATCCTATGGGAAAAGATGTTCTTTTTCAAGTCTCTTCTATAACTGTCTTTCTTGATTTTCTTTCCGTGTCCTCTTGTATCTCTACTATCCCATTTTATTAGATCCTCTCTATCAATAGTTTCTATGCCTTTCATGATTCTATAAATATTTATCAAGTCTCCTCTCTCTCCTCTTTGATCTAATGTCTGTAGCTCAAGTTTTGCTAGTCTCTCTTTATATGATAGTTCTGAGAGTGTTGGTGCCATTTTTTTTTTTTTTTTGTGTGTGTGTGTGTGTGTGTGTGTGTGTGTGTGTGTGTACTTGGTAATCACGTCATCTCTGCATGCTCCAATCTTGGTCTTATCAAAGTGACCAGTATTTTCTTCTCCCTTTCTTCGTCCAGGGATGTAAATACTACTTTGTTCTTATTAAATCATAAGTTTCTAAAAAAAATTGCATATATGTTTCTCAGGGGACATATTATTCATAATAATGACTCCCATGTCCTTCTCATTTTCTACTTTTTTTTATTTCTTCCTCTCCCAATTTATATGATCCCACTATTCTTTTTTTATTATTATTATTGCTTCTTCCAAATTCCATTACAAAACACTTCTTAATATTGAATTCCATCTCCCGCTTCCTACTCCATTCCCACACTTTATTGTGATCACTGCAGCGGCTCACAAGCTTCTACAGTGTTCACTTTTTTCAACAATTTTGCATCGTCTGCAAAGAAGCTCATATAACTTTCAATTCCTTTATCCATATCATTAGTATATATAGCAAACATTATTGGTGCCAAAACTGTCTCTTGTGGAACTCCACTAATCACTTCATGCCATTTAGAGTGTTTGTCTTTTATCACTACTCTCATTTTTATTTCCTGCAAAAAGTCTTCCATCCACTTCAGCGGTTTGCCTTGTATTCCTCCTGCAGTTTCTGATTTCTTTAGCAATTTCTTATGTGGGACCTTATCAAAAGCTTTTTCAGGTCTAGAAATCCACAATCAGCCCATTCATCTCTTTCTTGTATTATATCTATTAGCCTTGAATAGAAACACATTAAGTTTGTGATGCATGATCGTCCTTGTCTAAATCCAAATTGCCTTGGATTTAGTACGTTGTTGTTGTTATTGTTGTTGTTGTTGTTTTCAAATGCCTTACCCATCTAAATTTGATCATTCTTTCACAAATTTTAGCTATCGTACTTGTAAGAGAGACCGGTCTATAGTTAGTAGGGTCTTCCTTGTTTCCCCCTTTATATATTGGTACTATATTTGCTCTTTTCCAATCTTCTGGAACTTTTCCTTCTTTCAATGAACTGCTTATTAGACTATGTATTTTGTCTGTTAGTTCATTCCTGCATTCTCTCAAAATCCAGTTTGTCATTTCATCTGGTCCATGCAATTTTCTGACATCGAGATTACTCAAGTGATTCATTATTTCAGTCCTTAATACTTCTATCTCTTTCATAGAGGGGGGGGGGCTTTCTCCTCCCACTCGATATCTCTAAGTTGTATGTTCGCCCTCGTAAACACCGATTTAAAATGATTGTTCATAATTTCTGCCATTTCTATTTCCTCTGTGTATTCAACTCCTTGTCGTAGTTTCTCTAATTCTTGTTTGTTTTTCAGTTTGTTGTTTACAAATCTATAAGATGTTTTTGGTTGATCTTTACATTTTTCTATGACATCTTTTTCGTATTTTCTCTTTTCTTCTCTGCACACTTGTACATATTCATTTCTATAACTAGTATATATTTTCCATTTTTCAGGTCTTCTGTCTTTTTTCCATTTTATCTAAGCTTTATCCCTTTTGTCTTTTAACTCCCTACATCTTTTGTTGTACCAACACTTTACATATCCTTTTTCTTGTTTTTGTCTTGGAACATACTTTTCCACTTCTTTATAAATTTTTGTCAAAATATTCCATTTTTCTTCTATTGTTGTTTCCTCCTTGTGTATTCTTTCCCAGTCTGCTTTTTGAAAGAATTCTCTTATTTTATCAAAATTTGTTTTTCCATACATCAATCTTCCCTTTCTATATTGCTCGTTTTTTCATGTATTTTTCCTCATTTAGTTCCAGTTCAACCAATATGTAGTCACTTTTACTTATTGGTGTCTTATATTCAATCTTTTCCACTATTTCGGGTTCTGATGTGATTATTAGGTCCAGTCTCGATGGTTCTTCCTCATTTCTATACCTAGTATTCTCTTGTATCCATTGCATCATTGTATGTTCTATAATCATATCAAGTAGTACATTTCCCCATAGGTCGTCTCCACCCTTCACTGTCATCTCTTCCCAGCAGATTTCTTTACAATTAAAGTCACCCATTATAACTATTCTTCCTCCATCTTCCATTATCTTATTTAGTATTATCCTTGTGTCTTCTAACATATTTTTGTGTTCTCTCTCTTCCCACGAAGCCGTTTTAGGAGGCACATAATTTACTACAAACTTCCTGCTCTTCCCATCCCTGTCCTCCACTTCCATCATAATCATCTCTACTGTATTCTTTCCATATGTGACATTCCTCACATTTATATCCTTCTTAGTCAGGAACATAACTCCACCCCCTTGTTTTACCTCTCTGTTTCTAATCCAATAATTATATGGACCATGTCCTACACTGTTGGGTGGTAGTGGACCTTTCAATTTTGTCTCTACAATTCCCATTATGTCCGGTTCTTTTTCCCTCAGGTAAAAATTCAATTGTTAGCTCCGCTGCTACCAGCACTTACAGTTCCCTTCTGTGATATAGTAATTCTTCATTCACTACAACTTTCTTCACTTTCTTTTTATACTTTTAGTATTGTAAGTCACTCATCTATAGGCCCCATGCCTATTTCGTAACGCATGCTTTTAGTCAAGTTTCTTTGCTCAGTAACGAAGGTGAATTAAATTGAACTTAATCTTTTCTTCATCTTCTTCACGAATTCTGGTACAACGTATGGTCTTAGGTACACCAGAGGATTCCCCACCCGGGATCCTCTTACACCCACTAAGCCAAGTCTACTTCGACGTCACTATTTAATTCATCCAATAACTTTGAACGTTACAAATAAGTGCTACCTTTTAAGGGCGTGACTTTACCTCCAAGTAACAATAATTTTTTTCCTCCTCCACCCTTTTCTCCAATCAGAAATATTGTTATACTGTCTCAAGCAATACTGTTTACGCAAGCAATCTGTCGCAAGCTGAGCGTGGCTCATATGTTTATATTTCGTCACATCATCACTTTTATCGATACCCTAGATTGTGTTTACAAACTTTAGGCGGTAAGCGAGAATATGCAAATCTGTACTTCCTATAATATGCAACTCTGCACTTCCTATAATATGCAACTCTGCACTTTCTATAATATGCAACTCTACACTCCCTATCGGCCATTGTTTCAAAACATCCAAGTGATAAAATTTGCATATCTTTTCACCTACCCCTCTATCTACTTAAATGTCTACCTCTATCTACTTGAATGCTACTTAATGCCACTTAAATGCTACTTAAACTCTATCTACCGGCCTCTTACACAATTTGTTCAAGACTGTTACTAAGCCATCTATATTTGTGTAAGACACTTTTAATTTTCTGCTACTTCCATCGTGTTTTCTGTTTCCTTCCCGTTTTTCTCTGCTATGAACCATTTCCTCACTTTCATATCCACTACTCTCCAATAGAATTTATCTTGTTCTGCCTCTTTCCACTTTATTCGTTTCTCTTTTTATCCATACCTGTTTATATTGATCAATGTTTGTTAGTTTCCCTGTTTTTGCTAAGAGGTTCTCTGCTGTCGTTTGTGACCTGAATTTAACCTTAATTGGTCTGGTCTTATCTGTATTGTATTTCCCTATTCTATATATTTCTTCAATTTCTTTCCCTGTTTCTTGTTCATCCTCTTGAACTACTTCTAATATCTTCTTTACCTTTTCCTTCTCCTTTTTTACTCTTGTGGTCCTATTTGGATTATGCTTCTCTTCCATCCCTAATATAATTATACATTTCTTTTTGACTGCTAAATATCTTACTATATTCTCCTTCTCTCTCATCATTTTAGTAACTGCGCCCTTATTTTGCTCTTCCATCTGTTGTGTCACCATATCTCTAAATACAGTTTTGTTGTTCTCTTGGACTTTTTTCTAACCGTGTGCTTCTTTTGCTATGGACTTTTTATTCTCTTTGTTATTCTTCTTCAATTCCTCATTCTCATTTTTTACTTCTTTTAACTGTCGTTTTACTTCTTCTATTTCTTTAGTTAGGTTTTGATTCTCCTTCTTTAGTTCTTCCAGTTTATGAACTCTTTGGGTAACTAGTGTTAATTGGTGAAACCTAACCTCCCATGCTTCCTTTTTTTTTTGTGGGGGGGGGGGTTCTCCTATAGATTTACTAGTCGGGGAGGTTGTCATATCCTTCCTCATTAAATCCATAAAAGTAGTTATCTTCTCTTTCCATTGAGCTGTTATTATCTATATTTCTGCTTTTGACACCTCTGCTCCCCTGTTCTACCTCGTCTGTGTGTTCTGCACACCTTTTGTTGACACCTCTTTTAACGTCCGCGGCCCGTTTGTCTCCTTCCTCATTTCCTTCCATTTTCTTCAGTAATCCCTCCCTTTCTCCTTTTTCTTCACCTTCCTACTATACCACGAGCTTTCCCCTTTCCTACTAATACAACAAAGGTACTCCCTTGTTGTTAAGATCAACGAAACTTGAATTTTTCCTGGAGTTCCAAATTTCGCTGTCACTTCGACCGACGTGTGTTCTACTATAGAGGTAAGGACAAAGAAAGATTTTGTGGAGTAGGATTCTTGATAAACCGAGAAGTTGCTGGTAACGTAGTCAAGTTCAGTAGTTTATCAGACAAAGTAGTCTGGATTGTGATTAGACTGTGTAAAAGGTACATACATACATATACCAAAGGCTTTTCCCCCCTATACGGGGGGTAGCCAAAAAGAAAAGGGCATAGAAACCACTCCCACCCTTTCCATTTCCTATATATTCCACTCCCCTCCACCCCCTCCCTCCCTCTTACCTTGGCACTTCCTGGATGACGGGTCATCCCTACATCCTGTCCACTGCCCTGTAAAAGGTACATTCTAAAAATAGTTCAGGTTTATGCACCAACTTCACAGAGTTCAAACGATGAAATTGAGTCCTTCTATGATGATTTAAGTCGGGTAATGGATCAAGAAAAAAGTAAGTACACGTTGGTAATAGGAGACTTTAATGCTAAAGTGGGGAAGAATGGGAGACGAGTCGTGCATTGGGAAGTTTGGAATAGGTGAAAGAGAGACGATATATTAGTCAATTTTGCAGAGAACCACAACATGAGGACAATGAACATGTCTTCCAAAGCGTGTAGGTCGCAAATGGACCTGGAGAAGTCCATGTGGAACAACAAAGAACGAAGTTGCCTTCTATTAGGAGACGAGAGCAAGACCATTAGCAATGTTACGGTGATAAATAAAGTCAACACAGGTAGTGACCATAGAATGGTAGGTTGCACAGCTAAATTCAATTTCAGAGCCGAGGGAAATAAACTAGTTTTAAGAAAGCAAATCAACCTTCCAAAGATTAAGGATAATAATAAGAAATTTCAATTAGAAATTAAAAATAGATTCAAAGCTTTAAAAACTAACGAGGACACCGTCGAAGATATGAATTTGAATTTAGTGAATATCATTAGGGAATAGGCAGAGAAAGTAGGAAGTACAAAAAGTATTAGAAAAAACAAATACTCCAAAGCTACAAATGACATAATTAAAAGAAGAAGGACTATGCAGCTTAAAAGAAGGAGGGACGAAATAGAAAGAGTAGAATTAAACAAGCTTATCAACAAAAGACAGAGATCAGAGAAAAGAAAGAGAAACATGGATGAAATAGAGGAAACTATTCGGAAAAGCAAAAGTATTAAAGGAACCGAGCGCAGACATGTTTTAGGAGGACAGCGAATGATATGTTTGAAAGATATGAATTGAGGAATCATTAAATGTAGAGACAGAATAGTAAAAAGAGTAGAAGAATTTTACCTAGAGCTTTACTCGTCGAAGACCGTAGTTGAGCCAGTAAATTCATGTGTAGATGTTAGTAGCGTACCAGAGATTACAAAGGAAGTAGAATTTGCTCTAAAAATATGAAACGAGGAAAAGCACCTGGGGAAGATGGTTTATCGATATATCTCTTGAAAGACGCAGGGAAAGGAGTTCATATTAGGTTGGCTCAGTTGTACACCCAGTGCTTACGCCAAGAAAACGTTCCTGAATCGTGGTGCAATGCTATACTGATTTTGCTTCATAAAAAAGGAGACCAAAAGGACCTTAGTTACTATCGACCAATTAGCTTGCTACTAAATGTATATAAAGTATTCTCCAAGATCCTTACAAATAGACTAAGTCAAGTCTTAGATGGAAACCAACCGAGAGAACAGGCAAGCTTTAGGAGCTGATATTCGACTCTAGACCATTTGCAGGCGATAAACCAACTACCTAATCGAGAAAACGGCAGAATACAACATACCTCTCTTTTTAGGTTTTGTAGATTACGAGAAGGCCTTTGACTCGGTAGAACAAATAGCAATACTAAACTCGTTACGCGAGCAGGGTACAAACGAACAGATCGTAAGGGCTTTAGAAAATATTTATATGAAAGGTACCGCTATAATTCGACTACATAAAGATACAGAAAAGATCAAAATCGAGAAAGGAGTACGGCAAGGCGATACCATTTCACCCAAATTATCTACAGCTTGTTTGGAAGAGATTTTCAGAAGGTTGAATTGGGAAGAGAAAGGTTTGAAGATTAATGGCGAATATTTGAACCACCTAAGATTTGCGGGTGACATTATTCTTATTTCAGAAAGAGCAGAAGACTTGCAAGATATGCTGAGTGATCTGAACAAAGAAAGTCTCAAAGTAGGTTTAGAAATGAATAAGAGTAAAATCAAAGTAATATTTAACACTAAATTTCAAAGTAAAGAAGTTGAAGAGTATAGTTATTTAGGCCAGATGGTGAAAGTGACGAAAGATCGTGATAATGAAATAAAATGACCTATTACAATTGGTTGGAAAGTTTTTGGTGAATATAATAAAATCCTGAGAGGCTCTCTACCTTTATGTTTGATACGTAAAGCTTATAATCAATGCATTCTGCCAGCAATAATCCACGGGTGTGAGATTTGGAAACTAACGAAGGCGATGGAAACAAAGCTAAGGACTGCACAGAGGGGAATGGAGAGATCAATGATGGGAATAATGCTGAGAGATCGAAAGAGAGCAAGCTGGGTGAGAGAGCAGACTAGAGTGAAAGATATTGTGGAGGCAGTAAAAGAGAAGAAGTGGAATTGGGCAGGTAAGTTAGTGCGAATGACTGATGAGCGATGGAGCAAGTGTGCCACTGAGTGGGCGCCGCGAGATGGGAAGCGTGGAAGAGAGAGACCAGACAGAAAATGGAGAGACGAGACTGAGAAGTTTGCAGGAGTGACGTGGCAGATGTTTGCGCGGTCGTGTGAATCATGGAATGCTATGAAGGAGACCTTTGTTCAGTAGTGGACTTAGGATGGCTGATTTGATATATGTATATATATATATATATATATATATATATATTATATATACATATATATATATATATATATATATATATGTGTGTGTGTGTGTGTGTGTGTGTGTGTGTGTGTGTGTGTGTGTGTGTGTGTGTGTGTGTGTGTGTGTGTGTGTGTGTGTGTGTGTGTGTGTGTGTGTGTGTGTGTGTGTGTGTGTGTGTGGAGACATTCTGATAGGTTGACGTAAGTGGAGTAGGAAACACAGGAGTCTTAGTCTGCGTTTCATATATATATATACATATATATATGTATATATATATATACATATATATATATATATATGTACATACATATATATATACATATATATATACATATATATGTATATATACATATATATATATATATATATATATATATATGTATGTATATATAAACATACATAATATATATATATATGTATATATATATATATATATATATATATATATATGAATATTATAAAGTTTACTTTGTGAAACTATTTCATATCATATTAAATTAGTGTCAGCTTTTACTATGTTTGCAGTTTGGGTACCTATTCTACCCAAGATAGCAGATGTACGTTAAGATTGACAAATATGGAGGTGAGGTGGCAAAATGAAAAGTTAAGGTTGGAGTAGAGTTTTATTCAGAACCAGACGTTTCGACCCCTTGGAACTTCCTCAGTCCATTGAAGAAGTTCCAACATGTAGAAACGTCTGGTTCTGAATAAAACTCCATGCTCTGGCTATAACAGATGTCTGTAGAAATTAGAGGAGGGAAAGAAAACCCAGATGAAGGTTGGAGTTAACTCTCTATGTGCGACCCCTCGCGTCCGGCACATTCACTCAATACGAGGCCCGCCAAGTACAGTAGGATGCAAGTCCACCCGGGTGGCAGTTGAGGGACGGCAAAGGCAGTCTCAGCCAAGGATGCGAGGTTACTCTTATGGCAATGGCCAATCCACCCTATTCTTTTGTCGAAAGCTGCGTCTTGCAACCCTGTGGCCATCTGATTTGACTCACTTGACACTTTGGCCTATCCGCTTTGTGACCGTCTGTGTTGACGAAGCGTTTTGTTTTTTTTTTCACTTGAGCTTAATAGTGTTTGCAGTGCAAAGTACTAAATGGGATTGCTCTTTAAGTCTATACAAAGTTGAAACAGATGTTTAGAGGACATGGTTACGGTAAACGTATTTGTATTTTGACGCACCGTTTCTTTTTATATAGTAGATATTGATCTTTTTCGCTTTACGACTTTAACTTCATAGAGCTGACACCTAAACATGCATTTACGTTTCAAAACTTGAATAAAATTAGGGTGTAAAAGGTGTTAAAGAAGTTTTATCACCATATCGTCGTTGTTGTCGTCGTCATCGTCGTCGTCGTCGTCGTCGTCGGCCGCCCGCCCTCTCACTTTCACCGCGACCTCCCGGGCCCGGTGCGAGGTCAAGGGAGGCTGGCTGGGCTGGGCCGGGCTTGGTCGCGGCTAACGCGCTCGCTTAACAAGTATTGTAATAGGGCGAACTGGTTGTTCATGCTCGTTTTTACCTATTCATCTGAGCGTAAAATCATAGAGGAGAGATATTTCCATAACTATGGACGGTCTATGCCCCGCCTCACCCACACCTATCTCCGCACTAGTCCCACAAAGATGTCCGCCGTATTGCCTTCCAAAAGGTATCAGCTGCTCAGCAACCAGCTTTTATTTTGGAGTTAGCTTGCATCTTGCCGCATTTTAGTTGTCCATTTGGGTTGTGCTCTACTCGTAATGCCATGATTGTTAAACCTCCATCCAGACGACAAGTCTGTTACTTATAAATAGATGTAATGCTGGAGGTATCACCAGTACCTGCAGTCAGGGTCGTGCGACTGGTCCAGACAGGCTCAGCACCCAACCCCTTTTTCTCAACTTAGCGGTCTATCGTTACTTGCACTGATATGTCAAGGTCCCACAAACGAACCGGTTATGTGGGGCATCCAAGACGAAAGCAATAGAATTATTTTCAGAAAACCTATTTTCAACGTTGGAATGTGTCGGAACCCCAAGTGGGTGAATACTAAATATGAGGGTCGTTGCGTAGTGTGTTGTCGTCGATAATCAATTAATCAGCGCTTTTCTCCATGGGGACAGAACGTCGTAGAGATGGTGTCAAAGGAAATAAGGGGAAAATTTAAGTAGAAACATGTAAGTGATCGGCACTTTCCTTTGTGTGCAGAGGATCATCCCGATCATAAAAGAACGCTGTGTAACATTAATCCGTAAGGGCGTCATTTAAATACCTAAACTAATATCTGAATAAAATTTATGCTGTCAGTACCCCCATACGAATAATCAGAAATCAAGGAAACAATTATTCTATACAGCATATATCTTTGGAAATATATTCATATAGTATATGCATATTCTTATAATATACACATAAATGCATGTGTGTAGTACATAAATACACACACACACACACACACACACACACACACACACACACACACACACACACACACATACACATATATATATATATATGCATATACGCATAAAGATCCAATGAAATGGTGGAGGCTTATGCGGAC
>NC_134801.1:26878390-26883390 GCF_046742065.1 Oratosquilla oratoria | reverse complement strand
GGTTTGTTTCTTATATTTTGTATGATTTTTGTGGTTTTCCGCTGCACTCTTCCCACTCTATCAGTGCATGTAAAGAGATTATGGGACCATGCAGAAACAGCATATTCCAAGTGTATTTACCTAACTGTAGTATACTGGAAAGGAGCAACGCTCGTTTCCTGTATACAATTTCCTGTATATAATTGGTTAATGATAGCTGGACTAAAATTTGCTTTGGAACATAGAATGCCCAAACATTGCAACAAGAGTGTAAATTGTTGTGACCAAACTTGTGGGGATGGTTCAAACTATTATTATGAAGGAATGCAATAAGTTTTCTTTTTATCGCTGGAAGAGCGTATAAAATGGGCATGATGGAGTTGGCTTGGTTGAACAAAAAACGCCCTTAATTAAGGGTATGACCTGAGCCTGAATCTCTAAAAATAGGCGATGAGTGTGTGTGGACTTGGAAATTCTAATGAAAACATTATAAAGTTGATCAGCTGCGTTAAATGTAATCTCATCATAGGAGGTACTCTTAAAAATTATATACAGATATAAATATATATATAAATATATATATATATATATATATATATATATATATATATATATATACAATGTGTGTATGTGTACGTGCAAACTTCAAGGTATAAAGCATGCGTAACACTGTTTAACTGGGCAGACATGGAACAGCTTCAAGCCTTCCACCTCGAGCAATACCCGGGGCAAATTGCTCAAAGATGTCTAGACAGAGTTAGACTTTGTTAGGGCCCCAAGGACTTTGCTGGGCTGACCACAAAGGTGGTAAGGTTGTTGTCACCAGGGCAGTATCGCGGAGTGGCTAGTAAATGACGTTCAGGTCCCAAGATGACCACGGAGCAGTATATTACAGCAAGTGTTGGAGAGGAAACCACAAGCACTGCTCCTCTCTGCCGGCGAGAGTAACAGCGAGGATGAAGTGGACCAGCCACCCAGGATGAAGCTGTTTGGGCAGCGTTCAATTAGGTCACAGATTTAGAGCGGAGTTTCACCAGGGTTTGGTGAGTAGGTATGAGGTCATTCGCATTAACAATAATGTATTCGACATCTTCAACGATTCCCCTTAGGTACACCTTCTTATCTATCCTCATGAAAGTTCTAGTCCCCTGTTTCAGAGTCCTCTATAGGTCTAGATCATCAGCCAATGTAAGAGCATGGCTCATCTTTATATTCTCCAGTATCACACGCGACGCCACACCACTCCTCGGCCTCACTCACCAATGCGCTCCTCGCCAGCTTTCAGTTTCACATTTGAAAGTATTCCACAATTCTTCAGTCCTTAAAGGCGCCAAGTACTTCGAATCTGTTGAAGATGGCTATCACGTACTCCGGGATGCGCATCATTCGTGAAATCCAGGTGAATTATAGCTCGGAATTCTCTCTGGTTTGATACGCAGTCTGAGTGTTGCGACCTTAAGCCTATATCTCCTAAAAATAAATAAATAAATAAATAAATAAATAGAAATCAGCACTCCTGTAAACCATCCAATTTTGTAGAATCATCTAATGAGTACTAATAAATATGTAACCTATCTCTGCCACTCCTCTGGAACTAGGAACAGCCATGCCACTTGATAATTCACTGAATCCATTCTACGTCTCGAGCTCCGATAATGAAAAGGGTAATCGATCATCGAGGGAGAGGTTTAGCCCGGGTTTGGCTCAACCTCATTGACAACACCCTGGTAGCCCGTATGGGTTTGGTAGTTTTGACGGGGTAAGTTGCAAGCCCTTCCCTACCATGTCATATATGAAAACCATAAATATTTAAAGATTTACCATCCCATGCCTCCATCCACCATAGAGACCAACGAAAGAAGATTTAGTTTTTGTTGTATATATATTTAACCTAGCAGTCCCGGGGCCGTGGAAAATACACACACATATCACCTTGATACTAGTGGGTGATAGCCACGGACCTTGCGGTATCGGCCCAGGCGGTAGCTGCTTGACTCAGTGCGCCTTGGTCGGAGGTTCAGGTCAGGAACCTCAGCCGATTTCCCTCTCCGAGCCAGAGGCTATCCGTACTGCCCTGAATAAAGGATCCAAGACAAGTGTTGCTAATTTTAGTGGAGAGTTTCAACACCACCACGGTACCGGGGCATTGTTCAGCCTCAGGGAGTCCAGGTTTTGCAGGGGTGCCGAGCACAGTAAATACATGGATTAACGACCCATGATAAAGTTGGATGGTCACTAACTCAAAGAACTCGTCTGTATTCTTTTTTTTTTCGTCTGGCTGTCCAAAACCCTCTCCTTACTTGTGGGTACCAGTAGGGGTCACAGAAATACTCATTTGTGTGTTTCTCGGGCTTGCCGACCCATTGTCGCCTCCACCAAAATATCTCAGGTTCCGTCGCCACCTCTTACCATTATGCCCGGTTTTCAATGTGTTGTTTGAGAACTTGGACATTATCATATCGAGGTCTCACCAAGACTCGTGTTCCGTTTACTCTCCTATTCATCACCTGCAGAGGGATCCTCCACAATAGCCAGATCATCTAGGCTTTCTAGAGGCCACCACATCTTGAATGTACTTCGTGATCTCTCTGATTTCCTGATTATGCCTTTGTCATCATTACACGCTGGTAAATGGATCTTCCTCAAGAAGAAGCCCTTGAAAACCAATGCACCGAAATACAAAGCTATTTCCACTGCACCAAACAAATCAAAACAATCATGAAAACTCATCTCATAATAAACGACAATAACACCCCGATGAAGGATCACGACAAAATGTTGGAAAGTATTATGGACAGTATCCTGACCAGGCCTCCACGCTTTTGCACTCAGTAATATAAGGCTGAAGTTGCGCAGGGCAAACTAAAGCACTTCACCGTCACAACTCTGGTCACAAATATCGACTTACCAAGTGTTTTGCCAGTCTTCAGAATCGAGCCACATTTGCCTCATAAACAACTCGCATCAGAAAGCTCAAAACGCTAACCTCCGCTTCATACCTAGCTCAAAGTAGAGTGACTTTAGAACTTTCGAATTATTTCATCGTACTGCAAACATCCAGTTAACCATCATAGATACACAGGAATTGTAGGGTAGCTAAGAAGCTGGGTGAAATGTGCCGTCCAGGGGATGATACAATAGATTTCTGTAAGGACGTTCCCTAGGCTTTCAATTGTAGGGAAACTGCAAATTAGAGGGCCAGCCTTTCCTCGACGGAAGAGGTTGTGTATTTAATGATTATCGTTAACCAAAGTGACTCCAAGTTGGTTGCTTGTTCAGTCTCGAAAGTCCTCCCGATCTCAATGGATAGCTTCGTTGAGTACGCCACTAAGGCGAAGGTACTCAGCCATGTCTCTTCAGCAGTTTTGTAGATTTCGTATTTGAAGGTCCACCAGTACAAGGAAGGGTCCGCCCTATACTCAGAAGGACCTCTATTCAAAAGGCCCAATAGTCAGATTTTTTTTCACTTATATAAAAAAGACATGTAATCTGCAGAACTTTCGTTATGGCAAACATTTCTTAATTTGGCACACGATGCTCAAGTAACTCAATAAGTTAGGTTAGGTCAGAAACCATATTCTGTTTGGAATTTCAACATGCTCAACTACCCTTTCTCCTGTATTCCTAGGGCTGACTGATTTTTTTTTTTTTGGGGGGGGGGGCGGGGCGGGGGGGAGGGTATTACCAATTTTCTGGCTAGCGAACTTTTTGGCTAGTGGGCCTTACAACCACGGGGCCTTTTGTCTAGTCACTAGTGGGACCTCTGACTACAGGGGCATCTAAGTATAGGGCTGGTCCCTCCAAGGGAACGTCGATTGTTACTGCACTAATGGCACATTTATAAGACTCTTTGACTATCGCATTATCATGAAGAGGCTACGTGCGTGTTTTTTTTTTTGTTTTTTTTAGATAGGTCAGCCTTCAGTTTTAGCCTCAAGTCGGCTGCCAGCAGTCTGTAATCTGTATTGACGAGCTTGGTACCTCTGTAGACACGGCATTATATATATATATATATATATATATATATATATATATATATATAATATATATATATATATATATATATATATATGTGTGTGTGTGTGTGTGTGTGTATATATATATATATAATATGATATGTATATATATGTGTATATATATATATATATATATATATATATATATATACCAACGACATGAAATGTGTGTCTGTTCGTTGTTTTTCCTTATCTTAGTTTCCCCATTTGGACTGCACCAGATTCAGTGATAGATCCTCTTGACGGGGAACCAAGTATGGGTAATCCATAGATTAGTGGCTCGGCAAATATCGAGAAGGCGATTGCTGCTATTGTTGATGGACATGATGGCGTTGGCCATGTGGTCGAGCGTCTCGAATAAATCCTTCTTCGAATTTGGCGAAAAATTATTCTTTATTAGTGGTCTGTGCCCTTTTCAGTACCATCACACGCGTCTCTTTCACTCATTCCTCTTTGAATCATGTAAAGATTGCACAACGCCATTTCCCCAGCAATTCTGTTAGTTCATATCTAGTGCGCTACTTTTATGGAATAGGTCATCGCCCAATGGCGTAAGTTAATTTGTGTTTAGGGGGGGAGGAGCACATGGAAAGACATTTGCTTTCATAGTGGAGCCTGCCCTGCACAATTCTTTAAACGACCCCCCCCACACACACACACTGCTCCTACACATTCTCGTTTGCTTGACATCCTGACCACGAGCTCTGATTCACTCACCCCATCCACCTACCTTTTCCTTGACCTTCCCTTTGCTCTCACTCCTGGCATTCCCGGTTCGTTTATCCTCCATAGATATCTTATTCCATCCATTCTCATGACAACAAAACCACCTCAGAATGGCTGTTATAATTTCCCCCCAAACGCATCTGAATCCTGGTCTCCTCACCAAACCTATCGTCTCTTTCTTTGTCATACTGTATTTATCCATATACAGCCCTCAAGCACTTCATTTCCACTGCGTTCATACGCATCACTCCCATACTAAACAATCGGCATAACTGTTGA
>NC_134801.1:26827232-26877890 GCF_046742065.1 Oratosquilla oratoria | reverse complement strand
TTCGATTTTCTAATGGACGATCCCCTTAAGGCAGAGGTGGAGTAAACATGAGGGGACGACTGAGGGTGTGATGGGGTGGGGGAGCATTGGGAGAGAGGGAAAAGGACAGGGGATGGGGTGAGTGGAGAGTGGTTGTGTGTGGATGGTGCTGTGATATTGGGGGGGGAGGGATGATGTTTTGATGCAGCCCAAAGGAATTTCTCCTCATCTTCCCTTTTTCTGCATGAGGGGGTGGAGAGGGGGGGTCATTTGGGTGGGGTGGCCTTGCTGTGGATGTACTGTGTCTTGCTGTGTTGCTTGCTTCTGACCCAGGGCAGTGGGCAAGATGCAGGTATGTCCCGTCATCCTGGAGGAGCCAAGAAAAGAGGGAGGGAGGGGTGGTGGATGGGAGTAGAGTATGTGGGGATGAAATGGGTGGGAGTGGATTTATGACTTTGACTACCTCCCTTGTAAAGGGAAAAAGTCATCAGTATATGTATGTATTTCTGTCTTTATAGTACATTCTTGAGACCATCAAACTCCATGCTTCTCTGATGCCCCTATCTGGCATCACTTTTAAATTCATTAGGTGCTAGATAAGTAAAGTTCATATTGGTGTTTGTGTCATTATGACATTTGGAAATAAACTCTCCTACTGGGATTCGAACCCTCGCCTAAGCAGCTTGCTTTTTTATAAGATGAAGACCATACCTCATATTGGTACCTATGTTGGAACATCAACCATTTTGAAGTTGTGTTGGCTGGGTAATGGCATGTATTTAATTTTCTCCATGACCATTTTCCTCACAGTTTGTGTATATCTAATTTTTACATTTTTTGCTACACACTGCAAAGGTTCTTACTAAATTTGTGTGCCTGTTGTGGCTACAAATAAAGTTTGTTCATCTCCCTTTGTAAGTCTTTAGAGGTAATAAAGGATTATAATTTAACAGTGTAGCATCACTCACAAACATTAACATTACTGCATATTTCTTTCTTCTTCTTTTTTCTTTCTTTCTTATTCTTATTCTCGTTTAAGAAAAGTATCCTCAATTTTTATATTGTCTTTTCCTTGCAGGCCAGTGCAGTCCAGTTGGGCTGATGAAGTTGAAGAGATAGAAGGTATGTGTTAAAAGTCTTCAGACCATCACGAGTATCATTAATTATTGAAGTCAGCTTGCATTTATATTTTTGAAGGATTATATATTTAATGGTTGCCACCTGTATTCTCACAAAGTTTTAAAAGAATGCTGCCATTACCTTCCAGGAGCCCTTCCTCCCTCAGTGGAGAAGATTGAAGGGAATAATAAGACCATCACAGAATATAAGTTCAATGATGATAACAAGAAAACTAAAATTATCAGCCATTATCGTATAGAAAAACACCGAGTGGCAAGATCTATTGCAGAGCGCAAAACTTGGAAAAAGTTTGGCCTGAGCAAAGATGATAAACCAGGTCCAAACCCTGCCACCACCATTACAGCTGAAGATGTTTTTATGCAGGTGAAGATTGTTTTTTGATATAGAATGTGAGGTTTTTATTATAGAATGTGAGGCTGATCTTTAGCAACACAGCCACATATATATTTTTATGTGGAATGGAAACATACGACAAAAATTTTATTTTATTTATTGGATATGTATGTAATATATATATTCATATATACACTTCCAACAGTTCCTGACAAACAAAAATGAAGAACCTGATGAACAGGAGGACATGAAGAAGAAACTTCTTGAGGCACAGAAGGGAACTGTGAGGTGTCGTTTGTGTAAGGAAGACCATTGGACAAAACAGTGTCCCTACAAGGAGAAACTAGAACCCCTCAGATCCTCGCTCATGGTAAGAAACCATTTATGTAGAACAGAACCATACATAAGATAACATAAAAGTAGCATGAGATTGTCCATAAGGATAGAAGTGCTGGGAAACTTCAGCCCATAACAATAAAATAGTCCACAAATTTACATTGAAAAAAATCATGCCAATTGGGGAGGGGTCTGTATTTCTCATAAGTGAACTAAGGAGGGGAGAGGTAGGTTACCTTATAATGAAGTAGTGAGGGTAAACCAGCTTTGGCTGTTGAGTCCTACTATGGAGATACTCTGTCATGTATTGCTTCTGATGTGGGAGAAGGGGTTTGCTTCATCCACAAAGAACTAAGATAGAAAGAAAAACAATTGGGTGTTGGATAGGTTTGGGATGGTTGAAGGGTGGGTGTATGCCTTGGCTGGCCACCTCTTTCATAAGGGGGAAAGGCATTTTGGTATATGTTGTGTGGAATGGTAAAGCCCATCTTTGCTAAGGTCATGTTTCCTACATATTCTGGTTAATGAATGACAATTGTAATCAACTTGTGGAACATCAACATAGTGATACATCTTCAGGCAGCACACAGATGAAAATATAACATATCTTGCCGTACAATTTAATGCAGTATTAGAAATGTCCATGGAGTCCTCAACCAGTTTTATTCTGGCCAGTGCTGGATGAAGCCATTGAGCTTAATGGGATGTCACTAGCAATATTACATCACTTTTGTCAGGGTAATGTTTCATCCAAATTTAATGGAGGTAGGTTATCTATTTTAGTTAGCTTTAGGAGACACCACTGTACCAAAGGGTCTAATGAGTAGATTAACCAAAGGCTAAATATTAGTATTCCCATATGAATTTCTTAGAAATGGGTATGCATTTGGGAATGGATGCAAAGAGGAGGTTATATGAAGGGATGATTGTGCTGACAGCACTGTATGGGCTAGAGAGGAAAAGTTTAAATGTGTTTGAGATGAAATGTCTGAGATATATGGTAGGGGTACAGGGATGGATAGTGAGAAACAAGGAGGTGGGGAGAGCAGGATTGGAAAAGATCAGATTGGGTAGTGAAAGTATTGGGATAGTTTGGACACATGTAAAGAATGAGTGAAGAAATATTTGTAAAAGAGGTGTGGAAGGCAGAGGTGGATGGTGTGAACTTGATGGGATGACCGAGGATGACATGGATGAATGACATGAAAGGGGTGTTCAGTAAGAGGGGAATGTCTGTTGAGTAAGGAAAGGAGAAGGCAGGAGATAGGGATGAGTGGAGAATAATAGTTGTGTATAGATGATACTGTGATGCAAGGGTAGGAGGGACAGGGAGTGGTAATGTGTGAATTATATTTTGACGCAGTCCAAAAAGATTTCTGCATGAGGGAATTGAGAGGGGAGGACACCAATTAAATGAAGCAGCCTTGCTGTAGATATACTGTGTCTTGGTACATTGCTTCTGACCTAGGGCAGTGAGTGGGATACAGGGATGACCCATGATCCATAAGGACCAAAGAAATCAGGGAGGAAAGGGTGGTGGATGGGAGTGAAATGGGTGGGAGTGGGTACATGCCTCTTGACTTGGCTACCTCCCTTGTAAGGTGGAAAAAAAAAACCTTGGTATATAGATAGAAATGAGAATTTGTTTTTAAGTGGTGCTCAGATTTGGTATTTATGGGATGTCAAAACTGTTTCTGTGAGATAAATGAAATGTCTAGATATCAAGGATTTTTGGTACATTACATTTAACAGAGGCTATATGAAAATTCTGCACCATCTATTGGGGGGCTTGTAATTAAAATTTATGATCATGGTTTTCTAAGGGTGAGGAGAAGGAAGAAGAAGCTGCACCAGCCCCAACTGATCAAAAGAAGGCTGGAGGTCCTGTTCCCGGGAAATATGTTCCCCCATCTATGCGAGAAGGTGGCAACAAGAAAGGAGAGTCCATGATGCCAAACAGGGGAAGAGGTGGGAATGACAACTTGTGTTTGATGTTTTTCATTTACTTTTGTGTGTGTGTGTGCATATGTATATATGTGTATAACTTTTTTCTGTTGCCACATTCTAATTTCTTACTTTTTTTTTTTTTCTTCTTCTTGTCTTTTCTCTCCTTGCATGCCAAATTCATGGAGTAGCCACCAGATACCACTCCCTGAGACAATAATTTTGTTCATTCATATAATTTCCAAGTACAAATTACATGTACCAATGGCAATTTCCCCCTTACAAGGGAGGTAGCCAAAAAACAAAGGTATAGAATTCACTCCTACCCATTCCATCCCTACATAATCCACTCCCACCCATTCCATCCCTACATAATCCACTCCCATTCACCCCCCTCCCTCCCCCTTATCTTGGCTCCTCCTGGATGACAGGTCAACCCTGCATCTTGCCCACTGCCCTGGGTCAGAAGCAGTGTAGCAAGAGACAGCAAGGCTGCTTCATTTAATTGGCAACTTCCATCCCCCCATGCAGAAAAAGATGAGGAGAAATCCTTCTGGACTGCATCAAAATATCATTCACACATACTCCCTCACCCCATGCCCCCACTCCCATGCATCACAGCATTATCCATACACAACCATTCTCCATTCACCTCAATCTTCTGTCTTCTCCCATCCTTCCTCAACAGACATTCCTCTCTTTTCCAATGCCCCTTTACCCCATCCATCCATCTCATCATTGGTCACCCCCTCATGTTCACTTCTTCCACCTCTTGACTTCCACACCTCATTCACTAATCTTTCTTCACTCATTCTTCCACCCCATACAGTGCTGTCAGCACAACCACTCCTTCACACATTCTCCTCATAGCATCTATTTGCAAATGTCATTTCTCATTACACTTTTTAATCTCCCAAAGCATTTACTTGGTTCTCAATCTACATTCTACCTCTACCTCTGCTCCTCCCTTTCCCGCCACATTCACACCCAAATATCTAAAACTATTCACTTCCTCCAGTATCTCACCCTTAATACACACCTTCACTTTGCTGCCACATTCTCTCTTTGTACATCTCATCACCTTACTTTTACCTACATTTATCTTCAACTTCTTTCTTTCACACACCTTCCCAAACTCTGTCACTAACTTAATCCCTCCTGATCCTGCCACAGATGCAGTATCATCAGCAAACAACTGTCTTATCTCTCACTTTTCTCCATTTCCTTTAACTATCTCCAATCCCTGGCTCATTACCCTCGCGTTTACCTCTCACATCACCCCATCCATGTATTAATTGAGCAGCCAAGGTAACATAACACATCCCTGGTGAAGTCCTACCTTTACCTCAAACCGCTCACTCTCCATTTTTTATTCTAACACAAGCTTTACTATCTCATAAAAAATTTTTTATTGCTTTTAACAGCTTTTCTCCTATCCCATATATCTGTAATACTTCCCAGAGTACCTTCCTGTCTACCCTGTCAAGCCTTTCCCAAATCTATAAAGGCCTAAAAAAACATTCTTATCTTTTCCTAAAGCTTTCTCACATGTCTGCTGTACCACAAAAATCTGATCCACACAACCCCTACCTTTCCTAATCCCACACTGTTCCTCACCAATTACTCCCTCTGTTCCTCTCCTAATCTTCTCAATCAAAACCCTCCCATAAGCCTTCCCAACCACACTCAACAAACTGATCCCTCAGAAACTACTACATTCGCACTTGTCCATTTTCCCTTGTAAAGTGGAACTATACATGCCCTCTTCAGTTCCCTGGCACTCTACCCTCTCTTAAACAAACATTAAACAACCTCACCAGCCAGTCCACCATCACTCTACGTCCCTTTTTTTTTAGACACACTGCATGACACCCATCCAACCCAGGTACCTTACCTGCTCTCATCATTTAAACAACTGCTTTCACTTCATCATTCGTTGTTTCTCCTTTTTCCTCACTCATCATTGTCATTTCCTTAGCACTTCCCACTGCATTTACCTTTCCCTCCCTATCCTCCTTCACATAGCATGAAAGAAGCCCTTTGGGTTGGTTCTCACTTGTCTGTCAACCATAGTTTAGTAGTTAATTTTCACCGTGCATGTGTTCTTTTTAACCAGTATTGCCATATTATATTTGGATCTAAGGTGTATTTTTTTCCAGCCATAAAGTCACATTTTCATTCTGATCTCATTTTTCAGCCTGTCCATCATCAATTTGGGAGTGTTACTATTCTTCCGTATTTAGGGGAATAAATTTATTTTGTGCATTTAGAATTAAAAATGTTAGGTTATTGTATATTTCATCCAGATCGCTGACCAGGCTGTTGAACTCCCACTTGTAAGTGACCTGACCCAAGGTACGCATATTACCCTCCATAACCCAACACCATACAAAATTAAATCCCTTTGTGCCATGTCAGTTTC
This sequence comes from Oratosquilla oratoria, assembly GCF_046742065.1. Classification (NCBI taxonomy): domain Eukaryota; kingdom Metazoa; phylum Arthropoda; class Malacostraca; order Stomatopoda; family Squillidae; genus Oratosquilla; species Oratosquilla oratoria. The sequence continues at coordinate 26,871,736 of NC_134801.1, read as the reverse complement.
TCATGCATTCACAACCACTGTCCAGTCACACCTATTTTTTGTTCCTATCTCATCCCAGCTCAACAGACATTCTTCTTGTTCCCAGTGCCCCTTTTACTTCATCCATTCACCTTATTTTGTCATCCCTCAAGTTAACCCCATCTCTGCTTTGCACTCGCTCTTTGCTAGTCTTAACATATGAACAAGTCTGTTACATAATCCTTGTGAATATTAAGAAGCGACTGTACTTGGTAGACATGGTTTGTAGTTGGTTCATCTCCTCATCTACCATGAGTTAAACTGTTTCCCATAGCAGAGAAGTAAAATTCAACAATCTTGACAGATGAGACTGCTACAGTTCGTGTGACGAATCTCTCGGAGAATACAAAAGAACAAGATCTGCAAGAGCTGTTCCGTCCACTGGGTGAAGTTAGTCGTATCTTCTTGGCAAAGGACAAAAACACAGGAACATCCAAGGGCTTTGCTTTCATTAACTATAAGGTATAGTATTTCAAGTTGAGATTTATATTTTGTTCAATTTCAAGTACTTTGTATATCAAGCTATATTTTTTCATTCAATATTTTTGGTGTTGATTCTTGATTATTATGAAGAAATAGATGACATGACTCAGTTGGGCAAGTATAAGACAGCATATTATTTTTTTCAGCGCCGTGAGGATGCAGCAAAGGCCATTAAGTACCTCAATGGTCATGGCTACGATCATCTCATTCTTAGTGTGGAATGGGCAAAGTAAGATTTCCTTCATTATCATTAATATTAATTGTAGTAGGAGACAGGTTGGATAGGGAAAGAGGAACTAGTTGGCAGGAGTGAGGAATTTGAATAATTGTGGACAATACAAACACCAAAAGAATGTTAGATGGAGATTGAGAATATGTGAATAAAAGAAAAATATACCACTTTGGAAGTAGGTAAATTGCATGAGAAACCCAAGAGAGAAGATTTGGGGTAGAATAAATGACAAATTGAGACAGTACAGAGGAAGAAGAGGTTGTAGGTAGGTAGGAAGAGTACTTTCTTCTGATTTATTTCCTGCCATCCAACAAGTATCAAAATATCCTTCTCTGGTGGGCTTTGGACAGGAGAGGACAGAAGATGAATGGAGAATGGTTGTGTATGGATGATGCTGTGATGCATGAGGGGGAGTGGGTGGGGGTGAGGGAGTATGTATGAAAAATAAATTGACACAGCCCAAAAGGATTTCTCCCAGTCTTCTCCTTTTCTGCATGAGGGGGGGGGGAATTAATGAAGCAGCCTTGCTGTGGATGTGCTGTGTCTTCCAACACTGCTTCTGACCCAGGGCAGTGGACAGGATGCAGGGATGACCTGTCATCCAGGAGGTGCCAAGATGAGAGGGAGGGAGGGGAGTGGAATATGTAGGGGATGGAATGGGTGGGAGTGGTTTCTATGCCTTGTCTTTTGGCTACCTCCCATGTAAGGGGAAAAAAAGACTTTCTAAATATATATATATATATGTTAGGCTGGTTTGAAGGCAAATTGATGGCGATCATTTGTTTATTTTGAAATGAATGTTGAGCATCATTAATATGATTGGGCTCACTCTAAGTGCAAGAAAAGGAGGGAGGGAAAGAGATGGCGAGGGATGTGATGACTGTATGTTTCAAGTAGTGTCCCAGTTTGGACCAAGGAGGGAGGGTAACTTCCTAACTTGCTCCCATGAAAATTGAGGCTTGAAGTGAAGTCATGTGGAGCATCAACAAGAAATTGTCACAGTAGTTTTCCTCACAACAGGGCCTGAACTTGAAGGTGGAGGTAGGGCTGGCCAGCAAACTGCAGGGGTAGCAGCAGGCAGCAGTCCATTTGCCACAGGGTAGCAATCCTCTGGGCACTCAGCTACAGTGTTGCCACTGTGATCTATGCCAGTGCCCACAAATGATAGAGATTTTTACCACAAAATTTCCACATCTTTTCCCACGAAAAGGAATTATTATATACACAAATAAGTTCATTGCAACATATAATTTGCTCACAAAACATCCCATGTGATCAAATTTCTCCCACAAATTTGTGGAAAATTCCCACAAAATGGCATCAGCTCAGCTATTCCCATGGGACCAGAGTTGTGTAGTACATCTTGGATGACATCAAAGAAGTTGGTGCATCTCGGGAGGCTGCTCAGGGAATCTCGTACCTGGAATGCATCCTGGGTTCATGTCATATGGTGGTATTGGAGTGTGGTTGCAACATCTTGAAAAGATACACAGAATAGTCATGATTAGTGGGTGGAGCATTAGGCCAACCAGAGCATGATGGGTTTCACAGTCAAGGTGCACGACCTTGTGATCTCCATTGAGTGTGTGTGGTTCAAGGTGGGGATGCTCATACCTCTAGTTTGCTAAATGATCTAGTGATGGTAGGTCACAAATATACCTGTGATAGGCAGGAGTGTAGGCAGTCAATCTGGCAGTCAGCAGACCAGGTAGGCAAGATGGCAGGCAATGTGGCAGATGTGGCATCAGGTGAACTGGCACACATGTGGCGGAAAGCAATCTGTCAGACAAGTGGCAGCAGTCAAGCTGGCAGCAGATACCCATGGTAGGAGAGAGTATAGGCAGTCTGTTGAAGGTGAGCTGGTAATCGGCATACCTGGCAGACGGTGATGACAGTCGAGCTGGTGGGCTGGCGAGGGGCAAGTTTGAGTTTGGGAGTGTATTTGGGAGGATCTAAGAAGTGAAGAGAGGACAAAGGAGAGAAGGGATGGCTATACTAGTAAGTACAGTCGAACCTCGAAAGCCCGGACTAATTGGGGGGAAGGGTGGTCCGGTCATGCCAAAAGTCCAGTCATCGAAAATGTTGCCCTAACACCCGTAGATTTTCGTAGCAGTATATGTATAGGTAATGTATGATATGGCATAGAAACACATAAGAATAATAATCTAACACTGTAATGATAACAATACTGTAATGATGATACTAATAATTCTGTAATAACTGTAATACAGGCATGTAAATGTACTGTATATACAGTGTACTGTACTGTATCTTTTATTATGTACACTGTAAATATCGGAAGGTATGCGCGCAGGACAGTGGTGGCGGCCAGGGTTGCATCGTTTTCTACACTGCCGTGTAGAATGGGAGTGTTACTATACCGGGCCATAAATTTTTCTTGGGCATGTGCAGACTTTCATAGCAAGATATACAAGTACTCCTCGTTTAACGACAACTCGGAGTAACGACGGGCTTTATGACGTCGTTTAACGTAAATCTCCCGAAGTTACGACGTCGTGTACGATAATTAAGTTGGCGGAGGCAAATTTGTATGATGTTATAAATGAACTTGTACGGTGGATATTAGCTGTGAGGTAAAGTGTTCTGAAGCTTAGGTCTACATTACCATCCTGCAAGCTGCAAAAACTACCTGGGGTACAGTGTATACCGGTAGTGGTAAATTTTTAGTTTCGACCATGGGCGCAATATAACAATAGAAAATTAATTATTAATTATAATGTATCAACGTAATATGCAATTTTGTGAGCGGAAATGAAAAAAAAATGCTAAAACAGATTTCGTAAGTAACGAAGTCATGTCGGACGAATGGTACACCATGTTTGTTATGATAGATGCCGATGTCGAAGAAATGAAAGGATGATAAATTAATTCGTCTAACCTAAACTAAACTAACCTAACCTGTGTTTAATAAATCATTACCTGCAAATTAAATGTCATCTGGCTCGTCCTCGTTGTCGTCGTCATGAGAGACGTTGGCAGACGACAAGATGGTGTCCCGAGCCTATGCTACCGACTTCGTTCATTAACATATTTTCTTGTAGCAAGGTATTTTTTACTTTCATTTCCGCCCACAAAATTGCATATTACGTTGATACATTTTAATTTACAAAATTAATAATTAAGTTTCTATTGCTATATTGCGCCCATGGTCGAAACTAAAAAAATACCCCGGTATTCAATATGGAATGTCAGCATACGCGTATTTGGTCATATACGGTAATTTTACTGTAAATAAAGCTTTAATGTACTGTATAAAAGAGGGAAAATACACGAAAATAAAGATACATGTATTGCTGGACATTGTACATACAGTACATGTATGTATACACTTTCGCTTAACGACCAATTCGGTTAACGACGGCGCGCTGGTCCCAATTGTCGTCGTTTAACGAGGAGTACCTGTACTTGTTAAACTTTGACAAAATGTTGGTTCTAGTTTTTTTATTCTTGAATAAGGCCCCCATGCCCTAACATATTTAGTAAGATATAAAAATTATTTTTTTTTATATTATTATCGCTAAAAGAAAGCTGAAACTTTAGCGTAGAATTTTTTCTACTCGATAAAAATGTATCTTTTGGGGTATAATATTTCATAAGTAACACAACTACCAATAAAAGTCATATTTTGATGTACATACATACATATACCAAGGCTTTTTCCCCCTTACAAGGGGGGTAGCCAAAAAGAAAGAGGCATAAAATCATTCCCACCCATTCCATCCCTGAATACACTCCACACCCCTCCACCCTCCCTCTTATCTTTGCACCTCCTGGATGACGGGTCATCCCTGCACCTTGTCCACTGCCCTGGGTCAGAAGCAGTGTCGCAAGACACAGCACATCCACAGCAAGGCTGCTTCATTAAATCGGCGACCCCCCCTCTCCGTCCCCCCATTGCATAAAATGAGAGGACGGGGAGAAATCCCTTTGGGCTGCGTCAAATTTTGCTCACACATACTACCTCACCCCCCATCCCCCCGCCCATTCCACCTCATGCAATCACAACATCATCCATATACAACCATTCTCCATTCACCCCTATCTTCTGTCCTCTCCCGTCCTTCCTCAACAGACATTCCCCTCTTCCCCAAAGCCCCCTTCACCCCATCCATCCACCTCATCCTAGGACGTCCCCTCATGTTCACTCCCTCCACATCTGCCTTCCTTACCTCTTTTACTAGTCTTTCTTCACTCATTCTTTCCATGTGTCCAAACCATCCTAATATTCTTTCATCAACCCTATCTCCCAGCTCCTTTTCCACCCGTTCTCCTCCTCACCTCCTCATTTCTCACTATCTAGCCTAGTAACCCCCATCATACTTCTCAGACCCCTCATCTCAAACACATTCAAACTCCTTCTCTCTTCTTTCTCTTATGTTCCATGTTTCTGCCCCATACAGTGCTGTTGGCACAATCACTCCTTCATACAGTCTCCTCTTAGCATCCATTCCCAAATATCTATTCCTCATTACACTCTTTAATCCACCAAGGCATTTACTCGCATCTCTCAATCTACATTCTACCTCCACTTTCACTCCACCTTTCCCTGCCACATTTGCACCCAAGTATCTAAAACTATCCACTTCCTCCAGTCGCTCTCCCTTAATGCTCACTTCCAGTCTACTGCCACTTTCACCCCTTGTACATCTCATCACCTTACTTTTACCCACATTTATCTTTAGCTTTCTTCTATCACATACTCTCCCAAACTCTGCCACCAACTTCCTCAATCCCTCCTCCGATCCTGCCACAAGCGCAGTGTCGTCCGCAAACAACAGCTGGCTCACCTCCAACTTTTCTCCATTTTCTTTAACCATCTCCAATCCCTGACCCACTACCCTTGCATTTACCTCTTGAACCACCCCATCCATGTATAAGTTGTTGTTGTTGTTGTTGTTGAACAGCCAGTGGATTTTATGCCTTTGTTTTTTGGCTACCTCCCTTGTAATAGGGAAAAGGCCTTTGGTGTATGTATAAAAGAATAACTCTTCTCTCCTCTTTCTCACCTCTCTCACCTCTCTCTTTAAGCGTACGAGTGGAAAAGGAGCTGGGAGATAGGGTTGATGAAAAAATATTGGGATGGTTTGGACACATGGAAAGAATGAGTGAAGAAAGACTAGGATGAGGTGGATGGATGGGGTGAAGGGGGCTTTGGGGAAGAGGGGAATATCTGTTGAGGAAGGACGGGTGAATGGAGAATGGTTGTATATGGATGATGATGTGATGCATGAGGTGGAATGGGATGGGGGATGTGGTATTGTGTGTGAGCAAAATTTGACGCAGCCCGAAGTGATTTCTCCCCGTATTCTCCTTTTATGCATGGGGGGACGGAGAGGGGGTGTCGCCGATTTAATGAAGCGGCCTTGCTGTGGATGTGTTGTCTTGCTTCACTGCTTCTGACCCAGGGCAGTGGACAAGGGGCAGGAATGACCCGTCATCCAGGAAGGGCTTAGATAAGAGGGAGGGTGGAGGGGTGTGGAGTGTATTCAGGGGTGGAATGGGTGGAAATGATTTTATGCCTTTCCCTTTTTGGATACCCCCCTTGTAAGGGGGAAAAAGCCTTGGTATATGTATGTAAAATTTGAAGATGTGGAGGGAGTGAACATGGGGGGCGTCCTAGGATGAGGTGGATGGATGGGGTGAAGGGGGCTTTGGGGAAGAGGGGAATGTCTGTTGAGGAAGGACGGGAGAGGACAGAAGACAGGGGTGAATGGAGAATGGTTGTATATGGATGATATTGGGATAGCATGAGGTGGAATGGGCGGGTGGATGGGGGGTGAGGTAGTATGTGTGAGCAAAATTTGACGCAGCCCGAAGGGATTTCTCCCCGTCCTCTCATTTTATGCAATGAGGGGACGGAGAGGGGGGGTCGCCGATTTAATGAAGCGGCCTTGCTGTGGATGTGCTGTGTCTTGTGACACTGCTTCTGACCCAGGGCAGTGGACAAGGTGCAGGGATGACCCGTCATTCAGGAGGTGCTAAGATAAGAGGGAGGGTGGAGGGGTGTGGAGTGTATTCAGGGATGGAATGGGTGGGAATGATTTTATGCCTTTTTCTTTTTGGCTACCCCCCTTGTAAGGGGGAGGGAGCCTTGGTATATGTATGTATGTATGTAAAATTTGTATTATTAATTACGTATTTTCTTCTTTCACAGGCCATCAGGTACTCAGTAAACTGTTGGACAGCATTCATATGTGGAGTAATTGGTTTGGTGAATATACAGATTCAACCTATATTTTGTCTTATTTTTAATCCTTGAAATGCTTGATTTATCAAGCTGTAATATATATATACATATCTTTGGGAATATGTTTTATGTATATGAATGGCATAATGCCATATAGAAATTTAATTATCACATGCCCCAAGCAATATTGAAAACCTCCCAAGGGAGGGTTGGTCAGTCTTGTTAAGTATGCATGCAAAAATTGGTTTGGATGCAAAAAAATTCTTGTGCCAACCAAAAATGCTGGGAAAATAATGTTATTTACTATCTTTTAAGTACTGAGGGAACCTTTTTAAATATTAAAAAGAATTGCACTGGAACTGTAAAATCAAAGAATGTTGTAGCTCATATCAAATTGAGTAAAGGAATTTTTAACTAAAGGTTGTATTTGCCTTGAGTGTTATGTAAAGTGTCTAAAGATGGAGATACAGTAATAGTGGACTGGATAATGAGGTTATTAAATGTGTGTCTAAGGGAGGTTAGAGTGCTGAAGAAGTGCCTATATAGTTCTGCTTTACAAGGGAAAGGGGGACAAATGTGAATAGTAATTTCAAGGGGATAAGTTTGTTGAGTGTAGTTGTGAAGGCATACATGAGGGTTTTAATTGAAAGGATTAGGAGACAAAGTGAGTAATTGGTGATGAACAGTGTGGGGAAAGGTAAGGGTTGTGTGGATCACATTTTTGTGGTAAGACATACATGAGAAAGCTTTAGCAAAAGGTAAAGATGCTTTTTGGGCCTTAATGGACTTGAAAAAGATTATGACTGGGTAGACAGGGAGTCTCTGCAGATATATAGGATTGGAGGAAAGCTGTTAAGGGCAGTTGAGTTTTTATGAAGTAGTAAAGTCTGTCCTTAACTCTTCCTAATATACTCCTGGTCACCAAGGCTGTGGAGTCGGAGTCGGAAGCAATTACGGTGTCACTGGAGTCGGAGTCGGTAAAAATATACCGGCGCCAACTCCAGTTAAATTTACACTTTATAAGGCCTTTGTTTAGTCTGTAGAGTTATACAGTGCACACTCCTTATAAGTACATTATATAAAAAATACATAATTTTATCAAATGTAATAAATCTCACTGTCTTATCTTCGTGGTCATTCCACTAAACCCCCAAAATGTCCTAGTGCAACGCTGGCTTTCAAATTTATACATAGACCGATAAACATCTAAAGTATTACTTGAAAAAATTAAACACCTCAATATAACACCTGTTGACACAGTCATGGGAGCTGTAATATTCCTGTCAAGTTCCATATGCATTGTTTCCATCACTCCATCAGTTTGGTGGTTTCTCCCACTGCTGTGTTGCCAAACAGTAGGATAATTATGATTTCAACTGTAGACTAACGCAATAATACCATCTCTTCTCTCCTTTCCCCTTCTTTTTTCCCCTCTATACTTTAACAATAAATTGTTGAAATATACATACATACATATACCAAGGCTTTTTCCCCCTTACCAGGGGGGTAGCCAAAAGGGACAAGGCACAAAAACATTCCCACCCATTTCATCCCCGAAAACACTCCACACCCCTCCACCCTCCCTCCCATCTTAGCACCTCCACATATTGTTGAAATAAGGAATTTAAAGTTGAAAAAAAATTCACGTTTCAAACATGTTCAGCTGTATCTTGTTTTGTACTCGTATCGATAAGATCGGTTCCAGAACCAGAGTAATGTCCATCGCAATAATCACACAGCAGTACCAGTATGTAGTTAAACCAAGAGGTACTTGTCATTAATTTCAGTACATTAAGTCAAAAGAAGGTATGAAAACATATGAAGGATAATGATACCCAAAAAGTATGTATGATACATATACCTTTCAGTATCATACATGTTCAGCTGTAACACTCGACCTTATACCGTACTCGTATCAATAAGGCTTATTTTCTCTATATTTACCGTTTCCTTTTAAGAAATTTGCCAAAACTTTGGCTACCTCCCTTGTAAGGGGGAAAAAGCCTTGGTATATGTATGTATATGTACATATTTGTTCACTCCTTCATTATAAAAAAAATTTAGTATGTTCCGTTTTTCTTCTATCCCTGTATCTTCGTTTTGGAAATTTTCCCAGTTTGCATTGCGAAAGAATGTTTTAAGTTTGTTTTGTTATACATAGGTCTTCCTATTCTAAGTTTATCATTTTTTCTTTGATCCATTTGTTCTTTCAATTCCATTTCTATTAGTACGTGGTAAGACAGATATGTGATAAAGCTGTAGGAAAAGGTAAGGATGTTGTTTGGACATTTATGGATTTGGAAAAGGCAGGGACAGACAGGAAGGCACTGGGAGGTATTGCAGATATATGGGATATGAGGAGAGTTTTTAAGCAAGGCTGCGGAGTCGGATGGTATAAGGTCCGACTCCTTTGATTCCTCTGACTCCGACTCCGACTCCTTTGATTCCTCCGACTCCCGACTCCTTAACTTCTTGACCCCTATGTGGAAATCTATTCTGCAGATCCATATACTAGCCTCCCACACCTATTAAGCAAGCATTTTATAAATATTTTTCATTATATTATTTTTTACGTGAAACATTCACTTGTATGATAAATATACTCACATATACACTCAACCAGCTTTATATATGTATATGCACACGTATAAACATGTATATATTAAATATATAATGGTATTATTTATGCTCATGATCATCTACCAGCTTATGAGCACTTTCAGATCTGTCATGGCATAGTTGCCACTTCAAGCTAGATATTTTCTTTTTCCTTTGTGCCCCCCCAAAAAAAATCATCTGTTATTTCATTTGTCCAATCTCATAAACTTTCTATCACAATATTAGGAAAAAAAAGTGACAAATCATGATGAGGAAAGGTTAATGGAGGCCCTAACTAGTACTTACTGCAGAATTAATTTCACCATGTTATCATAAAAACCAGGAATCAGTTCAGGAAAGAGAGAGACAACCTTCCCCTGTGCACACTGTTCATATCTGCTGTTGTTCCTCCCATTTTCAGTCATCATCAAATGCTATGACATATGCTCTAATGCCATTCCTATCTGGCCTCTGAGACTGGTCAAAGTTTATCTCAGGGCACTTCCATTGACTTTTACATACATGAAGACGTACGTGCATAGTGCATACGTAGTAGATATATACTATTGTCTACACTGTTCTGTACGTGTGTACATGATGGAGTTCTAGATGTTAACATAATTTGAATTAATTAGACTATCAACAAAGGTAAAGTAGCTAGTTTAAATTATTTAAAGATAAAAATCATCTGTCACTTGACAGTTGACAAATTATTCAGGAATTTGAATTAATAATTATATTTATTGAGTATTTATTAAAAATAGAAATACATTCCACTGGCTATAACTCCCATAGTATAGAATGAATGAAATATTGATACAAACTAAATTCTGGAAACTTCTATAAATGGTACATATCCTGTAACTAGCTATAAAACTATTCTATACTGGACAATTATTAAATTTTCTCAACACACAAAGTATCAAATTTTTTAGATTTTTTAAACTTGGAATAATGAGACCTACTGCTTTTTATTTGCACAATAGCAACAAATTATTTCATAGTGCACATCTATAGACAGTATTTTACAGCTATTGTTGGCTTGCCAATTACTGTAATGGTAAAAATTCAGACAAAGCTTTCAAGAATATAACAAAATATATGCACTGTACCTTGAATACACCCGTATTATTACGTTAATAACTAGGTTAAAAATTCAATCTATAAAGATTTCTTATAATAAAATATTTTATATGTTCCTTGAATCTACCAGTATTATTACGTTAATAGCGAGGTTAAAGCTAAAATCTATACAAATTTCTTATTTGTAAACATTAAAAAAATAGGCTTTATTCATAATAATAGAACTTATAGACTACTCAATTGAAATTTGCAAATAAAAAAAATAGTAGTTTGTACTTTATATAAGTAGGGTAAACTAATATCATCTTAATGTGATGAAATGGTTGGTTAGATTAGTCTATGAGAAATATAGGTTAGAGTCCTAGACTACCCTATGAATAGAGGCAGCCTATAGTCTAAGAAAAACAAATTCGACCCTACAATTTATGGTAAAAAGATAAATGTGGATTATAAGTTTATTTTGGGATTATCTTTTTTTCTTTATATAGAAAAAATGAAATAAAATAAATAAAAATAAAACAATAAAGATAATAAAAAATAGAAACAATTTTTTTTTATTAATTCATTAGTTTTATTTTTTATTTTCTTTATTTCTATCTATTTATTATCTTTTTAAAGAACCCGATAAACAACATGTACCATGTGGCAGGGTCAGAGGAGCCACTGGGAGAGTTAGTGACTGAGTTTGGGAGGGTGTGTGATAGGAGAAAGTTGAAGGTGAATGTGGGTAAAAGTAAAGTGATGAGGTGTACAAGAGGAGAGAATGGTGGAGAGTTGGAAGTAAGTCTTAAAGGGGAGAGGCTGGAGGAAGTGGATAGTTTTAGGTACTTGGGGTCATATGTGGCTGCAAAAGGAGTAGAGGTAGAGGTAAGCTGTAGATTGAGAGAAGCAAACAAATGCCTTCGGGGATTTAAAAAAGTAATGAGAAATAGACATTTGGGAATTAATGCAAAGAGGAGATTGTATAAAGGGGTGATTGTGCCGACAGTGCTGTGTGGGGCAGAGACATGGAATTTGAGAGAGGAAGAGTTTAAATGTGTTTGAGATGAAATGTCTGAGAAGTATGGTGAGGGTTACAAGGCTGAATAGTTTGAGAAGCGAGAAAATGAGAAGGAGAGCTGGGGTGGAAAAGGAGTTGACTGAGAGGGCTGATGAAAGACTATTAGGATGGTTTGGACACATGGACAGAATGGATGAAGGAAGACTGGTGAAAGGGGTATGGAAGGCAGAGATGGAGGGAGTGAATTTGAGAGGATGAGATGGATGGATGGGGTGACAGGCGTTGAGCAAGAGGGGAATGTCTGTGGAGCAGGGAAGGGAGGTGGCAGAAGATAAGGATGAATGGAGAAGGGCTGTGTATAGATGATACTGTGATGAAAAGGAATGGGAGTTTGGGGAGTGGGAAAGTGTGAATGATACTTTGACGCAGCCCGAAGGGACTTCTTCCCGTCCTCCGTTTTCTATGTGAGGGGACGGAGAGAGGGGGGTCGCCAATTAAGTGAAGCAGCCTTCCTGTGGATGTGCTGTGTCCTGGATTGCTTCTGACCCAGGGTAGTGGGCGGGATGCAGGGATGACCCGTCGCCCACGAGGAGCTAAGATGTGAGGGTGGAAGGGATGATGGGTGGGAGTGGGTTTATGCCTTTTGACTTGGCTACCTCCCTGATAAGGGGGAAAAAGCCTTTTGTATATAGATAGATAGAATTATGGTTATGGGTTAAAGCATAAATATCTGGTACACTTAGGCCTAATTTGAAATTGTCTTTATAGCATAATCAGTTTTGAATTAGATTAAAATGGTTCGTGATTTTCTTTACTCTGATTTCTATTTTTCATTGCTTCACTTGTAGGCCTATTGTATTCACTAGTAACCATGATCAGTAGCCTGTTTCTATTTCGTATATTTCAAACCACTAAATTTCTTTGATAAATGTATGATTTTCATATTCTGAAGTAGCTTTATCATAATCTAGCATATATCTATTAAAGGAAAATGTGATAAAATTACCGAAAATGAAGGAAAAGAAGATTCACTGGGAGACACTGCTTCATGCAGAATCTGCAGGTGTTTGTTTACATTAGTTAGTACTAGTAGCACACAATGCTGTCACATGGTGGCAGCACGAATTGATGTTTATTTATGTTGAAGTAAAAGCATTGCAGTATAGTACAAAATATATATATATATATAGTTTCACTCTCCTTACAGGAAACAACTACAAATACATGACTACAAACACTTTTACCCAGACTGACAACGATAGCTTGTCAGTATTGTGCATTTTTCTTTTTTTCTTTTTTTTATTATTGATGGATTGTTTTTTGTTTCCATCTGGAGAGACCACTTAGTGTACACATACACTGCACACACTCACTATTGCCTCCAAAAATATAGGCAAAACTATACAAAAACTGCTAAATTGTGCAACTGGTAAAAACAAACAGGGAAACCATGTTAAAAAAAAATAATTTTATTGGACTTAAGGAGTCGGAGTCGGATAAAAAATTCCGACTCCGACTCCTAGTACTCTTAGAAATCCGACTCCAACTCCGACTCCAGCTAAAACCTCCGACTCACTCCGACTCCGACTCCGCAGCCCTGCTTTTAAGAGCAGTCAAGAGTTTTTATGAGAGTAGTAGAGCTTGTGATAGAATCAGAAATGGAGAGAGTGGTTTGAGGTAAAGGTTATGTTGCCTTGGCTGTTCAATTTTTACATGGATGGGGTGGTGCAAGAGGTATATGCAAGGGTAATGGGTCAGGGATTGGAGATGGTTAAAGAAAAGTGGAAGATAAGCCAGTTGTTTTTTGCTGACACTGTGCTTGTAGCAGGACCAGAGGAGGGATTGAGGAAGTTAGTGGCAGAGTTTGGGAAGGTGTGCAAAAGAAGGAAGTTGAAGATAAATGTGGGTAAAATTAAGGTGATAAAATGTACATGGGGAGAAATGGCAGGAGACTGGAATTAACTATTAAAGGAGAGAGACTGGAGGAAGAGGATAGCTTTAGATACTTGGGTGCAAATGTGGCAGGAAAGGAATGGAGGTGGAGGTAGAATGTAGATTGAGAGAAGCAAGTAAATGCGTTGTGGGATTAAACAGTGTAATGAGAAACACATTTGGGAATGGATGCTAAGAGGATATTGTATGAAGGAGTGATTGTGCTGACAGCACTGTATGGGGCAGAAACAGGGAACATAAGAAAGGAAGAGAGGAGTTTGAATGTATTTGGGATGAGATGCCTGAGAAATATGATAGGTGTTAGGCAAGGTAGATTGAGAGACGAGGACGTGAGGAGAGTAGGGGTGGAAAGTGAGTTGGGAGATATGGTATTGGGATGGTTTGGACACATGGAAAGAATGAGTGAAGAAAGATTAGTAAAATAGGTGTGGAAGGTAGAGGTAGAGGAAGTGAACATGAGGGGGTGACCATGGATGGGGTAAAAGGGGCATTTGGAAAGAGGAACGTCTGTTGAGGAAGGACAGAAGACAGAAGGTAGGGGTGAATAATATAGAGCAAGGTATAAATAAAATAACAAAATTATAATGTAAGACATGATATTGAAACTCAAAATGTGTCAAAAAGAAATAATCATGAGTTTCTTAAAACCATATACTTTAATGCTCATAGTATTTGGAACAAATTTCAAGAAATACAGGCGTATGTCAAAAGTTAAAATCTCGATATGATAGGAATAACCGAGACATGGTTAAATGGTACAGAGTTCGAAGCTGAATTTAATATTGCGGGATTTAAACACTTTCATCAGGATAGAAACCACAAGAAAGGTGGGGGTGTTCTGTTGTACGTTAAAAACAATATTCATGCTTGTGTTTTAGAGAAAGCGAAACAGGATGCATATGATAGTTTGTTGGTTAACCCAAACAAATGGACAAAAAATGAATATAGGTGTAATATATAGGCCAAAGACATTATCATTAGCAGACGACAAACTGTTATTTCAAGAATGTCTAGTTTCTGCAACCGGGATTTATTGATAATGGGTGATTTCAATTTTACTGACATTGATTGGATGACCCTTGAACATGGCCATATAGTTAGTCGCTTGATTGATTTTCTTGGTGACAATTACTTAATTCAGCATGTAAAAGAGCCCACAAGATGTGGAAACTTACTCGATCTATTGATCACTAGCCGCGAAAGCATGGTAACTGATGTAGAAGTCGGTGAATCTGTTGCAAATAGCGATCACAACTTAGATTCAAACTCCTAAACAATTTTAGAATAGATACTTGTGTTTCTAAAATACCCGATTTCAGTAAAGCTCAGTTCATAGGACTACGTCAGGAGCTTCAGCTTACAGATTGGGAGGCAAAATTAAACGAAAGACCTGTAGATCAGATGTGGGAAATATTTCAAAATACGCTCACTAAGATGATTCAAACTTACATTCCTTTTAAGGACAGACGTCCCCCAAATCAGGCTCGCCCAAAGTGGCTCGACAAAGAAACTGAAAAAAGTATTGCTAAAAAGAGACAGGCATATAAGAAATATAAGTACTCGGGTGCATCTAATGACTATGAAAGTTATGTATCAATACAGATTTAAAAAAGACAATAAGAAAAAGAAAATGACGATACGAAATGAACATTGCTGATAAATCCAAAGAGAATCCCAAAGAATTCTATAGTTACATTAGAGATAAAAAGGTGGTTAGGAATCACATTGGTCCACTATTATCTGCTGACGGTCAACTTGAATATTCAAATGAAGGAATGTGTAATATCTTAAACAATTATTTTAGCTCGGTATTCGTAAATGAAACACCTCAAAGTGAATTCCAAACTGAAACCTGTGAAAAGTCTAGGGTAAACTTACTACGGTAAATATAACAAAAGGAAAAATTTAAAGGTGTATAGATAAACTCAAAGTTAATAAAACACCAGGGCCTGATGGTTGGCATCCAAGAATCTTAAAGGAAATGAAAAATGAGATTGTTGTTCCATTAGCAATTATTTTCAAGAAATCCATCATATCCAGAGATGTCCTAAGAGAATGGAAGCTAGCTAACGTTACTCCCATATTCAAAAAAGGTGACAAAAAGAAGCCAAATAACTATAGGCCTATAAGTTTGACTTCAATCGTAGGAAAAATAATGGAAACTATCATCAGAGATGCTATCAAACATCATTTAGAAAGTAACTTTTTGATAAATGATAGCCAGCATGGTTTCAGACGGAAACGTTCTTGCGTGACTAACTTACTCGAATTCTACAACACAGTTATCTTGAATTATGACAAAAGAAACAATATAGATTTAATATATCTAGACTTTGCAAAAGCTTTTGATACCGTCCCACACAAAAGACTACTTACTAAATTAGCTTTACACGGAATAAGTGGTAGCATATTAGGTTGGACCAGTAATTGGTTGAATGGTCGAAAACAGAGAGTTGTTTTAAATGGAAAACTTCTAGATGAAAAAATGTTACAAGTGGAGTTCCTCAGGGTTCCGTTCTTGGGCCACTTCTATTCATAGTATATATAAATGATATAGAACATGGACTAAAATCTACTGTTTCCAAATTTGCTGATGATACAAAACTGTGCGGAGTGGCAAATGATCACTCAAACCAATTAGATATTCAAGAAGATTTAGATCAATTACAGCAATGGTCTGAAAAGTGGCTAATGAAATTAAACACAAGTCAATGCAAGGTAATGCACGTAGGTAAAAATAACAGTAGGTATGATTACAAGTTATTTGGTAATTCGTTAACAAAAGTGGATAGTGAAAAATATCTCGGCGTAATTATCAGTAACGACCTCAAATCATCCAAGCAGTGTATTTCAGCCTCTGAGAAAGCAAATAAGGTTCTAGGACTGATTGCGCAATCTTTTGACTTCAAAAGTCCATCACTCAATAACAAACTATATAAATTGTTAGTTCATCTACATTTGGAATATGCTGTTTCCGTATGGTCACCGGATCTCATTAAAGACATTGACAGACTGGAAAAAGTACAATGGCGAGCCACAAAACTGATTCCAAATATCAAAAATAAATCATACGAAAATCGACTAAAACATATGAATCTGTTTTCCCTAAAAAAGCGTAGACTCAGAGGTGACTTGATACAGGTCTTTAAGATTTTAAAGGGAATTGACAACATCAAAAGTGACAACATTTTCACATTGAATGAGAATCAGACAAGAAACAATGGTCTCAAACTGTCCAGAAATAGATTCAATTTGGAAGTAGGTAGAAACAACTTTGCCAACCGCGTAGTTAATGAATGGAATAAACTTCCTGCACAGATAGTGCAAAGTAGTTCATTTCGAAGCTTTAAGAATCATTTAGATAAACACCTAAGCAAGATGCTGTAATGATTAGAATTCATTTTATATTATTTGTTTTTGTTTTGTTATCATTTGTCTGTCTGATTTTCATTTATTATTAGTTATATGTCAATTTATTAATATTTACTATTTACCTGTTTGTTTATTACTTAACTATACCTATGCATTTATTTATGTATTTTATTTGTTATTTACATTATTATACTTTTTATGTAATATTTTATTATGATTTTTTTTTGCATCTGACCTAGATATGGACCAAAAGGTCTCTTGTCGGCATGCTCCGCCTTTGTAATCCTTTGTGAATGGAGAATGGTTGTGTATGGATTATGATGTGATGTATGAAAGGGAGTGGGTGGGGTATGGGGGGTGAGGGAGTATGTGGAAAATAAATTGACACAGCCCAAAGGGATTTCTCCCTGTCTTCTCCATTTCTGCATGAGGGGATGGAGAGAGGGGGTCACCAATTTAATGAAGCAGCCTTGCTGTGGATTTGTTGTATTTTGCAACACTTCTGACCCAGGGCAGTGGGCAAGATGCAGGGATAACCCATCATCCAGGAAGAGCCCAGATAAGAGGGAGGGGGGGGGGTTATTATCGGAGTGGAGTATGTGGGGATGGAATGGGTGGAGTAGATTTTATGCCTTTGCTTTTTGGCAGCCTTCCTTGTAAGGGGGTATATGTATGTAGTGCTTTATCAAATTGTGACTTAATACATTATTATACCATTGTTAAGATACTTTTATTACCACCTACAACATTTGGGGTGGTGGCCGTTAAGTTTAATTAGCTTGCTATAATATATATATATATATATATATATATTTTTTTTTCTTTCCGATTTTTGAGTGATGTGAACTTTAGCTGGCCAGCATTATGCATGTGTTTGCATTATTTTTTCCCCAGCCATGAATTCAATTCAATGACTTTTGACATTTCATAGAAGCTGATGGTCAGGAACAGTGTATTCTAAGTGTGCACTATGTGATTTTTTTTTTTTTTTTTTTTCCATCCCATGTGGTCTGCGGCTTAGCATCTCCTGTCTGGACTTTGGTTCTATTACTGTCATCTGTGTTAATAGAATGTACGCCTATCATTTATGTGTGTCAGCTTTAATCTGATTCTTGGATATGGAAAAATTACTGGACCCACTTAGATTGTGTGAAGGATTGTTGGCATGCTAGCCAGCCTTCAGTACACAGTTGGATTGTTGATTGACAACCTTGTGAATATATATTAACTTACTGTTACAGTGAAAGTGTATATAAACTCTTATATGACTTTTTTCTGAAAACAATTCTGAGGCCAAGTAGCATTGTTGTCTATGTCATAAGGCAGCCATATTTGTTTGTCGTTCTTTTCAGCCATGACTACATTGGTTTGTTGATTGACAACTTTGTGAATATATCATTTACTTTAAAATGGAAGTGCATGTAAACTATGCCACAGTGTATTTCAAAAACAATTCTTGAACCAGGTAGCCTTGTTGCCTATGTCATCAGGTGGTTATATTTATGTCATTCTTTTTGGCCATTTTGCTTTCACCTTGTTAGTATATAGTCACCCCTTGCAGTGCTGTTTTCGTTAGCTATTCTTTTATAGAGAATTGGTGTTATTGTTTACTTTTTTTCTAGGTAAGGCTATGTTTACCAGCCACAAGATTTCTTTTGTTTGTGGGGCACATGTTTTTGTAAACGGTTGCAATAGTTGTATATATTAAGAATTTCTTGTTATTTTTCATGTTATTACTAAAGTGCTTTTCAGCTATTATATTATTCAATGATGTCTACTAAGAATAAGCTGCCATCATTTCTTAGTACCCAAACTCCATCACAGACAATGGGTAATTTATTTACTCTTTTACATCAAGATCCTTCCATAGTTAAGTTAGCTCAGGATCCCCATTGTACAGCAGCTGCATTCATACAACAGTGCAAAGATAGCATAGTTAACACTAACATCAGTAGTGGGTCTGAGAAAATCTCATTCATTCAACTTGTTCCTAA
Organism: Oratosquilla oratoria; assembly: GCF_046742065.1. Classification (NCBI taxonomy): domain Eukaryota; kingdom Metazoa; phylum Arthropoda; class Malacostraca; order Stomatopoda; family Squillidae; genus Oratosquilla; species Oratosquilla oratoria. The sequence goes on along the minus strand of NC_134801.1, from coordinate 26,852,795 downwards.
CTCATTGGCAGCTGAAATGATGGCAGCCTCATCTCTTCACCCCAAAACATTAAACTATAATTATGATACTTTTAGAGCTAATTTCCTCAACATCTTTTCTGATATCCCTGTAAATGATAATTTTCAATGGTGTTTTCAGTTAGCTGATGTTTTTATGTCCCGATTGGGCACTCTTAACTATATGCGTGCTCAGGCCAAGGCCAGCAAGATTGCTTTTGATGCCTTGGAGTCATTGTTTCATTCAGATTGGGTAGATAAAGATGCTATCACTTTGGATAGGTTCCACTTTATTTTTTTTTTATTTATTATTATTATTTTTTTTTTTTTATACTATTACTGGTGCCTTTTGAAAGGAGTGCAGAATCTTTTAGCTATAAGACAGATGAGTCCCTATTGTCTTTAACAACATGGCTTTCAAGTAAACTAAAGGAAGTGCCTTATGGTTCTTTGTGTATTAGCAATGCACAACAACATGCCAATGTTCCTAGTTCTCCTCCACCCCCTCAGTCATTAGAACCTACCCATAGCATTCCATCTACAATTACACCACCTGTAGTTACATGTACCTATTGTAACAAGTCAGGTCACTAAAGTGCTTTTTGCTTTTGCCGTAAGCATCACGAGCACAAGTCAAAGCAGTCCCCTGTATGTAGGAATTTCTCTGATTCCTCTTCTAATGTGACACATGACCATTCAAGAGTAACACTTCAGGATAAACTTAGCTACTGTCATATTCATGGTCTATGTAAACATTTGATTGATCAGTGTTCAAAGATTCTGAAACTTAAGGCAGAGACTTCTCATGAACTTGGGGAAACTCAGCCCCATTTTCACCAGCACCCATATCACAAACCAAGTGATTAGCCAGTAATAACCGGTCTCGTATCATCCCCTTGGTAGCTGCTGAGTCTTCTCAATTACTCTCCAATTTTTTTTACAGAGAACACACCTATCTCACAGTAGATAATGTTGCAGAATGTAGTCTTATAGATAGAAGGGCTTAAGGGCTTATTATGATCTCCAGGATTTGTACAATCTCCCTTTATCTCCTTTTTGTAAAGGATTGCATTCTGTACAAAGTTCTCCCTTGCCTATCCTTGGGTCTGTTTGCATTCCCTTGAGATTTTCTTTTCATTCTACCATTTTTCATGTTACTTTTGTTGTTGTTTCTGGAATAGCTCTCATGTGTGATTGCCTCTTGGGCATTGATACTCTTCCAGCTTATAGCATAGATATATCTCCTAGGTGCCCTGTAGTGACTTTTCATAATTCTGTTATTCCTCCAATAGATAGGCCAGTTTCTATATGTAGCTCACCTGTGCATGATCAGACCATGCAGTTGTCTTCAAAGGGTTCTAATCATTTTGACTTAACTATTCTTTCATGTGCTGCTGTTGTAGGCAAGCATTATATTGGACCTTCAATTTCAGTTTGGGTCCCAATGCACATTTAACGTGCTCCAATTGGTTCTGACGTCTTACCTCACCCTGACTCTGTGTTCATCATCTAGCATTGGAAGGAACTCTCCACTATTCATGAGGATTATGTTACCACAGCTATGGTAACCAACATCACTGGTGCTCCTATCACCCTATCTCCTGGCAGTCATTTAGGTTCCTTTGAAATAGTTGACGTTGACACTATCCAGGATTCGCCTCCTATCATAGCAACTTCGGTGCTCTGATCTCCACACATAAGTGACACAGCTCACTTGGCCTCTCAGCATGCAATGTTTGTAAGTGAGATTGACTTTCCAGAGGTGATGCCTTGTCTCATTGACCTGTTAGTGACCCACTATCAAGCTTTGGCTTTACCTGGTGATCCATTAGGAATTAAGGATCATGTTGTTCATAGCATTGATCATCAGCCAGGTGTTTGACCTGTTTACACACCCTCTTACCAGGTGCCTCACTCATCAGCTTGTATCACAGTCCTTTTGACAACTTGTTACATGAAGGCATTGTACAAGAGTCCCACTCAGAGTGGAACTCACCACTCCTCCTGGTCCCTAAGTTGGATCTTTTCATCCTGTTATTGATTATAGGCAAGTTAATGAGGTCACTATTCCAGACCATAACCCTTTGCCTGTGTTAAGTGATCTTCTCCAGTCCATTGGAACAGATATTACCTTGTTCACCACCTTAGACTTAAAAGCGGGCTTTTGGCAGATTCCCTTGGAGAAATCTCATAAGATCACAGCTTTCTTGACACAGGACATAAATGGCTTCATTGCCCCATGGGGTTACAGAATGCTCCTTTGACATGCCAGCACTTGATTAACTCAATTTTTCATGGCCCAGTGGGGAACAGACTTTTTGTTTACCTGGATGATTTGATATTAGTCTCTAAGGATGTGGAAAGCCACTTCAATAAATTGTCCATGGTCTTACAACATTTTGCTGATGCTAAATTGAAACTCAATTTGCCCAAGTGTTCTTTTTTTAAGTCTAGCATGCAATTCCTAGGTCATGTTGTAGACAAACATAGTATTCTTACCACAGATGATAAAGTCAAAGCAGTTAGGGACTTCCCTACATGTGGGTCAGTTGAACATGTATATTCCTTCCTTGGACTGGCAGGATGCTATTGTGCATTTATTAAGATTTTTGCTTCAATTGCATCTTTCCTTACATGTCTCCTCAAGAAGGATACTTCCTTCCAGTAGTGTGTTCATCAGGAAAGCTTTGATTCATTGAAGCATGCCCTTACTGAAGCACCTGTGTTGGCATTCCAAGATTATAATCTTCTTTTTACTATTTGTGCAGATGCTTCTGGTACAGGTATTGGAGCTGTACTTATGCAACAAGTAGATTGGTGTAGACCCCATGTTATTGTACATGCTAGTCACATTCTTAACAAGCCTGAGTCTCATTACTCTGTTACACAGAGGCACTGGCAGTGGTGTGGGCTTTAAAGCATTTTTGATATATAATTTTTGGATATCCTGTTACAGTCTACATGGACCACACTGCTGTCACACAACTTTTCAAGGGCAGAAACATTTCAGGCTGCCTACCCAGATGGTTCCTTACAGTTGAAAATTTTAACCCGATCCTTAAGCATATTACAGGACATGCAAACAATGTTGCTGATGCACTTTCACATAATATACCTGTAGCTGCAGTTACAGTGATTGACAACTACTCCCTGTAGGATCTGGCCAAAGCTCAGCATGAGGACCCTGTTTGGTCTGCTGTCATTTATGCTTTAGAATCTGGTGCTGATAACACCTCACCAGATTTACCTGTATCCCTGTCACAATTTTCTCTATGGGACAATGTTCTCATTCATAATGTGGAAGTGTTTGAGCAGGATATAGCACAGTGATCCGTGAGTCTCTAGTCCCTGTTGTTCTGTCTCTTGCTCATGATCCCTCACATGGTCGTGACAAAACTCTGGCTATGGCTCACAAGAAATATAATTGGCCTAGAATGCGACTGGACACTACCACTCATGTAGACCAGTGTAGCTCTTGTGAAGGTTCTACGCACACTGTTCCTATCCTAGAGTACCTTACTCTTTCTCGAACCTTTTCAGACTATAGCTATAGACCTTTTACAATTACCTCATAGTACTCAAGGTTCTGTGTATGTCCTTGTGTGTGTGTGTTTGTGTGTGTGGACCACTTTAGTTGCTTTGTAATATTGGCTCCCTTAGTTACAATGGGACTGAATTTAGGAATGAGGTTTTAGCAAACATTTGTGAAAGTTACGGCATCTCTCAAACATTTATAACTGCTTACCATCCTGTATCTAATGGACTAGTAGAGCTGACAAATAGGAATATTTTGAGCATTGTCAGGCATGTTGCTAGTAGCCTCCATGAATCTTGGAAGAATTGGCTTCCTCATGTCAGTGGCATTAATAGCACAATTAATGTTTCCAAACATGAACGAACTACCAAGCACACACACAATTGAACCACGAAGCTGTCAACTAGAGTTCTATAGGCTGCTGAATAAGAAAAAAATCTCAACAATGCAAGGAAAGCAAGAGGCTTGGGTTGTATTGAGTGGGAGGGGGAGCGTTTGTAGTTGCCCAAAATGATCTCAGTATTTATTTACCTAGTTGTATTTTACTGGACAAGAGCTATGCTTGTAGTGACCCATTTTCATATCTCTCCGCATCCAGTTTATTCTTAAAATCATGTATAGTTTTGGCACTCACTGTTTCTCCATTTAGTTTGTTCCAGACATCAATCACTCTATGTGGGAAGGTATTCTTTTTCAGATCTCTTCTTAACTGTCCTTCTTTAGCTTCTTTTTGTGTCCTCTTGTTTCTCTTCTGTCCCATTTTAATAAGTCGTCTCTATTGAGAATTTCTATCCCTTTCATAATTCTGTAAATTGTCAACAAATCACCTCTTTCTCTTCTTTGTTCTAGTGTTAATAGATGTAATTTCTCCAATCTTTGTTCGTATGTTGAATTTGATACTGTAGGTGCCATTTTTGTCGCTGCTCATTGGATTCTTTCTAATGTTCTTTTTTGTGCTAGGTGCCCATAGTGTTGCAGCATACTCTAGTTTAGGTCTTATTAGTGTAACCACTATTTTCTCTACCATTTCTTCATCCATGTAGTCGAAGGCCCCTTTCATTGATCTTAAGTTAGAAGTCTCTCCAAATAATTTATTGACATATTTATCAGGTGTCAAGTCACTTGAGGTGATCACTCCCAGATCTCTTTCTGAATTGACTTTTTTGACTTCCTTGTTTCCAATTCTATATTGACCCGATATTCTATTTTTGCTTTTTCCAAATTCCATTATGTTACATTTCTTAATGCTGAAGTTCATCTCACATCTCTGACTCCATTCCCATATTTTTTCTAGGTCTTGTAGCAATCTGCAATCTTCTTCTGTTCTTACTCTCTTGAGTAATTTGGCATTGTCAGCAAAGAAGTTCATGTAACAATTTACTCCCTCATCCATATCATTTATATATGTGGTAAACATTAAAGGAGCCAATACAGAGCCTTGTAGGATGCCACTCTTCTCATCTTCCCAGTTCAAATTTTTGTCTCTAAGTACCACTCTCATTTTTCTCCCAATTAAGAAATCCTTCATCCATTCCAGTAGCTTACCTTGTATTCCTCCTATTATATCAATTTTTCTTATTAACTTTTTATGTGGTACTTTGTCAAATGCCTTCTGCAAGTTCAAGAAGGCACAATCTGCCCAGACATCTCTTTCTTGTATTATCTCAATTGATCTTGAGTAAAAGCATATTAAGTTTGTGGTACATGATCTTCCACTTCTAAAGCCAAATTATTTAGGGTTTACTATTTTATTTTCTTCCAAGTGTTTGGTCCATTTGTTTCTGATGACTTTTTCGCATATTTTTGCTACTATGCTTGTAAGGGATACTGGTCTGAAGTTTGTAGGATCTTCTTTGTTTCCTCCTTTATATATTGGTACTATGTTTGCATCTTTCCAATCTTGCAGTACCTCTCCTTCTTTGAATAAAAAGTCTATTATCTTGTATAATTTGCTAGTCAGTTCATTTATACACTCTTTCAGTATCCAATTTGCAATTCCATCCGGTCCATGCGATTTTCTAACACCTAGGTTTTTTATTTGGTTTCTTATTTCTTTCTGTGTTACCTTTATTTCTTTCATTTTAGGGGATCTTTCTTGTTGTCCATCTACCCAAAATTGTGAGCTCTCAATTTTAAAAACAGACCTGAAATGTCTGATCATAACTTCTTTCATTTCTGTGTCATCTATATATTCTTTATCTCCACGCAGTTTTACTATTTCATGTTTATCCTTTAGTTTGTCATTTATGTATCTGTAAAAGAGTTGTTGTTGTTGTCGTTCCCTAGACTGTCTGTCCGAGCAGTCCCGTCTCCCCAAGGAATGCCACAGCCGAAACTGGGTTTTCCCACAAATCCTTTATAGAGTGTATGTTGTGTTGTTTGCGTGCATGATTGTATACAATGCAGTCTTCCATTATGTGTTGTATGGTATGGGGTGAAGTGTTACATCCTGGGCAGCTGTTCACAATGTGGTCATCCAGCCTCTTCTGATAGCTTAGAAGTGCTGGGTGATGGCCGCACCGCAGTCTGGCCAGGTGGACTCTGTCCTTTCATGGGAGAGAGGATTCAGAAGGGTGGATATCAGGGGGTCTGCCTTCACCTCATCCTTCTTTAATTCTCCTCCATTCTCCTCACTCATCACTCATTTTCTTCGCATTTCCCACTACAGCTATCTTTCCCTCCCTATCCTCCTTCACATTTAGCAACTCCCTAAAATATTCTGCCCATTTTTCCCCTTACTGCCTTCTCTTCCATTATCATCTCTCCTGCACCTTTTACCTTTTCTTCTCTACTTGATTCGCCTCCTCTTCCTCTCTTAATTTCTTTCCAAAACATCTTTTTATTACTTTCAAAATTTTCTGTCATACTCTTACCCCATTTCACATCTGCTCTTCTCTTTGCCTCCTTTACCTTTTTCTTTACTTCTCTTTTCTTTTCTTTGTCCCTCTCATATGACTCCCTTGTCCTATTTTGTAACCAATCTGTGAAAGCTCTCTTCTTCTCTTCTACAACCTTCTTTGTTTCTTCATCCCACCATTCACTACCCTTTCTTCTATTTCCTCCTGTCCTTCTTGTTCCACACACCATCCTTGCACACTTTATGACTCCCTCCTTGAACCATCCCATTCCTCCTCCACTCCTAGTTCTACTCTATCCTTCACTCCCTCCCACTCCTCCTTCAGCTTCTTTTCATACTCCTCCTCCTTTTCCTTTTCATTCAAAGAGTTCACTCTAAGAACCTCCCTACCTTTTGTCCCTTTCCTCTTTCTCCATCTATCCTCCACTCTCAACTTACCTTCCACCAAAAAATGATCTGGTATTCCCCCACCCTCTCCCCTTAGCACATGTACATCCTTAACTCTTCCTATCATAATCCTATTTACCTCTACATAATCCATTAGCGCTCTATCTACCACCCTTCCATCCACCACCCTCTCCCATGTGTACTTATGCTTGACTTTCTTCCGAAACACTGTATTTGCTATCATCAACTCTCTTTCTAGACACATTTCCACCATCAACTCTCCACTACGATTCTTTCCTGGAACTCCACATTTCCCAACCACTCCATCGATTGGACCATTTCCTACCCTAGCATTAAGGTCTCCCAGTACTATTACATTGACAATATTAGTACCCAGAGGATATATTGTTAGTCTTTAATATTGTCATTGTGTACAAGTATGTTTTGTATATTGTGAGTCTTTAAAACTTTCATTGTGTATTTTGTATTTGTGTACAAGTATGTTTGGAAGAACCAAGTATTTGGCCCACACTTTCAAATGTGAGTTTAGCACGAAAACAAAGTGTGTCATCAGTTGTAACTCAGCCTCCAAGGTGTATGCACGCATTTGTCTATTGGAGTGCTTTATCGAATTGTGACTACACTATTTTACCATTGTTAAGATACTTTTATTGCCACCTACAACAGTCAATAATAAGTACACGTGGGAGAGGGTAGTGGATGGAAGGGTGGTAGATAGGGCTTCAATGGATTATATAATGGTAACCTAGAGAATAGTAGGAAGAGTTAAGGATGTACATGTTCTAAGGGGAAAAAGTGGGGGAATATCAGATAATTTTTTGTTGGAAGGTAAGTTGAGAGTGGAGGATAGATGAAGAAGGAGGAAAAGGACAGAAGGTAGGGACGTGCTTAAAGTAAACTGCTTAAATGAGAAAGAAAAGCAGGACTGGGAGGGAGTGAAGGATAGAGTAGAACTAGGAGTGGAGGAGGAGTCACAAGGTGTGCAAAGATGATGTGTGGAACAAGGAGGATGGGAGGAAATAGAAGGAAGGGTAGTGAGTGGTGGGATGAGGAAGCAAAGAAGATTGTAGAAGAGAAGAAGCAAGCATTTGCAGATTGGTTACAAAATAGGACAAGAGAATCATATGAGAGGTACAAAGAAAAGATAAAGGAGCAAAGAGGAGAGCAAATATGAAATGGGGTAAGAGTATGACAAAATTTTGAAATTAATGGAAAAAAATGAAAAATTAAGAGAAGAGGCAAAGCAAGTAGAGAAGAAAAGGTAAAAGGTGCAGATGGAGAGAAGATAATGGAAGAGATGTTAGGCAATAAGAGGTAGATGGGCAGAGTATTTTAGGGAGTTGTTAAATGTGAAGGAGGTTAAGGAGGGAAAGGTAGTTGCAGTGATGAGTGAGAAAAATAGAGTAGAATTAAGGAGAGACAAAGTGAAGGTAGTTGTTAAGATAATGAGAGCAGGTAAGGCACCTGGGTCGGATGAGTGTCATGCAGAATGTCTAAAAAAAAAAAGGAGGTACAGTGATGGTGGACTAGCTGGTGAGGTTATTTAATGTTTAAGAGAGGGTAGAGTGCTGGAGGAGTGTCTGTATAGTTCCACTTTGCAAGGGAAAATAGGACAAGTGTGAATGTAGTAGTTTCAGAGGGATCAGTTTAGGTATAGTTGGGAAGGCTAATGGGAGGGTTTTGATTGAGAGAATTAGGAGAGAAACAAAAGGAGTAATTGGTGAGGAACAGTGTGGATTTAGGACAGGTAGGGGTTGCATTAATCAGATTTTTGTGGTAAGACATATATAAGAAAGCTTTAGGAAAAGGTAAAGATGTTTTTTGGGCATTTATGGATTTGAAAAAGGCTTATGACAAGGTAGACAGGAAGGAACTGTGGGAGGTATTGCAGATATATGTGGTAGGAGGAAAGCTGTTAAGAGCAGTCAAGACTTTTTACGAGAGTAGAGCGTGTGTTAGAATCAGAAATGGAGAGAGTGAGTGAGTGGTTTGAGGTAAAGGTGGGACTTCGCCAGGGATGTGTTATGTCACTTTGGCTGTTCAATTTATACATAAGATCCTTAGAGCTGTATATGATATAGAGAGGCTGGAGGAAGTGGATAGATTTAGGTATTTGGGGTTACATGTGGCAGGAAAGGAAGGAGTGGTGGAAGTAAATTGTAGGCTGAGAGAATCAATTAAATGCCTTGGGGGATTAAAAGACGGCAGTGTAGGTTTACCACTACCACAGCATATTCCTAGCCACCTCATTCCCTATGGTTGTGATGCTATGTGAAAATCTAATAAAGCAATGATTATTTGATAGTGGTATCTCATATAGCACATAATATGCTGCATGACCTTATATAACCACCATAACAATGAATGATAGGTGAATTACTGAATTGGCATTGGCATCGGCAAAATATTGCCAATATGGATGTGGAATCCCTTTCTAAAAAAATGACGATTCTTGCTGATGCTGATTCACCAAAAAAGTACCAATTCTTGCTGATGCCCATTAATCGGCACACCCCTAATCATGGCGACCACCGAAGGTGAGATGAAGGTCTGCAGTGCATCAGATCGTGGTGGTCCGACGTCGTTGTCGCTGTTGTTGTTGTTGTTGGCATCTGTAAGTTGGCGCTGCTGCTGCAGTGGTGATTTCATCCTTGACAATGCCAAGGACGGATTGGACAGGTGCTGGGAGGGGCAGGAGCCACATCTGACGGAGCATGTCGATGCTCATGCTGGTTCTGTCAGCTGTGGGTAGGAGGTGGCTGATGAACAGCATCTCGATGCATGCTGTGCTTGATTTAATGTCTCCCAGTGGCTGCTGAGAGAGTTGGAGTGGTAGTAGGATGGCAGCAATGGGAGATGGGTCCATAATCCTCGGGTCACCAGTGTAGTTGCTGTGGGCTGCAGTGAAAAGTGATGAGTGGTAGCAGGTTGTTGGTTGTTAGTTGGTCTGAACTGAACTGATTTTACATGCAGCCTAGAGCCAATATATATACCGCATGGGTAGTCACCCGTGGTGAGTAATTACACAATAGCACTGGATTAGGTTAGGTCAGGTCTGTTGCCGTGGCTTTAGAAGAAATGTTGGTTTGATATTCAGCAGAGTACAACATTCTTTAGAAGGAGAGATTTGGTAGCATAATCGTTCCTTGAGATGTAGAAGCAAAGTACAAATGGACAGATGCCGGTTGCTTTATTAATGTGATTTGTCCAGGCTGTCTGCTACAGGCCTGATGACTGGGTCTTATAAGGGGGAACTTGGATGAGTAGCCAACAAGGAAATACATAAAATAATATAAATTACATGGAGCCAATTTGGCCTGACTAGAGTTGAGCTAAGGCTCAAATACTTGTTATTGAGTACATACATTTAATCCTAACAATGAATATATACAATCTATGTCAAAGTGGACATATAACCATTGGAAAAGAAATAATGATCAATACTGCAGTCTGTGGTATCATTTTTCGACCATTGGAATCGAAACAGTAGCGTAGGCTGACAGGTAATCTTGAGTGGGCTCACTACCACCAAACTCTTCATCCGTGTGCATCCATGTGCATTGGTGCTGGTTGGTAAAGTGCATGTAGACTGTTGGTATGCAAATACATGCAACATGAATGCTCGGTCCGGCTGCCATCCGGTGACCTCACCTGGAATGTTCGTATAGGGTATAAGTAATCACCTTAAAAGTGAAAATAGTGGCATAGACATGATATATGTGAAATTTTTATGAGAGAGATGGAAAACATGAAGATAGCTATGATGACATGATGAAAAAGTAGATATAATTCAGTTCACCCAAGGGTCTGATCTACAAGGTTGGTATTTGTCTTAGACTGTATCTAGGAAGAGGAAGAGGAGTTGGGGTGGGTGGGGTGGGAGAATCTTGAGCCAGAATGGGTGCTGGAGCAGGTGAGGGGATATGTGTGAGGTTGAGCTCTCGGGGAACAATCTTACAATTGTCTATGTGGAGAATCTTTTCTGCTGAATGTTGCGAGGAAGTGTGTTGCAAGCAAAGGGTTTGATTTTATTATTTGGTAGGATGTCAAGAATGCAAAATGGTCCTGTGAACTTTTCAGAGGGTTTTGATGTTGGAGTATGGTTTTGTTCATACACAATGTCTCTGATTGTAATGTTGCAATGCCTTGCTCCTGCATTGTGGAGCCATGCCATATCCATCTTTGAAAGATTTAGGGAGTCATGAATTTACTTGAAGAGAGTGTTGAAATTCTGGATTTTGACTTTTAACATAATCACTGAAGTTATATATGGGGGGTAAGTCTGAAGTGAGAAGATTATATGGGAGCTTTTTATCCGAACCAAAAAGGATAAAAGGTGGAGACTCCGATATTGACCTATTAATAGCACAGTTCATGGAGGCTTGGATCATTGGCATTTTCCTGTTTTGACACTCCACTAGTCTGTTGGAGCTAGGGTGGTAAGGTAAGGTGTTACATTTTTTTATGCTAAAAATGTTGCAAATGTTTGTGAGTATGTCATTGTTGAATTCAGTGCCGTTGTCTGAGATGAGTGTTTTTGGTGTGGTGTATGGGCATATGACCTTGTCAACCAGTGTCTGTGCAACTTGTCCAGTCTTGTCTTGCAGTGGTGAGAAAATGGAGAAAAGAGAGAAATGATCTACACAGACAAAGAGGTATTGGTTTCCGCTAGGGGTACGTGGCAATTTAAGAAGGTCGATAGCAATGGTCTCGAAGGGCTTGCAAGGGGCTGGATATGTTGAAATTGGAGCTTGACCGCTAATGTGACCTTTGTGGGACGCGCATGAATGACAAGAATCTACATGATCGTGGATATTTTTCCTCATAGTGGGCCAGAAATATTTCAATCTGGTTTGTGAGAGACACTTGTCTTTTCCTGGGTGACCAGCAATAGGTGAGTCGTGTACCAGCTTCAGTACTTCAGGAATGAGTTCAGTAGGAACTACGAGCTGGAGCACTGAGCGGTTAGATTCGTGTTTGTTTTTGAGTGTTGTTTTGTGATACAGGACTTCGTCTATCATGGTATAGTTTTCGATGTTTGGAGGGAAATCATCAGGGTTCGTTGTATCGCCTGAAGTGAGGAAATGTATCACGCGTTTCCAAATGGTATATGATTTTTGCGCTGCGACAATGCGCGCGTGCATAAGGTTTACTGGAATTGACACTTGACTAATGGTCGCTACATGTCTACATAGGGCGTCAGCGACGACATTCGCTTTGCCGTGAACAAAATGGAAGGTGAGCATGAATTCTTGAACGTAAGGAACCAACGTGCTAGTTTGCATGTGAGATTTTTTTCCTTTGAAAAGGGGCAGAATTGCTTGGTGGTCTGTGTGTATACGTATCTCATAGCCAAGTATGATTTCTTTGAAGTGTTGAGTGCGTAAATGATAGCTAGTGCTTCTATCTCGGTGACTCAGTAATTTCGTTCGTGTTTGTTAAGTGTGCGCCTGGCATAAGCAATAGGCTTGAGTTTCGAGTTGTGTTATTGCATGAGCACCGCGCCGATGCCTGTGCAGGACGCATCTGTGTAGAGTATGAATGGAAGCTTGTGGTCGGGGAACGCTAGGACAGGTGCCATTGTTTAGGCTGTTTTTAAGTCATTGAAGGCTTTCTCTTGGTCTCGAGTCCAATTAAAGGGAGTATCTTTCTTAAGTAAGGCAGTTAAGGGTACTGCCATGCCAGCGTATCGTTGATAAACTATCTGTAAAAGCCTGAGAGACCAAAGAAGGATCGGATGTGATCAGCAGAAGTAGAGCGTGGAAACTTTATGACTGCCTTGATCTTGTCCTGCGATGTTAATATGCCTTGTGAGTTTAGGACGTGCCCTAGGAAGCGTATTTCCTTCTGAAGGAGGGAACACTTCTTAAGCTTCAGTTTAAGACTTGCCTTTGCTAGCCGGGAGAGGACAGTTTCAAGCATGTGTAAATGTTCACCGATAGGTTTGGAAGCTATGATAATGTCATCTAAGTACATGAATACTGAGTGTCCTATGATTCCTTCTAATAATGTGTACATGAGACGAGTGATGACAGAGGGCGCTGAAACAAGTTCCATGACAAGGCGTTTTAAATGATAGTGTCCATTGTGCTGAAAGCTGTGAGAGGTCTGGAGAGTACATCAAGGGGAATTTGGAAATAACCCGACATGAGGTCGAGAGTTGTAAAAGACAGTGTTGTTTTCACTGATAGAGTGTAAAATGTGTAGATGAGGGAGTGGACATCTTTCGGGTATAGTGAGTGTTGAGTTCCCTGAAATCAACAGCTGGACAGAATGAACCGTCGTGTTTGGGAACAATGAAAAGAGGGAATTCCATTCCGACAGGCTGGACTCTATAATATCCTGTTTGATCATATCCGTGATGAGAGCGTCTACAATGTTTCGTTTATTGTGTGGTAGTCTGTATGCAGGGATATACAATAGTTTTGCGTTTTCCCGAAGGGGTATATTGTGTTCAATGAGGTCTGTGAGTACAAGAGGTTCACCTGGTAATGCAATTGCATGTCTGAATTTGTTACAGAGAGTGAGTAAATCAGCTTGAGCACCGGGAAAATCTACGGGATTAAAATGAAATGCTTGAATCGTCACCTGTGCGTTGAGGATGTTGGAGGTAACTCTGCATATTTGAGAAGGGGTTTCGTTTTCCAGTATTTGTATACATACTGGATATACAAGGAAATCACAAACGTTGGTGCCAGTGGTGAGATTGATGGGAGCATTTGTATTATTTGCAATTAATATGCACGTATGGCCTTTCTTCGAAGTGGCGCTGATGGTGGAAAGGAGGGATATACCATTTACGCGGCTTGTCTCTGGTATGCATAGTACATCGGTATCTGGGGCTTGAAAAATATGTACGTGTACCTTGGTTTACTCATGAGGGAACAGCATTTTTGGGCTGATGATAACTGCATGAGTGGGAATGAAAGTAGGTGCAAATTGAGAGGCAGGGGCAGATTGCAGGTTGAACTCTTGCATGAGAGGTAGAGTGTTAGACGCTGATGTGTTTTCGGTGCGCAAGGTGTGCTTAGTATTGCGTCTAGCTGATTTTGACATGTGGGCTGCACCCTTACGTCTGTTGCGGGTGTGATGTGTGTCACTCGGTGTGGGCACGTTAGAAGTGGAGTGCTGTGGTGGAACATGAGTTTGTGAGCACGTGTCTGTTTGCTTTGTGTCTGTCTGCTCTAGCTTGGTCACGTGTGTTTTGTTAACAGTTTGTGCGCTGGAAGAATTCAAAGCAGGAATGAAATAGTTGGCATATGGGATGCCGTGCTGGGCAGGATATATGACAATGTCATTCTGCTGCATCCAGGTCAAGCCTGTAAGGATGTCGGCGGGGAAATAAACATCATCTATGTAGACCGTGAGTGGGATGGGTGGGCATTGAGCGTGGAGGGAAATGTCGAACGAGAATTTACCAAGGATAGGGAGGGGTACACCATCAACGTTAGCCAAGTGAATATCAAATATCAGGGGGCTCTAGGATCGTGACTCTCTTAGTTTTCAAGCGGAGGTTGTCGAAGGTGAATGTGGACATCATGTTCACTGGGGAGCCAGTGTCTAAGAAAATGGTTAGTTTGCTGTTGTTTGCACAAGCCTTGAAAAACATGGAAAGTGAGGAATTTCCTGCGTTGGTCATGAAAAGTACAAGGAGAGTGAGTCAAAATCCTTGTATGGTTGAGTTTGTGTGTGGTACGTATGTTGCTCCTATCTGGCAGTCATACTGAAGTATTATGGTGTGTTTTCCTGGTAGGGGAGCGTTGTGGTGAAACATGTTTCTACTGTGTTTGCCCTTGGAGAACTCGACAATGTTCAGTGGTGCTGTAGCATGTACCGTGGTAACCACAGTGACGGGTTGGCTGTGTTGGGTATCTATAGTAGCATCTGTTCGTGGTGTGTCCGGGTTTGTTACAGTAGGTGAAGAAGAAGGATGTTCCTGAGGGTGATCGATGGTGCGAGCGTGACATTTGTCTCGATCTGTTGGTTTAGGCGTGAGATGTGTTGCCCTGCGCTACTGTGAGGGTGTGAGTAGGGGCGAGAGGAAGAGATTGGTTGTGGATGGAAGAGTGTCTGATCTGTGTCTGAACATTTTCTAGAGAATTCTGCTAAGGTGGCACCTGGTGTAAAAGCGAATTTACCAGCTGCTTGGAGTGTCTGGGTGGAGCTGTGAGAGTAGACGGAAATATGCGAGGAGGGAGACAAGGTGTTCGAGGTCTATCTTACCATCCGTTACCCAAGCAGAGTGGGTGAGGCTTTCCCTAGTTTCACTTTTGAAATCACTAGTTATTTTGACCCATCGTGTTTTTTGTTGTGTATGGTCCGGTGTTGTATATCTTGGCTAGAGCGTGGAGTGGTGAAAGGGAACCGAGTTGGTTGAATTTGGCGAAAGACTGTTGAAATTGTTTGAGAAAGTCGTCGTATGTCTTCGTTTCTTGAAAAATGTCACTCTGTACGATGTCTCCTGCTACCGTGTCATTGAGGTCAATTCTCGATTTGAGAATAGCGATCTTAGTCTTGTCGTCCTTTGTGCCTGTCCGATCTATTTCTGATTGTACGTCAGCCAAAAGCGTGTGGAGTGGGACGTTGAAACCGTTAAATTTAGTAAACGTGTTCTCATGTGAAATGAGTGTATGTTTTTCGTGGGTGATACTGGTTGAGGTGGGGTGGAGTTTGTATTGGACATCTTGGAACTATAGCTTGTGTATTAGCCGTGTGTTGCGTTGGGTTTCTGGACCGCGTTCATACACTGAGAGCACTAAAACACTGTGGAAACCACTTAATGAACGTAAGGTGAATTGTATCTACTTACCAAAGTTGAAAATGTGGAGTTTGGTTCGCGAACCAATGATGCTGAAGGCGGTGATAGGGTGGGAGACGCAGATGATGGAGCTGTGAACAAAGAAATAGTATGAATACCCAAATAATGTGAGAAAGATTACAATATGGAAGAGATTTGATATATGTGGAGGACTCGTAGAAGGAGTGCTACTTCCTTGGAGTGTTGGCGGGTCGGAGAGTTGGAAGGGCGTAGGTGGAGCGTAATAGGTGGGTCGAGGAAAATGACGGCGTCCTTTGTTGTGGGGTTTTGTCCGAGAGCGCTGGAAGTTGGGCGCAGAGGCAGGGATGGTCCTGGGGGTTGTGTTGGTCGCCGGCTGCTGGTTCGCTGTTGCTGGGCGAGTTGAGAGATTCTGTCCGACGGTGGTGGTGCTGGGGTTGAGACTAAGCTGAGTGTAGCCGTTGAATAGTGCGGTGATGTCCGTTGCTCGCCTTGGGAACTGGCAGGCGGGGTTTTTGTCAGGCCGCGTTGGAGTGTTCGGCGTGATGGCGGAGGGGTTTTGTCCGGCTGCGCTGGGTTGAGTTCACAGCGAAGTGGATGGGCTTTTGTCTCGTTGCAGGAGTGAGGGCTTGTCTCGTAGTAGGCGCTGGGTTGATATAAGTTGTAGTTCCGCTTCTCCGCTACTCTGGAATGTTGGTTGAAAAATATTCTTTGTATCCCAGTGCTGTCCACCAGAAAAAATGCTGCCGTGGCCGCCAGAAGAAATGTTGGTTAGATCTTCAGCGGAGTACAACATTCTTTAGAAGGAGAGATTTGGTAGCGTAGTCGTTCCTTGAGACGTATAAGCGAAGTACAAACGGACAGATACCGGTTGAGAAAAAGTGGCTGGTCGTTTCTTTGCTTTATTGGTGCGATTTGTCCAGGCTGTCTGCTATAGGCCTGATGACTGGGTCTTATAAGGAGGAACTCGGATGAGTTCCTAACAAGGAAATACATACAATAATTTAAATTACATGGAGCCAATTTGGCCTGACTAGAGTTGAGCTAAGGCTCAAATACTTGCTATTAAGTACATAAATTTAATCCTAATTATGTATATATACAATCTATGTCCAAGTGGACATATAACCATTGGAAAAGAAATAGTGATCAACACTGCAGTCTGTGGTATCATGTTTCGACTGTTGGAGTCGAAACGGCAGCGTGGGCTGGCTGGTAATCCGGAGATAATTGCTCTTTGACCTGCTTGATCTGAGAGATGAGGTCTTGAGCGGGCTCACTACCACCAAACTCTTCATCCGTGCGCATTGGTGTGCTGGTTGGTAAAATGCATGTAGCCCGTTGGTATGCAAATACATGCAACAGGTCAAATAGGGTCGCACTGCCATAGGTAGATGTGCGTGGCTTTAGGTCTAGTCGCGTGGGTGAGACAACGTGCGCTCCACGCCACGTAGTTTGTACAATGCAATGGAGTAGGATTCTTAATAAGTCGAGAAATTGATAGTAAAGTAGTGAAATTCAATAATGTATCAGCTTGGATTGTGATAAGGCTTTGTAAAAGGCACACTAAAAATAATTCAGTCTTATGCACTAGTTTCACAGGGTTCATTCGGCAGAATTGAATCCTGTGATATAAGTCAGATAATAGATAAAGAAAAAATATACGTCAGTAATCGGTGACTCCAATGTGGCAGGTGAATCATGTATTGGGAAATGGGTGAGAAAAATGACAAAGACGAAACGCTAGTAAATTTTGCAGAGCTGCAACACAGGAAAAATTAACGTTTTCTTCCAAAAGCGTGTAGGCCATAAATAGCTTTGGAGTAGTTCAAATAGAATAACTAAGAACAAAATAGACTTTGTATTAGGGATGAGAGCAACAGTATTAGAAATGTTACGGTTATAATTTAAATATATGTTATAACCCTAAAATGGTAAATTACACAGATTCATTTTAAGAAATGAGAGAAGTAAACTAGTTTTGAAGGAGAAAAGAATCCATGTGAAGATAAATTATAACAAAAAGGAATTTAAGGGTCAACTGAGAAGGTTTTCAAAGAAGTTAATATTTGCTAGATAGTCACTTTTAAATAAAATAATGCAAAAATAATTCCTGATTATTACACAATGTTTAAAAAAAAAAGGGGCCTATTAAAATATCTGTAGCAGACGAATTTTTTCTTCGCCGATCTTCGGCTGTTCTCGTAAGGCTTTATCAGCTGTGACGTCAATCTCGCTGTTTACATTCTACATGCCATATGCGTGCACTATAAAAAGCCGTTCTGCGCTGTCAACTTGATCAGTGATCTGTCATATTTCGCGTGTTAACAAGGTTTTATCAAATATTTAGTTCTAAAAAAAATTATTGTATCGCCGCAAATTGCAACAGTGATTCGACGAAACTTTCTGATGCGAATGGAATTCGTTTTCATTCTTCTCTGAAAGATCCTGTTCGAGAAAAGGACTGCATAATTCGGCGCCGACGGCACGAGTCATGGAAGCCTGGATTGAAAGCGAAACTGTTCAAAACATTTCGGAAAAAAAAAAACAGTATACTTAGGACCCTGGCCTTGTCAACAAGTACGAAGGCCATTGTGAAATATATCCAACATGTCTGCACGAACCCGTTGGCGATAAGGAATGGCTGAAAGAAGGCAATAAGCCCAGTTCACACTGTCAAAGATTTTATGAAAAATTTTGTCCTCTCCTCTTTACAATGTAATAAAATTTAAGTCTTTGACAGTGTGAACCTGGCATTTCTTGTAAATTATAATACAAAGTATAGTAAAGCGTTTAGCAAGGAACTGGCATGTAGAACTGGTTAACGGGAAATAGTAGCTATTATCAACACTACACCATGTTTTTAGTTTTGCACTTGCTTCATAGTAACGCAGAAAGCGCTGCTCAGGGATATCGGTCAGCTCTTGCCTTGTCAACAAACATCAGCGCTTGAATCATATCACAAGATTGTGTACTTGTTTGATCCCAAGTCCCAGAATTTTTTTTTTTTTTTTTTTTTTTTTTTTTTTTGTGAAGCAATGAAAGGAAGATAAGTACATATGTAACTTCAAACATCTCTTCGATTAATTTCACTACGGTAATTCAGGCACAAGGGAGCTGAATTCATATTGAATGGTAACATGCATGGTGATTGAAAATTATCATTATTAATTTTCCACTTTCAGACTACTACTTGCTGCCCTTCATTTCAATGAAAATTCATGTAAAAAACAGAAAACTGAAAAAAAAAATAGGCGCAAAAGGCTATATCTTATCCCAAAGACAAGGCAGGTATTGGAGTGGCGAAGATGGTTGATCTAACATATGGTGAGTATATGTAGCATTATTGTGCTACATATTGCATCCAAACAGTGAAACTGCATAGGACTTCCTATTGGAGCAATGTGATGAATCTAAAATTAATACTTGCCTAAAATTTTTTTACGAGATGCCAAACTTCAGTCCGCTATGAAAGTTTCCAAACCAGTCTGTTCCAAGTATGAAAAAACAAGAGAAGTCTGACATCCAGAAACAAAGGTCCAGGTTTAATCGTCCAACACAGTGAACTCTTGTCATATACCAAGGACAAATAGTACTTCGAATATAATTCCAAGAATCTGAACTAAAGTAATTGCTGAAGGGTATTTAAATCCTGTGTAATGTCCATCTGGCGCAGGAATTTTTTTTTTTTTCCTAATTCGGTCTCTGGCACACACTGGAAGGAGCAGGCGATTTCTTTTGCCCAGTCGTTGCCACCACTAAATTACGATACGCAAGATGCCTGTACAGCCTGAAAGAAATAAAAGTACCAATTTATGATTTTTCATTTTGTGTAAATTAATAAAAAAAAAAGATATGCATTTTTACATAGTTTATTATATATTTTGTTACATGTATCCTTGTACCGTACCCACATTGGGACACGGAAGGGCGTCCAAATCCGATAAATCTCGATGTGAAGTCACTTTCGTATTGCGTGCGAATGTAAACAACAGCTGTTACGTCATCAATTGCCCTAGCCGTGGAAAATATAACTACGACATTGAAAAGTTCGTCTGCTATCAGGCACTTTTAAGATCATGCTATTTGGATAAAATCAAGACTAAAATGCTAGAAAAGTGCATTTTAGTGCTCTAACTTCTAAGTTGACCTTTAGGCTAGAAATTAGAAATATATTTGAAGCTCTAAGAAATAGACCCCATCGAGAGTATGAATTCTAATTTGATGAATATCATGGAACCATCAGAGAAAGTAGGGAGTACAAAACATTGGAGAAAGCAAATACTCCAAAGTTACAAATGACTTAATGAAAAGAAGGATTATGCAGATTAAAAGCAGGAGGGACGAGCTGAATTGAATAAGTACAAGAAGCAGAGACCAGAGGAAGGAAAGAACAATATGAATAATTTAGAGGAAACTATTTATAAAATAAAAGTATAAAAAACTCGAGTGCAGACTAGCATTAAGGAGGGAACAGTGATATATTTGAAAGAAATTGAGAGATTAAGTATAGAGACGGAATGGTAGCAGGAGTGTACTCATCTAATCGGTAGCTGAGTTAGTAAATTCATTTGCAGACGTTAGTATCGTACCAAAAATTATAAATAAAGCATTCGCTGTAAATATGTATATATATATATATATATATATATATATATATATGTATATATATATATATATATATATATATATATATATATATATATATATATATATATATATATAAAAATAGGAAGATAGCATGTCGATATATTCTCTGAAAGACGCAAGGACAGAAATTCATGAATTCGTTAGGACACCGAAAATACTTAAGTAACTACCGACCAATTAGTTTATCAAATTATTTTCCAAGGTTCTTACTAATAGACTATGTAAAGTTTTACTTGAAAACCAGCCAAGAGAACAGGCAGTCCTTAGAAGTGGATGCTTAACCATAGATTAATTATTTACGGACACTGAATCAATTGGTCGGGGAAACGGCAGGATACAATAAACATGTGTGTTAAGCTTTCGTAGATTACAAAAAGGCCTCTGACTTGGTAGAGCAAATGGCAATATTAAAATCTATGCGACCAAGGTGCGAATGAACACATTGTGAGAATTCTAGATAAAATGTCAAATTCACTGCGGTAATTCGACAACATAAATTTACAGAAAAATAAAGATCTAGAAATTAGTACGGCAAGGCGATATAATTTCACCCGAGTTGTCACCCATATTTTGCTTCAAAGGTATTAACAGGGTTGAGGTTGGAAGGGAAAGGTGTCAAGATTGATGGGGAATATTTTAACCACCTTAGATTTACGTATGATGTTATTCTCTTCAAAATAGCTTAGTGATCTGAACAAGGAGAATCTCAAAATATGTTTGGAAATTAATTAGTGTAGGACTAAATCTAGTGCTGTCTTGTCTCCTGAGAAGGAAATGCACACAACTACTGCGTTGTGAAAATTAGTAACCATGGAAATAACGGTAGAAAATAACAGGAAAATGCTGAGGGTCGTCAGTATGAGAAGCACTAATAAGACAGAGGGATTTGGACTCTACCTTGCTCAGGAGTACTCTGAGTGAGCTGAGTCACTACTGGGTAGTCCATCAAGTAGCTGGAGTTCAACAATTTTGAAGTCAGAACAGAATACTTGATTTTATTGAGGCTGATCTAGCAATAGTTGAGACAGAAATTTTTTCATTTAAGTTTTCTGGTGAATTCCATGTTCAGGTTGTCAAAAGGGAAAAAAGAAAGTGACATCGAGGAAAATAAGACATCCCTGTGGAATGTGGAAGACTGTCGGGTGGAAAGGTGGGTAAATTAAGTTTTTATGTCGTTGGACGACACTCGATTCTCTCTTACTCAGTCAAATATGACAGAAAAGTCAGAGGCCAGGTGTTCTGCAGTAATCCTTGTAGAAGAATGTAACTCATTTTGAAAAGAATGTCTGGAGAATGACGCATAAAAATGTAGAGTTATCAATGTAAGGGCTTTGGAGATGTGCGGTCAAGTAATTTATGAAGAGTAGGAGATAGAACAAAATCCTGTTGGACGCCAGAGGATATGATTATAGTAGAAGAACAGTCGGTGTCTACAATAGCGGCTAAAGAACTGTCAAAATTACAATAAAAAGAGAGAGCAGAGATGAACAGATACCGTATAAGAGTAGCTTGGATGTAAAAATATTTTTGTCCGACTCCATCAAATGTTTTTTGGTATGGATAGTACAGCATACGTCTCGACCAGGATCCCCCGAATATGACCATGAATTGCACAGAAACGTAAATTATACGGCGGTCAGAGAGGTCTTAGTAGAGGTTTCATGTTCTCCTTTTAAATGATCGATTTATAAAGTTTAGATAAGTAGGAAGTCATAGGACTGTGTTTAGAGGGCTGAGGGCAGTGATATTAAAGGACTGAGGGCAGTTATCTCTCATTGGAATAGGGTGTTTGTAGGCATTCTTCCAGCATGAAAAATCGGAGCAAGTTAATAGACGAAAACAGGAAGTCGGCACGAAAGAACAATTTTTAAGGACGATAGGGGGCACTCCATCCGGACTGTAGTCCTCTTTAGTGTCAAGGCCACATAGGACAAAACATACCCATAGAACAAATTCGGATGGAATGCATGAATTAAGTCAAAGGGAGTATTAGAAGCAAGAGGGGGAATAGCGCTGGGTTTGTCCACAATAGTTTCAGCAGAGTTCATTTTCTGAGAGGAAACCACAACAACACTTCCTTCGCTGCGAAATAGAAGGGTAAAAGTAGAAATGTTGAAACTTTTGGAAATTTTGTTAACTATGAGACAGAAATCGAGTGAGAAATAAGAGGAGACAAACTTGGGACACTACTTGTTCAGCTCGCCGGAGATTAGATTTTGCTCGATTCCGGGCAAAAGTAAATATTTTATGATTCTCAGGAGTTTGAAGGACACGGTGCCATTTGATATCCTTGTCCCCATATCGCATAGCACGAGAACAAGTTGGGTTAAACCAGGGTTATATAGAATTAGGATTAGAAGATGTGAGATGTATGTTTCCATGCCCGAAATTATTACCTCCGTAGTGTCTTCTGCAGTCCACGAGGGTCACGAGTATGAAAACCATAATCATTCCACAGAAAACCAAATACATACAGTGGCATAGTCAGCAGCGCCAAAGTGTCGAGGCATATGCGTGAGGAAGGATCTTGAGGCTATGGATGGAGGTGCCCATACGGAAAGAAAACATCATCTTAATAATAAGATTGGATTGTGAGGAAGAGATAATGAATGTTGGATCTATCTCAGAAACGGTCATGAGTACGAGCTCGGTGTTCAACTGGCTGGTCTTGTGGGATAGAACGGTTGAAGATAAATTCACTATCTGGAAAGACAAAGCTGGTGATAAACACAAAGATTTCCCGATACTGAGGTTTCGGAGAAAGGAGAGTGATAGAATATGTTCCACCGAGAAAGTTACTAAAAGAATTATTGTTAGTCTTTAGAGTTAGGTGAGATATATGTAATACAAACAACGAGAATCTATTAATACTTTGTGTCAGACGGTCGGAAATTTGGAAGATTCAATCTTGAGATCACGGAAGATAGTAAGGATAACACCCAGTTTTAGAGGGGAAGGAGACAGAATGCAGATTAATATTTATTATGCGTAAACGCTTGAGTTTCAATAAGGAATAGAAAATAGGGTTTGAAGGAAAAGAGTTGGGGACATCTTCCGAGCTCCTCAAACAAAGACTGAAGTGTTTCTGGAAGCAGGGAGGACTTCTTTGCGTCATCTGCAGGACAAAAGGTTACAAGAAAGGGTAGCTGGTGATGTAGTACACCGGACATGCATCAGAAGCCCCGGCATTCTTTGTCACTGTATCTTCCACGGAATAACTACCACAGCATCCGTAGCTACTAACCTCCTCACTGGTAATGCTCAGTAATTATCAATATGGGAAGTTGCATCTGCTACCACACCTTTGTTTTGGTTGAATATTCAGTATAACGATGTGCTAAAATAACTGCTGCCAGTCGAGGTTTGTTGTACCTGGCACCGCATGTTACACTTCTTTATGATGTTAAAGAATGTGAACTTAAATAGTTTAAACAAAAAATACCTGTAACGTGATCGTCATTAAATTAGCAAAAGCTGCTCGTGTTATGTAATCCGACTTAAACTCAAGATAACAGAAAATATGATTATACAGTACACCTCTGATAAGCACATTGTCTATTTACAGTCCTTCTTTCCATAATGCAGATGATAAAGTAGAATATATATATATATTTAATTCTCTTTTGTCATCGTGGGTAATTAAGGAGCTGTTTTCACTAAAGTTCACACCTCTGTTACAAAAGAAAAATAATAGGCCTTAGAAGTAATCATCACTTCGACCGTTTTTATACACATTTGACTTTTGTTACATCTTTACCGCATTTGTACATTAAATCATTTGCAATTTTATGGTCATAATTACTCAATTTATTATAAAAAGAACAAGTAAAATTACTTCATATTGCCACATTTAGTGTGAATAATTGAAAAGTGGCACGAACAGTTCATATGAATCAATCAGCTACTCGTATTGAACAATGGCGTGGCTTCTAGCCACGTAAGATCTCTCTAGTTCCTGAGTCAGTTTTTATTCTATTGAGAATATTTTCTGTTCTAATTCCTGGGGCTTCCTTGTCCGCTTTTGCTTTCTATTTCTTGCGTTCCCATTCCTCCCTCTTCGCCTCCTAAGCTATATCCAACATCACCGTTATCCCCTCGATTTAGATGAACAACAACCACTTCGAAATTTGCCCTCCAGATGTATTTTTCGAAAATGTTCAACGGAGATGCATACTTGCTATGAACGAGAGGAGGCGGAAGGAAGTAAGAAAGAGCTGACGTGCTTCAGACTTCACCTATGACAACGATAGAAAATGTCGAGACCTTTGCGAAAAGACCAACGCTCCACTTCGCGTTTTTCGCAAATATAACGTCTCGGTACCTCTAACGTGCGGCTGATTGGACGATGACCGATAGGGTAGGCCACGTGTAGGGGGCTCATGGGTAAGGGGGAGAGGAGGTTAGGGTTAGGAAGATTGTCCAGTGTACTTCACTGATCGATTCATTATTAATTTGTACTGCTCCGTAATAGGTTGGTGATATTATACTATAGGTGAGTAAGAACTGCGGTCATTGTTAGTAAGCACGCGAAGCTCGCAACGCTAAATGACTGTTGTCTGTGAAATGCTGACTTAAGAAAACAGGAGAGCAGTAACGGTGAGGTCCCTCAGCCTGCCTGTTCGATAGAGCGGGGCCTCGCCGGCGGTCGCGTGATATTTTGACGAGAGGGATGGGATAGATTGTAATGATTTATTGAATACTACTCCACTGTGATCTGAGGCCAAGCTTCAAATATTCACTAGTGACATTTGTGAAATATTTAGGGATTTCCAAAGGCCACGGGCCGGGAGCTGCCGCACTAGGTGGGGGGATTCTTGTGTAATGCCAGTTGGTTGTCATGGTGATATGTTCCACCTGTGATACAACAGAGAGAAGAGCAGGCAGGGGAGTAGATTTTTGCTAGAGGAAAAATAAGGAGGAAGGCATGCATCATCTTGTAACATTAAAATATCTGCTTTTCATATGTGTTGTAAATCAGCTCCTTGAAAGCCCATTCATGGTGTCACAAAAATAAAAGTCAGGTTGGCAATATGATACTAAGCATATCAAGTATCAATCAGCGTAAGTGAAATGAAAATGTAGATTTTTTTTCATTGCTTAGAAAGATTGTGAGTCAAAAGTGAAATGAAAATGTAGATTTTTTTTTTTCATTGCTTAGAAAAATTGAGTCAATAGACCTTTCTCATTCCGTGATGATTCAAAACCATCTTCGTTACTCCAGAGCGAGTTTTCTTTTCTCTCGGTAGTTCTGGAGTATAAATCATAACGAATCACAATACGAGATTCTTTTGTTTTAACGGAAATACAACTCCTATTGAACCTAATCACTATAGACTTGTA
>NC_134801.1:26797232-26817232 GCF_046742065.1 Oratosquilla oratoria | reverse complement strand
TTTAACTTTCCATGTTCCTTACAATATTTTCATCTTTGTAGTATATATATATTAGATATATATATATATATATATATATATATATATATATA
Organism: Oratosquilla oratoria; assembly: GCF_046742065.1. Classification (NCBI taxonomy): domain Eukaryota; kingdom Metazoa; phylum Arthropoda; class Malacostraca; order Stomatopoda; family Squillidae; genus Oratosquilla; species Oratosquilla oratoria. The sequence goes on along the minus strand of NC_134801.1, from coordinate 26,817,140 downwards.
TATATATAAGGATTACAAAGGATTACAAAGGCGGAGCATGCCGACAGGAGACCTTTTGGTCCATATCCAGGCCGCGAAAAAAAACATAATAATGATAAATGAATAAATAAAAAATATAATAATGTAAATAACAAATAAAATACATGAATAGATAATAAACAAACAGGTAAATAGTAAATTATAATAAATTGACATATAACTAATAATGAATGAGAATCAAACAGACAAATTATAACAAAACAAAAACAAATAATATAAAATAAATTATAATCATTACAGTATCTTGCTTAGGTGTTTATTTAAATTATTCTTAAAGCTTCGAACTGAACTACATTGTACTACCTGTGCAGGAAGTTTATTCCATTCATTAACTACACGGTTGGCGGAGTTATTTCTACCCACTTCCAAATTAAATCTATTTCCGGACAGTTTGAGACCATTGTTTCTTGTCTGATTCTCATTTAATGTGAAAAATTTGTCACTTTTGATGTTGTCAATTCCCTTTAGAATTTTAAAGACCTGTATCAAGTCACCTCTGAGTCTACGCTTTTTTAGGGAAAACAGATTCATATGTTTTAGTCGATTTTCGTATGATTTATTTTTGATATTTGGAATTAGTTTTGTGGCTCGCCGTTGTACTTTTTCCAGTCTGTCAATGTCTTTAATGAGATTCGGTGACCATACGGAAACAGCATATTCCAAATGTGGACGAACTAACGATTTATATAGCTTGTTAATGAGAGATGGACTTTTGAGGTCAAAAGATCGCGCAATCAGTCTTAGAATCTTATTTGCTTTCTCAGAGGCTGAAATACACTGCTTGGATGATTTGAGATCGTTACTGTTAATTACGCCGAGATCTTTTTCAGTATTCACTTTTGTTAACGAATTTCCAAATAACTTGTAATCGTCCTTGTCTCTGTATCTCCCATACTGTTCTCTGAAGATGTCTTAAATAGACGAAAACGTTCTCACTACGTTTCTCATTTACCAGTGGGTTTTATTATTTATTATTATTGTTATTATCATATATAGAGGAAGAGGAGGCGAATCAAGTAGAGAAGAAAAGGTAAAAGGTGCAGATGGAGAGATGATAATGGAAGAGAAGGCAGTAAGGGGAAGATGGGCAGAATATTTTAGGGAGTTGCTAAATGTGAAGGAGGATAGGGAAGGAAAGATTGCTGCAGTGGGAAGTGCGAAGAAAATGAGAGTGATGAATGAGGAGAATGGAGGAGAAATAAGGAAGGATGAGGTGAAGGCAGTTGTAAAGATGATGAAAGCAGGTAAGGCACCTGGTCTTGATGGATGCCATGCAGAATGTCTGAAAAAGGGAGGCACAGTGATGGTGGACTGGTTGGTGAGGTTATTCAATGTTTGCTGGAGAGAGGGTAGAGTGCCAGAGGATTGGAGGAATGCCTGTATAGTTCCCCTTTACAAGGGAAAAGGGGACAAGTGTGAATGTAGTGGTTTCAGAGGGATTAACTTGTTAAGTGTAGTTGGGAAGGCTTATGGGAGGATCTTGGTTGAGAGGATTAGGAGAGGAACAGAAGGAATAATTGGTGAGGAACAGTGTGGATTTAGGACAGGTAGAGGTTGTGTAGATCAGATCTTTGTGGTAAGACAGATATGTGAGAAAGCTATAGGAAAGGGGAAGGATGTTTTTTGGGCTTTTATGGATCTGGAAAAGGCTTATGATAGGGTAGACAGGAAGGCACTGTGGGAGGTTATGCAGATATATGGAATAGGAGGAAAGCTTCTAGGAGCTGTCAAGAGTTTTTATGAGAATAGTAGAGCTTGTGTCAGGATTGGAAATGGAGAGAGTGAGTGGTTCGAGGTAAAGGTGGGACTTTGTCAAGGATGCGTTATAACACCCTGGCTGTTCAACTTATACATGGATAGGGTAGTGCAAGAGGTAAATGCAAGGGTAGTGGGCAAGGGATTGGAGATGGTTAAAGAAAATGGAGAAAAGTGGGAGGTGAGCCAGCTGTTGTTTGCTGACGACACTGCGCTTGTGGCAGGATCGGAGGAGGGATTGAGGAAGTTGGTGGCAGAGTTTGGGAGAGTATGTGATAGAAGAAAGCTAAAGATAAATGTGGGTAAAAGTAAGGTGATGAGATGTACAAGGGGTGAAAGTGGCAGTAGACTGGAAGTGAGCATTAAGGGAGAGCGACTGGAGGAAGTGGATAGTTTTAGATACTTGGGTGCAAATTTGGCAGGGAAAGGTGGAGTGAAAGTGGAGGTAGAATGTAGATTGAGAGAAGCGAGTAAATGCCTTGGTGGATTAAAGAGTGTAATGAGGAATAGACATTTGGGAATGGATGCTAAGAGGAGACTGTATGAAGGAGTGATTGTGCCAACAGCACTGTATGGGGCAGAAACATGGAACATAAGAGAAGAAGAGAGAAGGAGTTTGAATGTGTTTGAGATGAGGTGTCTGAGAAGTATGATGGGGGTTACTAGGCTAGATAGAGTGAGAAATGAGGAGGTGAGGAGGAGAACAGGGGTGGAAAAGGAGCTGGGAGATAGGGTTGATGAAAGAATATTAGGATGGTTTGGACACATGGAAAGAATGAGTGAAGAAAGACTAGTAAAAGAGGTATGGAAGGCAGATGTGGAGGGAGTGAACATGAGGGGTCGTCCTAGGATGAGGTGGATGGATGGGGTGAAGGGTGCTTTGGGGAAGAGGGGAATGTCTGTTGAGGAAGGACGGGAGAGGACAGAAGACAGGGGTGAATGGAGAATGGTTGTATATGGATGATGTTTTGATTGCATGAGGTGGAATGGGCAGGGGGATGGGGGGTGAGGTAGTATGTGTGAGCAAAATTTGACGCAGCCCGAAGGGATTTCTCCCCGTCCTCTCATTTTATGCAATGGGGGGACGGAGAGGGGGGGTCGCCGATTTAATGAAGCGGCCTTGCTGTGGATGTGCTGTATCTTGCGACACTGCTTCTGACCCAGGGCAGTGGACAAGGTGCAGGGATGACCCGTCATTCAGGAGGTGCTAAGATAAGAGGGAGGGTGGAGGGGTGTGGAGTGTATTCAGGGATGGAATGGGTGGGAATGATTTTATGCCTTTTTCTTTTTGGCTACCCCCCTTGTAAGGGGGAAAAAGCCTTGGTATATGTATGTATTATTATGTATTTTTTTATTATTATTATTATTATTATTATTATTATTATTATTATTATTATTATTTTTATTATTATTATTATTATTATGATTATTTTCATTATTATTATTATTTTTATTATCATTATTATTATTATAATTATCATTATCATCATCATTACTATTATTATTATTATTATTATTATCATTATTATAATCACTATTATTATTATTATTATTATTATTGTTATTATCCTTATTATTATTATTATTATGATTATTATTATTGTTATTATGATTATTATTATTCTGATTATTATTTATTATTCTTATTATTAATATTAGTATTAGTATTATTACTACTATTATCATTATTATTATCATTATTATTATTATTATTATAATTATTATTATTATTGTTATTATTATTATCATTATTATTATTATTATTATTATTATTATTATTATTATTATTATTATTATTATTATTATTATTATTATTATTATTATTATTATTATTATTAATTTTATTATCATTGTTATTGGTGTTATCATTATCCATTATTGTTATATAATTATTATCTTATAATTATTATTATAATTATCATTATCTTATTATTATTATTATCATTATCATCATTATTATTATTATAATTATTATTAATTATCATTACTATTGTTATTAATATTATTATTATTATTATTATTGTTATTATTATCATTATTATTCTTCTTCTTTTTCTTCTTATTCTTATTATTATTATCATTATTATTATCATTATTATTATTATTATTATCATTGTTATTACTATCATTCTTCTTCTTCTTTTTCTTCTTCTTATTATTATTATTATTATTATTATTATTAGTATCATTATCCATTATCATTATATGATTATTATTATTATAACTATTACTATCATTATTATTATTTTCATTACCATTATTATTATTATTTCTATTATTATTATAGTCATCATTATCATTATTATTATTATTTTATTGTTACTATTATTATTATTATATTATTGTTATTATTATTATTATTATCATTATTATTATTATTATTATTATTATTATCATTATTATTATTATTATTATTATTATTATTATTATCATTATTATCATTATTATTGTTATTGATATCACTGTTATCATTACCGTCTTATCGTCGTCATCATTCTTATAATTTTTAATAGATGACTGTCCTGACAGACCGACAGAGGGTCCCATCTGACCAACAGAATCCTGCGTATGGCGGTCCTGGCGGATCGACGGAACCCGGCGGACTATGGAATCTGACGACGCCGGGTGGTCCTGATAGATCGTCGAAACCCGAAAGATGAACCGACGGTCCCAACGAAGAGATGAAATCCGACATAAGGCGGTCCTGACGGAGTGGCGGATCCCAACGAACGGGCTTTTCCAATGGATAGATGGAATCCTCCGTAGGGTTGTGGCAGGAGGCCGCGCAAGCGAGCGAGCCGGCCGCAATGCAAAAGAAGCATTTTGCTGGTGAGGCTTAGAATCAGAACGAGGCACCAGTAACTGACATGCTTTGACCTAACAGGCGTCTGGATGGCTGTTAATCAGTGCTGCCTGGCCAGTTGTGTGGTGGATTTGATTTCGTGGTAGGTGGTGACTTGTGCGGGGGCGGGATGGTGTGGTTCTGGTGTACCTTGAGATGCTCCTTCCTTCCGGGATAATGTTATTATTACTTGACTAGCTTAAATACCGCCCTACCTGGCGGCGTTTTAACCTAGCTCTTGTGGAGGGCCTTAAGGTTCCTTTAGCCCTTGAATACTCTGAAATGCACAGTCAAAATTAAAAATATTAAGCATTAAGCTGCATAATGACAAATTTATTTAAGTTTCAACATTTAAGGTATCACATGGCACCACATTTACTGTAAGGCAGCAGGATAGACTTTTTTTCAATTGGGAGTGAGGATGATGAGGTTTCTTCCAATGCCAACATGGGGTCACAAGCAGACACACAGATGCACTCTCACATGATCCCCATTATCCCCATGGATTCCATATTGCCCCTGGCCACCATGGTGACTACGCCCGCCAAGGCCATGATGATCACAGCTGTGTTCCCGGGGTTGAGCTTATTCCAGCCTTGGACCATGTACGTAGGAGTTTTAGGGACGCGGACAGACACGCAGATACACTTTCGCATTTATTACATAGACTTAGTACGGAATTTATTGGTCGCGTAAGCAGTGTCTGTAGTAATTTGTGTATATGTGTATTTTTTATGTATTGTGGTATTGTGGGGCCAAGTTATAGAAGATTTGTGAGTAGTGTGCTGTAGATGCGGGTTTCTTGGTGGGTCCTTTGGTTGTTTAATGAGCCCTTACAACTATTTACTGATCACTTTTAAGAACTTCGGGAAGTATTTTGGTTTCTTAGTGTAATTGGTTATTGAAATTGTTTCGGTGTAGTCTGTTGTTAATCTGATGGTTTTGTTTTATATTATCTGTAGGTTTTCTTCGTTTGTATTCTTTCTTATAGGGAACGAAGTTGTGGAGGCGTATTTTAGTATAGACGTTATGAATTGTGTATATAATGTGAATTATTTATATATTTATCTATTCATTTATCTATTTATTCATTTATTTATTTGTCAAATATCATGTTTGCTATCAGTCTGAGCCCGCTCAGTTTCTTAATTACTTTCCCCATGAGGTTTCATATGCATGTCAAAAGGGAAGCTCTAGCAATCCATCGCTTCTTGAATTCGTGGTTTTCAGAGGTGAGGAATGTCAGTGAAGAATTTTTGAGAGGATACAGGCGTCCTGTTTTATGACGTCCGCCTTTACAGTTCTTTGGGGTATCTTCATGTATTTCTGGCTGTTGTGACGTTATGCTATTATTGTCAGATCATTAACGTATGCGAGAGCTGTCATATATTCTGAGTTTGGGGTTAGGAGGTCATACATGAAGAGTCTGAATACGGTACAAAAAGGTGGAGAGCATACGCCAGGGGGCGCGTAGCTGCTGCCCAAACCGTCACCTTTGCCCTGGATCGGAGAAGAGTGTGGGATTCGAACCCACAACTAAATGAATGCAATACCTGTGCGCTTCCGATTTCATCACCAGCGCACTATATTGTAGATGACGTATGAAATCCAGGGTCACTGTTGTTTAAAAAAGAATCATGTTTGAAAAAGTTAATTCTGTTTAACTGCATTTTTTACCGATCAAAAATGTTAGTAGTCATTTACTGTTATTATTGTGCATTTCTGTTTCATTTATAATTTAAAATTGTGTCTTTCGATTATAATTGAAACAGACACAAATTAGATACTATCAAAAAGGATGATTATCTTAATTGATAGTATTTATCTTGTGAGTGTACCCGTTTATGTCTATTGCTGCCGCGACTTTCTTGGTAAAACCATTTAATAACATAGTCTAACGTAAGAATCCCACAGTCGGAGAAAATAAACTTCGAATGAAAGAAGATTCCATATTTCGGCTACCAACTGTAGCCCTCTTCAGGAAAGTACATGAAACAGAGGACAATTGTGACTTATAAGCTGAGGATACAAAGGAATGTGAGGGAACATGGACTGATGACATTACTCAGACGCGGGGTAAGATAGAGTGGCGGGGGAGAGGGAGGAGGAGGGGTGTTGTAAACTTCGGACAAGCTTACTAACCGATGCGCGGGAAATAATGCCAGGAGTCCACTGCCCTTTAGAAATATTAATGTTCAAGTCCCACCGCTGTTTCAGGAGGAAAATAGTTGAATCAGCTTTATTGAGGAATGTCCCATCATTAACATTTCTAAAGGACAGTGGACTCCTGACATTATTTCCCGCGCAGCGGTTAGTAAGCTTGTCCGAAGCTTACAACCCCCCTCACCGTCACCCTCACCCTCCTCCGCCACCCTATCTTACCCCGCGTTTGTGTAATGTCATTAGTCCATGTTCCTATACATTCCTTTATATCTTTAGCTTATAAGTCCCAATTGTCCACTGTCTCATGTACTTTCCTGAGGAGGGCTACAGTTGGTAGTCGAAATATAGTATCTTCTTTCATTCGAAGTTTATTTTCTCCGACTGTGGGTTTCTTGTGTTATTTACAAATGTGCTACTACATTTCTGTTTAGACAGTCTAACGTGTTATATGGTAAAAAAGTACAATTATGAGTGCATCTTTATTATCATATACAAAGTGATGGTTATGAATCTGAAGATAATTTCTTCCTAACGCGTCATAATGTCACGTAAAATGTATTTATATTTTCAACCTTCTTTACGTGATTTGTGTCGATGAGTTCATCGATAACTAAATTTCAAAATTCGCAGAATCTGTTTCTGCGAATCCACAAACAAGTCTTCTTTTAGTTTATGTAGTTCACCTTAGAAAATCTTTTCGCTGATACGAAAGCGTAGATTTGTCATGGCCCAAAATTATACAAAGTAGTGGTAGGATGATTTTGTTTTCCTTAACCAAAGGTTAGTTCACCACACTGTAGTAGCCATGTGTAGATGAGCCCTCAGTGGTCAGTTTGACCTAATGAAGTGTTGTGATTGTGCACGACTATCCTAGACACCCAGGGAATATTTTCAAAATATTAAGAAGAACTGGTGGTGACACAAGCAGATTTTCACGGTTGAATTCTGCTAATCAAATCACCCTTGTGTGTGTGTGTGTGTGTGTGTGTGTGTGTGTGTGTGTGTGTGTGTGTGTGTGTGTGTGTGTGTGTGTGTGTGTGTGTGTGTGTGTGTGTGTGTGTGTGTGTGTGTGTGTGTGTGTTTGTGTGTGTGTGTGTTTGTGTGTGTGTGTGTGTGTGTGTGTGTGTGTGTGTGTGTTTGTGTGTGTGTGTGTGTGTGTGTGTGTGTGTGTGTGTGTGTGTATTTACCTAGTTGTATTTTACGGGAAGGGGAGCTATGCTCGTGGTGTCCCGTCTTCATATCTCATTTTATCTAAACTATTTTTAAAATCATGTATTGTTTTTGCACACACCACTTTCTCATCTAACTTGTTCCAACAAAAATCGTCGATTAGCACCGACGTGAAAAATGGCTCTTTATCAATTGTTAATTACGACATTCACTGACATGTGTGTGTGTGTGTGTGTGTGTGTGTGTGTGTGTGTGTGTGTGTGTGTGTGTGTGTGTGTGTGTGTGTGTGTGTGTGTGTGTATGTATGTATGTATATATATATATGTATATATATGTATATATACATGCACGTACACACACACACACACACACACACACACACACACACACACACACACACACACACACACGAGGAGATTTGATAACTATTTACAGAATCATGAAAGGCATAGAAATTATTGATAGAGAGGATCTATCCAACTCGCCGACAAGCTCCCAAAAAACACTTTGACCTCAAAGCTCTGAACATTGTTGCAACTCGCTCTACCCTACAAACCGAATTATCAGCTCATCTCACCTTGCCAGCCCCTACAAAAGATCCCATATCAACAGAATACCTAACAGAAAAGTGGGATAGCATCAGTGAAGTCCTTCTCAACACTGCCAAGGATGTTCTGGGCTTCTCAAGAAGAAGGCATCGAGACTGGTTTGATGAACAGTCAGAGGGAATACACCAACTAATAGATGAGAAAAACCGGGCACATCAGGCAGTGATTGTCAACCCAAATCCAACAACACGTGGCAAACTAGCAGACCTCCGCTCCAAAGTCCAACACGAAACTAGAAAAATGCAGAATGAATGGTGGACCAACCTCGCCACTGAGATCCAAGGTTTCGCGGATACAGGGGACCAACATCAATTTTACAACGCCCTTAAGACAGCATATGGCCCACGAAGCAATAACCTCTGCCCTGTCCGAAGTGCTGATGGCTCCACACTCTTCACTGAGAAGACCGACATCCTCAGGCGATGGGCTGACCATTACCAAGAATTATTGAATAGACAAAATCCTACTGACCCTACTTTTCTCGACAGCCTTCCCAACCTTCCTGTAATTCAAGAATTGGATGACATACCAACCATCCAAGAAGTGAGCCATGCAATCAACAGCCTCAAGAACAATAAAGCCACTGGTCCTGATGGCATCCCAGCTGAGCTCCTAAAGCATGGTGGGCAAGCTGTTGTGAACTGTCTCCACAATATAATTCAAGAAGTGTGGCATTCAAGTTGCTGCCCACAACAATGGAAAGATGCAGATATCATCAGCATTTACAAAAAGAAAGGGGACAGGAACATCTGTGGCAACAGTCGAGGCATCTCCCTTCTGTCAACTTCAGGGAAGGTAGTCACTAGAATACTATTGTCTCGAATTATCAACAACATCATAGAACAAGTATTACCTGAATCTCAGTGTGGCTTCAGACAAGAGCGCAGCACAGTCGACATGGTGTTTGTGGCAAGACAGCTCCAGGAGAAAAGCATTGAGCAACACCAAGACCTCTACATGGCGTTTATAGATCTTGCCAAGGCTTTTGACACTGTGAACCGTCCTCTCCTATGGCAAGTACTTGTAAAATTTGGATGCCCACCAACATTTCTGGGTGTCCTGAAAGCCTTTCACGATGGCTCTATGGCTCGAGTGTCCAGTTCTGGGCTCAAGTCTGAGCCATTCCTTGTTGAGTCAGGTGTGAAGCAGGGGTGTGTTATTGCTCCCATCTTATTCAATTTATTCCTCGCTGCAGTCTCCAACATTGCTAGACAGCAAATCGATCCTGCTGATGGTGTCAGGCTGTCGTACAGGATGGATGGTAACCTCTTCAATCTACGACGCCTCCAAGCCAAAACACGTGTAACAGATGAAGTAATCCATGAACTGCAGTATGCAGATGACACTGCTTTAGTGAGCTCATCCAAAGAGGGTCTTCAGCGCACCATCAACGCTGTCTCAAATATATATACCAGATCTGGATTAGTCATCAACATAAACAAAACAGAAGTGCTCAGTATCTCTGAGCAACTAGAGCCTCCGGAATTCACCATCAATCAACAACCTCTGAAAAACACTTATGAGTTTACCTACCTCGGCTCAGTGCTCACTGACTCCTGTGACCTGACAAGCGAAATCCAACGCCGCATTGGTTTGGCAGCAGCAGCTTTTGGTAGACTATCACACAGAGTGTTCTTGAACCGCAACCTCACCACCACCACCAAGGTTTCGATGTATAAGGCAATCTGTCTCTCCATCCTTCTGTATGGCAGTGAGTCATGGGTGCCTTATAGACGCCATTTGAAAAAGCTGGAGGCCTTTCACACCAACTGCTTACAGCGCATACTGGGTCTAAAATGGTGGCACAAGGTACCTCATAGTGTAATCCGTCGACGCACACAAATGGACCCACTGGAAACAGTCTTAACCCAACGCCAACTACGGTGGCTGGGGCATACCATCCGCATGCCAGAAGAGAGACTACCACGTAAAGTTCTCTATGGAGAACTTGCTGAGGGCAGACGCCACCCTGGGGGCCCACGTAAACGACACAAGGACCACCTGAAAGCAACGCTGAAAAAATGTGGCATCGAACCCACCACCATTGAAAATGTTGCTGCCGATCGGGGAGAATGGCGATCCACATGCCAAAACGGCTTAGATACTCTCACTTCCACCTACAACGATCGGGCAGAACATCGAAGACGGCAAAGACATGCGGCACATCAGGCAGAGGGCAACTTTCCCTGTGATACCTGCAGCCGTATATGCAAATCGAGAATCGGACTCCACAGCCATCAGCGAGTTCATCTGGCGTAATACCACTTCTTGGCATGGTGCAACGTCATCGTCGTCAGCGACGGACTACTATAAGCAAGTAAGCAAGTGTGTGTGTGTGTGTGTGTGTGTGTGTGTGTGTGTGTGTGTGTGTGTGTGTGTGTGTGTGTGTGTGTGTGTGTGTGTGTGTGTGTGTGTGTGTGTATTTACCTAGTTGTATTTACCTAGTTGTATTTTACGGGAAGGGGAGCTATGCTCGTAGTGTCCCGTCTTCATATCTCATTTTATCTAAACTATTTTTAAATTCATGTATTTTTTTGCACACACCACTTTCTCATCTAACTTGTTCCAACTGTCTATTACTCTGTGAGGAAAGCTGTTCTTTTTCACATCTCTTCTGTAGCTGTCTTTCTTTATTTTCTTTCCGTGTCCTCTTGTATTTATTTCATCCCATTTTATTAGATCCTCTCTATCAATAATTTCTATGCCTTTCATGATTCTGTAAATAGTTATCAAATCTCCTCGTGTGTGTGTGTGTGTGTGTGTGTGTGTGTGTGTGTGTGTGTGTGTGTGTGTGTGTGTGTGTTTACGTGCATGTATATATATACATATATATATATATATACATACATACATACATATATATGCATATATGATATATATATATATGCATATATATATATGTATATATGTATATATATATATATGTATATATATATATATATATATATATATATATACCAAGGACTACTATTACACAGGACGTGCGCACCCAGATCCCTGGGTCCGCTAGCGGAGGCCATTGCTTTCTTTGTAACCTAACATTTTATATTGGACAAATATATCAAAACTAGAAACCTAACATTATATATAGGACAAATATATCAACTATTGACTTATTCAATGCAGTATAAGTTAATATAAACTTTTATAGTGAAATAAGAAACTATTTTTAAGGCACTGTTATGCTTTGAAATGCTAATTTTAGCCGGACTTAACAGGTATTATTGTATGAGGTTAGTGGACACCAGGGTTGGCGATTCTTTTTTTATCTTTAAAAAAAAATGAAAAATCGTTTTTTTTTTTGTTTTTGTTTTTTAAATCAGATTTATTTGATTTAAATATATTTTTTATGGATTTTAAATATTGTGGGATTGCTATCTGATATGCGATCTGATTGCTAAAGGACATTTTTAGCATATCAATATAAGGAGCAGTGTTATATAGACTTGCCACAAGTATACAAGGAACGGTATAAGCCGTATGTGAGGACGGTATGCTCAGGTTCACTCGATTCCTCCAAGAGTTTTCTCATCTTGGTGACATTTTCTGCATTGTCTGTCACAACACTTCCAATGTGACAACCAAAATCTTGTTCAGCCTTCTTGATCGAATTTTGTACAAGTTGTAGAAGATATTCAGCAGTGTGAGGTTTCCCTGGTGTGTCTATTGTGTCAACTAAATAAATCTGACCAGTGGATGTTGTTAGAGTGACACATATTATGGGCTCATGGATGTTAGACCACCCATCAATTGAAAGACATACAGTTTCATTATTCAGGTAATCTGCACACTTTTATGTTCCTTTTCATACACAAGATCCAAGTACTTATCAGCAATATCTTTTCTGGATGGAGGAATATAACCTGGCCTCAGGTTCTGAACCATCTTGAGAAACTGAGGATGCTGAACAAGACGAAATGGTGAATTTGTACCAAATATCATTCTTGCAACTTCTTTGTCGAGATTTTCCTTTTGAGAGGCTGAAGTTTTTATAATAAATCGGTCCAGAGATGTTGATGATTTTCTTTTAGATGAAAATGATTTAGCAGAAGTGGCGCCTGTGGAGGAGTCTGATAGTGACCTTTTTAATGGTGGAGTCAGGTTTGCAGATAATTCAAGTGGAGCCGATGGTGAACGGATTGAAGCTGTTGATACAGATCCTAAAATGGAAACAGAAAATTTTAGCATATTGCATAATTTATAAATGAATAAATAAATTAATTAATACAGTGTGATTTAGGCTACTTTTGAGTACAGTAGTTATTTTTTTAGATAATGATCATATTCACACAAGCCACTAAATTTTTTGGAAATAATTAACAGGATATGAAATAAGTGGGCTTGGAATTCAACCCACACAGGATTCAGTTCACTTTTAAATTCACTAAAAATAATGGGTTGGGTTAGGTTAGGCTAAATCCCTTTGGGCTGAATTCCAATTGAACCTATGAAATATATTACACAATGTTGAATGAAACGAATAACAATCATCTAGGCCCCAAAGTTGAGTGGATACAGTATATTATAGTGATATAGTCATTACCCAAATTTAGAAGTAATGAAGTTGAAGTATCATCTCTTTAGGCCTTCACATTTTTATTGCACATGCTCTCCATTGTTCACCGAATTTATACAGTTGTGTATTAAAAGGGAGAAATGCACACAATATAAGTAAATTATTTACCTGGGTCATCAATTTCTTCTTCTGTATGCTGTGGCTGACCTTGGCATTTATCTCTGTGAGATTTTAATCTTGACACAATGCCCTGTAGCTCCTGGCTGCAGTCTTTGCATTTAGCTCGGTACCCTTTGGCAGAAGTTGTTGGTAGTTTTTCAAAATAATTCCAGACAGGATCATTTTTTCTGCCTGAAGGAACCACTCTGCCAGGTCCAGAAGACATCCTTCCTGGTTGATTCCAAAGCAGCAACTGACTCAGTGGGAAGCTGCTTACCTAGAACAAGTTTCAACAAGAATCTTGTTGAAACTTATTGTGGGCTTCACAGTGATATGTACTACACGTAGGCTTATACCGTTCCTTGTATACTTGTGGCAAGTCTATATAACACTGCTCCTTATATTGATATGCTAAAAATGTCCTTTAGCAATCAGATCGCATATCAGATAGCAATCCCACAATATTTAAAATCTATATAAAAAAATTATTTAAATCAAACAAATCTGATTTAAATAAGAAAAGTAGATTTTCTTATATTTTTTAAAAAGATAAAAAAAAAATCGCCAACCCTGGTGTCCACTAACCTCATACAATGATACCTGTTAAGTCCGGCTAAAATTGGCATTTCAAAGCATAACAATGCCTTAAAAAAGATTCTTATTTCACTATAAATGTTTATATTAACATATATTGCATTGTATAAGTCAATAGTTGATATATTTGTCCTATATACAATGTTAGGTTTCTAGTTTTGATATATTTGTCCAATATAAAATGTTAGGTTACAAAGAAAGCAATGGCCTCCGCTAGCGGACCCAGGGATCTGGGTGCGCACGTCCTGTGTAATAGTAGTCCTTGATACATGCATATATATATATACATATATATATATACATATATATATATATATATATATATATATATATACATATATATATATATACATATATATATACATACATACATACATACATATACATATATACATACTGACTGTATTATGTACGGTTTGCGAACAGTTTGAGTGTGGAATGGACCTTTTAATGAAGCTATGTTGACTGGAAGCAGATAGTATACATGGTTGTATTTTTCTAGAATCATTTGTTCCATTGCTTTAAACATGGTGGAAAGAAGTAACATGGGTTTGTAAGATGCATGTGGTTTGTTTGTTTTTTGAAATAGAAATAATGTGAGTTGCAAAGACTCACTGGAGGGATGTGAATGGAAAACAGAGGCCGTATGGACATGATGGTCATATGGTTCATTAAAAGCTACTCATTTTTCCTTGCGATGTGCCATGTGTATAGTTGTAGACCTTATTTTGCTGATTTGGAATTTGGTGGATCATAACCTCATCTCTACAGTTATTTCTTTCCTTTTTTTTTATTAGATGTCGCACTCTCCATTTCCCCACAGTTGTTCTCTTTTTCAGTCAGATGTGTCTAACGCTTTGGTCTTTTTTTCTTATTAAGCAAACCCGTTGTATCCTGCCTGTCACCGTCAATTAAAGTGATTTCTAGAAAGGGATATTATTTATATCTTCCTCGGCTCTTTTCCCTCTCTCTCTCTCTCTCTCTCTCTCTCTCTCTCTCTCTCTCTCTCTCTCTCTCTCTCTCTCTCTCTTTCCCTCTATTTCTCTCTTTCCTTCTCTTTCCCTCTCTCTCTTTCTCTCTCTTTCCCTCTATTTCCCTCTTTTTCCCTCTCTCTCCCTCTCTCTACCTCTCTCTCCCTCTATCTTTCCCTCTCTTTCCCTCTATTTCTCTTTCTTTCCCTCTCTTTCACTGTCTTTCCCTCTCTCTCTCCCTCTCTCTCCCTCCCTCTCCCTCTCTCTCTCTCTCTCTCTCTCTCTCTCTCTCTCTCTCTCTCTCTCTCTCTCTCTCTCTCTCTCTCTCTCTCTCTCTCTCTCTCTCTTACCAGATAATGTGAATTCATTAAGGTTACGATAAGTACAGTAACCTGTTCTTATTATTAAGCAGAATATACCCCCAACATAAGCTAACCTATTCTTGTTTAATTTAACCAAACCTAATCTAATCTAATCTAACACAATTTAATATACGTTAATCTAACCTACCCTAACAACTCAACCTGACTTAACCTTGAAAAGATCCAGAATTCTAGGAAGAGGGTGGAAGCATTAACCATCAGTGATGCCCGAAAAAAAAAATGGAAATCCTTAGCTTTACAAGGAAATGTAGAGCCCTCGACTTATGATCATTAACTGTTGTGGTCATCACTCTGCCTGTTCCTGTTGATTCATTATAAGATCTTTTTCTACATACCAGAGGCCTCTTCCCCCTTATAAGGGAGGTAGCCAGTCAGGGAACTCACCCACTTCCACCCATTCCACTCCTATCCACCATCCATTGTTTACCTCTCTCACCTTAGCTCCTCGTGGATGAAGGCCCACGGTCCGGCCCAAAAGCAATGCAGCAAGACACAGTACAGTATATCCACAGCAGGGTCACTTCACTTACACGGCGACCCTCCCTCATGTTCCCCACATACGGAAATTAGAGAAAGCTGGTTCAAAATATCCATACACAGCCGTTCTCCACTCACATACTTATTTTATTACACCGCAAGATTAGTGAAACTTGTATTTCGAGCTACCTTCAGTACATGCACTGCTGCATGAACGTGTCCATATACACATGTGTACACTCAGATGCCATGTACTCTAATTTTGTATTGAGATATTCATAAGAATGCATGTGTATGCGTTGCAGAAGTGCATACACAAATGCATATATCTAGATCAGTAGTTCTTAAAGTTTTTCAGCCCTGATACACCAAAGTTCAACTCCAAGTCGACCTGATACCCCCTCTCTAATAGTGGCCTATCGTTTCCAACATCTGACTTTTGATATACTGTAAAAAAGAGAAAACAGGAAAGCTATGAACAAACAGCTGAATTCTAGGAACTTTTTTATTTTAATTTTCAGTAAATAAATTAATAAGATACAATTCTTACACAAAACTGTTAAGACAGTATTTTCCAGGATGACTTTTTGAATACCCCAAAAGAACTGGGTGCAATACCCTTTGGATGGAATGACAATTTTATACGACGTGGCGCAGAGGGACGGGATGTTGAGGAAGACGTCGGAATCCATGCAAGAGTATGACGTCACGCAATCTGCCAAATAATTGACGCCATTTGTCTGAAACGACGAAACAGACCGTCTTGCAACCAGAAGGAGTATTGTGCAACTTATTGGAGTATGATATAGTCTGCCTTGATGCAAATTGACGCAAAGCTGTGTGTCGCAAAGCAGCGCGGACGACGATCGACCATGCCCTGTGCGTTTTTTCGGTGAGTCGGTATTGACCGTCGCTGCACAATTCTGCTGCTTTTTTGGTAACGAATGAATTATAGTGCAGTGGGCTCTCGGGATACACGGCATTGGGAAGGGAATTACACCATATGATAGGACTCTTAACATCTATAATAGTGCCTGGATCTAGAACTTAATTCGATGAGATGCTGCCAAGAAATCATGTTTTGCCTTGGGTACTCAATATTGAAAAGTGAATCACAATATCTTACATTGCCCAGCATCAACAAGCGAAATGTAGTACAACTTGATAGTCAAGCTCTTACTAAGACAAGGATCAACAATGTCATTATTACTGTTTTCACTGCCCTTAGCTGTTATCAATGTACACTAAACATTAACAGCAACTAATACAATATTGTAATATATTAATAGCCGCTTTGAAGATGCATTATTTCAACTTTTCCAACTTCTTCCAAATTAGACATTCCTTCTCTATATCTTAGTTTACCGTTGACAAACCTGTAGAACAATTTGGGTTCATTTTTGTATCTGGCAATAATCCCTTTTCGAAGTGTCTAACTTCATCCCCACGGATTTTCATATAATAATGTCTAGTTTTTTCCCTATTTTTTTCTTCTTCCACTTTCCCGATGCCTCACACTTTTATTAAATCACTCATTTAATCGATGTTTCTTACCACTTACCTTTTGGCATGTATGCGTTCACTCCAGGGTTTTCTTCTCAGGTATGCTAGTACGCACAAGTTCCTCCCGATCTCCTTTTTCATTTTCTTTTACGGAAGAAATTAGAAATATGTCTTCCCAGAAATGTATCTGCCCAGTTTTTATGATTCATTTCTTGGTTCTTTATCTCCTTTGGCCAAGTGCTGGAATCGAAGAGCTACGTGGTCACTCTTCCCTGCGGGACACATTCGCTTCAATGATTCAGTGATATCAGGTTTCGTAGATAGTCGCAGCTCAAGTCTTGCTGTAGTGTCCTCTCTTATACAACGTTTACCCATTGGACCATTGAATTGTCCATTGCAATGTTTAACAGTGTTACGTAAAGAATTCTCATTACCACCTGCTTCCCGTTCCTCCCAATTTGTCTCCTTACTATCAGTCATCCACCAGGACTGTATCATTCTGTTCACTCATATTCTTTAATGGAAGATATGTCTCTGATAACACTATTTGGTATTCGTCATCATTCCACACCCTCGTCATGCTACCCTAAAGTAGCCCAGATCATATCTATCGTTTTCCAGATGTAGATCAACAATGGTCCCAACTGAGTACAGTATATTGGGTCCACTTACTAATAGGTAAACATTTATTTCTAACCTGATTGACAGTAATCCGTCCACATTTACACATTTGTATATGCTACTTTTTAAGTCCTTACACTGTATCCTCCACAGAAATCAAGTAGTTCTTTAAAGCAGACGATATGATGAATTACTTGAAGAACATGATAGATGAACATAATTCTGCGTGCCAAGAGTAAAGCTTCCCTGTGCAAAATGAATGAGTTTTTAATAACAAAAGGAGAACAAAAGAAACAAAATGCGAAATGTGGAAAATATGCAATAAGCAGAAAAGTGACCAATAATATCCAAGATACCAAAAGCATGAAATTATTTCATGTGACGTAAAGGGATGTAAATGGGAATACGAAGCGGAACAATAAAATTGCAGAACACTCAGTGAAAAATTTCACTCGCTATTCACATAAGAAAAGGCGTGATAGGACGAAGAATAAGAAATAAGAAGGACTAGACTATGCACAGCGCTTATGTTATTAGATGTTAACTGTTGCGTGTCGCAATGTCCCAACCGGTATTTGCACTCGATTGTTGCGTGCCTCTATTTCCCAACCTCTCAGGGAACGTGACTGAGCCATGCAATACTACGCCTTTTCTTTGTGCTTCCCTCTTAGCCTCATCAATCATTGCCACTGGGGAAGGGGAATATGGAAGGAGAAGGAGGAGAGTGTGGTGTATGGGTAAGAAGGGGAAGAAGAAAGGGGAGGGAGGAGAGAGGTATGAGGTAAATGACAGTTACGGTGGGAGTGTCGGTAGGTAAGACAGAAAGGGAGGAGAGAGTGAAGGGAGTGAATCTGGAATTAAAAGACGCGGAACGGAGTGGACTGAAGTGTTGAAGTAACATGAAGCAGAAGTACTAAGGCCGCAATACTCCAGGGAGGGGTGGCCGAATAAATGTAAAAGGATGGAGGAAGAATGCGCGGACAGAGCTCATGGCGGAGTAATGAAACGTCTAGCGGAGTCCGAAAGAAAAATGCAGTGAAAAAAGACAGACACTTATGAAGATAAGGTGAATTAACATTAAGAAAATGTAAGCTGTTCCCCTTTCAGACTTACCTTTTACCAGTCTCGAGATGATCATGGATGAAATCGGAGCATTAAAGTGCCCCTTTGATCAGTGTACTTGGACCTGGTTTTGTCAAGAAGCCAGGTTACCGTGGTCTTTGTATATT
Source organism: Oratosquilla oratoria (assembly GCF_046742065.1). Classification (NCBI taxonomy): domain Eukaryota; kingdom Metazoa; phylum Arthropoda; class Malacostraca; order Stomatopoda; family Squillidae; genus Oratosquilla; species Oratosquilla oratoria. The sequence goes on along the minus strand of NC_134801.1, from coordinate 26,798,110 downwards.
CTCTTTGTATCCAAGAAGTAAAAGCGCTCCTTGGTAATACTTTATGGGGCCAGGAGGTAACCTCTCCTGCTGTTATATTCAAAGAACCAGCATCTAAAAACCCATCCTTGCCTGATTTGGAATTCTTTCTAAAGGCGTTATCATATCTGCTCAGACTGAAGGAGCAGATATGCAGCCCGAAGCTTTCGGGAAGGAATCGGATATGCTGGAGGGAAAAAGATTTCCTCCAGCACATCAAATTATATTCTATGTAAATTGTTGAGAAAACAAAATATAGTTTCCCATGGTGATTTTACCACGGAAAAAAATCTGGAGGTGGGTAGTACTGCCGATTAATCGAAGGTTGGAGGAAAAATAGTTCAATGTGATAACCCCTTTATGGTACGCAATCACTCAATCTAGATTAAAGAAGGATGAAGAGGAAGCATACATCATAGACTTTATTTTCTCAACATGCTACCCTACCAATATGTCCCTTTCCAGGCAGGAACTGATAGATCGACTGAAGAAACCTTTCATTTTCAATTTTGTTCAAATTGCTCTTACACTGGAAGAAGCCAGATGTCAGTCAGGCGTGACGTTATGAGCATTAAGTAGTGGCCTAGAAAGACTAGTGCATATAAAACCTGCACTGTAAAGTTTCAGATAGTAGTTCCAAAAACATACAAATCATAACTCTTAAACTGGCCCACGATATCCCATTAGTAGGCCATTTTGGAGTAAGGGAAATATTGGATAGAATTACAAATTATTTCCACTGGCCCCTGATTTCTTCTGACGTAGCTCATTATGTACGAATATGTCATACTTCCCAAAACGTAGGTATACCCAAGCAAACCATTCCTATCACCTTATTGCAACATGTTTTGCTCCAGAAG
>NC_134801.1:26784732-26794732 GCF_046742065.1 Oratosquilla oratoria | reverse complement strand
ATTTTAAATAGATTGTTAAGGTTTGTTGTATTTGATTATCTATATTTTGAAATTACAAATACTATTGTTTGGTTTGTTGTGTAATTATATATGTACTTTTTAAGAAAAACTTATTTTGGCGGTCACTATCTGTCGTTGCGTGGATGTCTTTTTCCACCTTGATTCGACCACTTGGCAAATAGTAAACCTAGATCGTGTTGCACAACCACTGGCAGATTCAGAATGCATGTCGCAAGATATTAAGGCTGTCTCTCCCATAGGAAACTTGACCGTAACCCGGCATAGAAAAGCCACACAGAAGCAAGAGTGGAACATAGGTTCAAATATGTGAAAGAGGGCGATCACGAATGTATTTCATGCCTACCAAATTAAAAAAAAAGTGTATATATATATATATGTGTGTGTGTGTGTGTGTGTGTGTGTGTGTGTGTGTGTGTGTGTGTGTGTGTGTGTGTGTGTGTGTGTGTATGTGTGTGTGCGTGTGTGTGTGTGTGTGTGCGCGCGCGCGCGCGCGCGCGTGTGTGTGTGTGTGTGTGTGTGTGTGTGTGTGTGTGTGTGTGTGTTGAGTTAAATTTGACCGCAGCTTGGGCTAGGATCAACTTCTTGTTGATAGACTCAAGTTTTCTAATCAAAGATCTCGGCTCATCGGGGAGGCGAAATGAAATGCAACCCTACGACGTTCGCCCATCTTAGAGAATTTTCAAGTACAAAATATATTTGGTACAAAGCTGTTACAAGTTAAATAAAAACTAAAATACTAATTGGGAGAGGTTAAATTAATTTGGGGGAGATTTTGTCCGTGGGTGGACTCAGTGGGAATCTGTCCCTTGTTCTTCTGGTATTGCTTGTAGTGTGGGCCCCCGAACATTAGTTGTCAAGAGTTTTTACGAGAGTAGTAGAGCGTGTGTCAGGATTAGAAATGGAGAGAGTGAGTGGTTTGAGGTAAAGGTGGGACTTTGTCAGGGATGTGTTATGTCGCCCTGGCTGTTCAACTTATACATGGATGGGGTGGTGTGAGAGGTAAATGCAAGGGTGGTGGGTCAGGGATTGGAGATGGTTAAAGAAAATGGAGAAAAGTGGGAGGTGAGCCAGCTGTTGTTTGCGGACGACACTGCGCTTGTAGCAGGATCAGAGGAGGGATTGAGGAAGTTAGTGACAGAGTTTGGGAGAGTGTGTGAAAGAAGGAAGTTGAAGATAAATGTGGGTAAAAGTAAGGTGATGAGATGTACAAAGGGTGAAAGTGGCAGCAGACTGGAAGTGAGCATTAAGGGAGAGAGACTGGAGGAAGTGGATAGTTTTAGATACTTGGGTACGAATGTGGCAGGAAAGGGAGGAGTGGAGGTGGAGGTAGAATATAGATTGAGAGAAGCGAGTAAATGCCTTGGTGGATTAAAAAGTGTAATGAGAAATAGACATTTGAGAATAGATGCTAAGAGGAGATTGTATGAAGGAGAGATTGAGCCGACAGCACTGTATGGGGCGGAAACATGGAACATAAGAGAGGAAGAGAGAAGGAGTTTGAATATGTTTGAGATGAGGTGTCTGACAAGTATGATAGGGGTTACTAGGCTGGACAGAGTGAGAAATGAGGAGGTGAGGAAGAGAACGGGGGTGATAAGCGAGTTGGAGGATAGGGTGGATGAAAGAGTATTGGGATGGTTTGGACACATGGAAAGAATGAGTGAAGAAAGACTAGTAAAAGAGGTATTGAAGTCAGATGTGAGGGGGCGACCTAGGATGAGATGGATGGATGGGGTAAAAGGGGCTTTGGGGAAGAGAGGAATGTCTGTTGAGGAAGGACGGGAGAGGACAGAAGACAGGGGTGAATGGAGAATTGTTATATATGGATGATGTTGTGATGCATGAGACGGAATGCGTGGGGATGGGGGTGAGGTAGTATGTGTGAGAAAAATTTGACGCAGCCCGAAGGGATTTCTCCCTATCTTCTCCTATTCTCCATGAGGGGACGGAGAGGGGGTGTCGTCGATTTAATGAAGCGGCCTTGCTGTGGATGCGCTGTGTCTTGCGACACTGTTTCTTACCCAGGGCAGTGGACAAGATGCAGGGACGCCCATCATCCAGGAGGTGCCAAGATGGGAGGGAGGGGAGTGGAGTGTATTAGAGATGGAATGGGTGGGAATGGTTTTTATGCCTTTGTTTTTTGGCTACCTCCTTTGTAAGGGGGAAAAAGCGGGTGGTCTAATATATATATATATATATATATATATATATATATATATATATATGTGTGTGTGTGTGTGTGTGTATACACACACATACGCACACACACACACACACATATATATATATATATATATGTATGTGTGTGTGTGTGTGTGTGTGTGTGTGTGTGTGTGTGTGTGTGTGTGTGTGTGTGTACACACACATACACATACACACACACACACACACACACACCCACACACACCCACACATATATATATATATATATATATATATATAAATATATATATATATTGCAGTAATTCACAAGGCACACGTGAAAATAATATGCAGAAAAAAAAACACTGGGAAATAAGAAGCTAGTCCGAACGTTTTCGTCTATGCAAGACATTATCAAGGAGTACACAGATACAGAGACATAGGTGGATATGAATATACATAAAGTAGAAGACAAGCTAGGAACATGGGAAGGACACACAAGATGCTTCATAATCAGGTAGGACGTTTGGTCACATGACGTTACGTCACTCCGGCCTAGTAACACTTGGAGAATTTTTTTTTACAATTTTATCAATAATAAAATCATCAAGTTTAAATAATCCTAAACTTAAATTAATATTATGGTCGAAGGTTTGCTTAATGTGACTGGATTCGATAATGTTTCTTTCTAATAAAGATCTACAAGAAATTATTACATTAGAATTATCCCAGTCAATAGGATGGTTGTGGTCTCTTACATGGATAAAAAGGCCACTGGAACTTTGCCCACTCCTTACACTATATTTGTGCTGATTTATCCTATTTTGTAAGTCTTTACTAGTTTGGCTGATATAAAATATGTTACATTTAAGGCATGGAATAGGGTAAACACAACCCTCATTTACTTCAGGTGAATTTTTAATGAGCTTACTTTTTATAGTATTGTTATTTTTGAAAACCAAGTTGATGTTGAATTGTTTGAGAATATTAGGCAGACCAACTAATTTCTCACTGTAAGGAAGAACCAAAAGGTTCTTTTTGTCAAATACTTTTCTTTCGTGTGAGGTGTTATGGAAAGTTTTGTAAGCCATTTTATGAGAAGTGTCTACTAAGTGTTTTGGATATTTTAATTCAGAAGCTATGCTATGTATCTTCCTCAGCTCATCATCCAAAAATTCCGGGCTACATATCCTGTAAGCTCTAAGAAACATAAAACTAAAGACAGAAAGTTTTGTCTTCTGATGATGAGCCGAGTAAAAGTGGACATATGATGCGACATTAGTTGGTTTTCTATAAACGTCATATTTAAATCATATTGATTTTATTATTGATAAAATTGTAAAAAAAAAAAAAAAATTCCAAGTGTTACTAGGCCGGGGTGACGTAACGTCATGTGACCAAACGTCCTACCTGATTATGAAGCATCTTGTGTGTCCTTCCCATGTTCCTAGCTTGTCTTCTACTTTATGTATATTTATATCCACCTATGTCTCTGTATCTGTGTATTCCTTGATAATGTCTTAAATAGACGAAAACGTTCGGACTAAGCTTCTTATTTCCCAGTGTTTTTTTCTGCATACATATATATATACATATATATATACATATATATACACATATACATATACACACACACACACATATATATATATATATATATATATATCAGAAGTTTGGGTTTGTGACCAGGACTTTGATCTTTCGAAATTTTCATATTTTTCAATTTTTTTTTTTCATTCATCATTTCATATAATCAAATCAACAGAGTGTATACTTATTTTATGACACAAGCTTACAAAAAACAGACAAGTAAAACAAATGACAGTTATAAAGCAACTTAAACACGTCAGAAATTACTGGATTTGCGGTTGTAGTCCAGCTCGCACTCCCGCACCAGCCCCCAGAAGTCCTCCATCATTTTCTCATTGTAGTGGCCCTGATACCTCCACTTTATCTCCTTCACATCTTGGTGGAATCGCTCGCCTTGTTCTTCTGAGTAGGCGCCCATATTTTCCTTGAATTTGTTCAGGTGAGCGTCCAGCATATGAAGTTTAAGGTACATTCTGCATCCCATGGCGCCAAAAACCTTCACCAGACCCTGCACCAGCTGCTGGAAGTTTTCAGCTCTGTGGTTGCCTAGGAAGCCCTTGACAACTGCTATGAAACAGTTCCATGTTGTTCTCTCAGTCCTACTGAGCTTATTGGAGAATTCGGTAGACTCAAGCAACTTCTTTATCTGAGATCCAACCAAAATCCCTCCTTTGATTTTGATCTCAGATAACTTTGGGAAGAACTCAAGAAGGTAGTTAAAAGCAGCTGATTCCAGGTTGAGAGCCCTCACGAACTGCTTCATCAACCCCAACTTAATGTGCAGTGGCGGCATGGACACAATCCTAGGATCAACCAGTGGCTACCACATGACGTTCCAGGTTCCAACTACAAATTCTGTTCGTTGCTCCCAGTTCTTCCTGTTGTAGTGGTCAGAGGTGGCTCTGCTGTCCCAAAGGCAGAGGAAGCATTGAAATTTGATAAAGCCTCCCTGGAGACCAAGCAGGAAAACCACCATCTTAAAGTCTACAATAATTTCCCAATTGTACTGGTTGTATTGCAGAACTTCTAGGAAGACTTTCACACTGTAGTAGTCTTCCTTCAGGCAGACTGAATGGGCTAGGGGCAGCGTCGGGAACTTGTTTCCATTGTGGAGGAGGACAGCTTTTAAACTTATGGTAGAGCTGTCTATGAAGAGCCGCCACCCCTTGGGCACAAACGGCACCCCAATAATGTCAAACAGTCCAGGTACATCATGACAGAAAAAGAGGTTATCCCTAAGGGCCCAGTCACTCCAAGCTTACGACCTGTTTCCGACCACCGGCGACCAGGTGGTCGCCGGCCAGTTGCTGATAATCTTTGGAAGTCGCTGGTAGTCGGTAATGAGATAGATAAGTAGATAGATTGATACTTAGATATATTACAACACACCCTGAATAGTCCCCAATTCATAGATTTTCATCTTATCAACTGCATTAACTTTTTCCATTTCAATTCCTTGCATAGGTTTTGTGTCGCCTACCGATCGCTTGATTTTCGGTCGAAAGTGGTCGGAAACAGGTCGTAAGCTTGGTGTGATTGGGGCTTAAAAGAGCCTGAGAAAGGTTCGTGCCGACTCCTCTGACTTGTCACCTGCACCTCCTCCTTGACCAAGTTCCACTGCTTCATCCTGCATTGGACTTGGTCAGACCCATATCCCTGACCAAGTCATTTACTTCTTTTTGATTTGGGAAATGAGGAACTTTCTCTAGTACCTCAGGCAGGTAAGCCAAGTTCTAAGCATCCACCTCCTCCTCTTCATCAAAATACTTGTCTTGGGCTTCACCTGAGCAGGTGGCACTGGCACGGGATAGTTGGGGCAGTGAGGAATTAGAACAATTGATGATGGGAGATCTGGGTAATACACAGCAGCACCATTCATTCTTTCCTTTCCGCCGTTTGCTAACATCCACCATGCAAAAAAAAAAAAAAAAAAAAAAAGCCGATTGTGGAGTGATCTGTTGGCTCTAGCTAGACCCATGGGTTGGAGAATTTCAAGGACCTTTTCTCACCTCACAGCCACCCTTCCAATGTCTTGTTAGAGTGATCACAACAGTCGTGAAAGGTCCAGAGCTTGTCCTGGTCCCTAACTGACATCCCGAAGTTCTTCTGGTAGGCTTCACAGATCTTCACCGACGTTTCCAAGGAGAACCTTTTGCCTCTCTTCTTTATATACTCACCGCATATATAATTGAAGAAGTCGAGGGGTGCCGGCAGCCCCTTGAAGACGTTTGAAAATATAGAAATTTGTGCAGTCAGAAAATATAGATCTTATAGATCTGAAAGTATAAATTATAAACATGTTAAATATACATGTATAAAATAAGTTCGGTAATTCAGGCTTTAGTCATCAAATTTTGAAGAAAAAAATTAGCACCAAATTGTACCAATTGCACTCGAAAATATGACATGAATTGCTTTTACTGCAATTCCAAAATTTTATTAGGTTGAATGATAGTGTTTAGCTTAGAATTTTTACAAACCCAAACTAATGAATGTTTGATAGCATTTTTTATTTATTTGAGACCTAAGTAACATAAATAAGTGATTACAAGCCAGGAATAGAGTATTTCATGGTGCTATTAACCAATCACAGAAAATGGAGGGTGACGCGCATCACACCTGGCATCATATTTGAATAAACGAGTTGGTTGTAGGCAGTGGTGGGATTCAAGTATTTTGTCATCCGGTTCTATATATATATATATATATATATATATATATATATATATATATATATATATATATATACATATATATATACATATATATATATGTCAAATTTAAATTATTTATGTCCACATGTTGATCCTGGATTCTAACAAATAAAATGATCAATCATAGCTATTTCCCAAATAAAATATGTAAGAAATTGTTAAACATCATATAATGATATAGAGGTAATGATAAACTTGATAATATGAAGATATATCTATGCAGCGGCGGCGCCAGGAATTTTTAATTGGGGAGGCTAAGGGGGGGCTGAGCAAATTTTTTGGGGGGCTAATAGTAATATGATAATACACATATATTATCCTCATTTCAGAAGGGGAAGGGGTTAATGGTTGGGCTAGCACTGATGGCTGACAAATCTTTAGCCCTGGCAATTGATGATTCCACTTAATAAAATTATTTCAATGAGTGTTTTAAATTTTCAATTTGCTCATTTCAGTTGGGGGGGCTGGCCACTTTTTTGGGGGGCTAAAGTATAAATGGTGGTCGTTCGCCAAATTAGCAAAAAAGCCATTAGATATAGAGTATTAATTAAAATAAAAAAGACCATATTTTGAACCTAGCTGCCAGTGTAATTTCCTTGAATTATTACGTCTTCATCTGGCAAAATTTGTAATTCAGTTATTTGCTAGAAATCGTAAATTTTTCAGGAAATGAATTCGTACGTTTTAATAAGTTATTGCTTTACTTTTTATCATGGTAACAAACCTGGTCACCACTTATGTAAATAAACTATGCACTAAATCACTAACGAAACGTACCTTTCAGGTACTTACCGGATACAGGAGACCAGTGACAATGACTGACAGCGACTAGCCAGTTTGCCAGTTAACCGGTTCGCCGAACTAGTAAAATTCCGTGAGACGGTTCTAACGAACCGGCACGAACCGGCTGATTTCCACTACTGGTTGTAGGTTCGGTTAAAATTATCAGCCTCGTATTTAGCTCGAAGAAAAACAGTCCCATTTAAAAACAAAGAATTAGTGCTCTAAAATAGACAATCGTTTGACGACTATTATTGGGCCATGAACGATAATTAATCGTTGAGCGATACTCGCATCGAGCAAAACGGACCTCATACAAGTAAACGAAACACACAAGAAGTCAGTATTGATAATGAAGAGATGTACGAGTATGGTGAATGATCAATCAATAATTGTTATCCAATTTTGATATTGACGATAACTTTCTTTGTAAAATTAATTTTGTAATGAAAACAGGAAGTGACTACTGTAAGTTGGCATGCCGGTAGATGGGGCTAGGTAATGTTGTATTCACGAACAAAATAATGATGATGGATGTAAGCGTTGTTCATCATTTTCATTAGAATTTTAGGGTTCTTAAAATGAAAACAGTAGTCATGATAAAAATATGGAAAATAATTGTGACAGCTTATGACATGAATAGACAGTAACATATATATATATATATGTATATATATATATATATACATAGATAGATAGATATATACATACATACATACATACATACATACATAAATACATACATACATACATACATACATATCAAAATGTCTTTTACCCTTATAAAGGGATGGCCGAGTAAAAGTATACACCCACACTACTCCCGTCCAAAAACTCATCTATTATCTTTCCCATCTCATCACCTTGTAGATGATAACTGTCCCTTGCCAGACCACTCATGTTAAAATCAATGCAGCGAGACACAGAGCGACAGCGACCTCCCCTTACACACACACACGCACACACACACATCTACTCTAAATGAATAAATGGATATATTATATATATATATATATATATATATATATATATATATATATATGTATATGTATGTATGTATGTATATATATATATATATATATATATATATATATATATATATATATATATCTATATATATATATATATATACTGAGCAGACACTTTGGTCTGTGCTATTTCTTCATCCACTTGCAACCAATCTCCATTTTCTCCTATCTTATACATTATCTCGACAGACCCTTTTGCAACCAGTGTCTTCTTTACCTTGTCCATCCACATCGTCCTTGGTCTGCCTTTCAAGTTTACTTCATCCACCTCTGTTTTTTTTTTTTTTTTTTTTCCATAATCTGCTACTCTTTGCTCACTCATTCTTACCATGTGCCCAAACCATCTCAGCACTGAACTCCCCAATGCGATAGCTCTCGTTCCACCCCTGCTTTCTGGAACGCCTCCGCAATTCTCACTATGTCCACCTACCATACTTCACAAATTTCAACTCAAATGCGTTTAGGTTCTTCCTTTCTGCTTCCTTCAAAATTCAGGTCTTTGCTTCACACAGTACCTTAGGCACAATCATTCCCCTATACAACCTTCTTCAAATCCATTTATCATGACACTTTTTATTCCCCTGAAACACTTACTTGCCTCCTTTATTTTATAACTCACCTCCTCTCAGTTTACCGCCACAAATGACCCCAAATACTTAAAACCACCAGTCCGTCCTCATCATTACTCCTTGTACGTTTATTACTTTTGCCAACATTTACTCTCAGCTCTCCCTTTTCACACACCATCTTAAACTCCGCCACCAACTGCTTCAGTCTATCCTCAGACTTCTACAAACGCACGATCACCATGGTCCGCTCCTGGGCAAAGGTTTCAGTGACGCTCACCCCCTCCTCCCCATCACCACTTCCCTCCTCTACTATCCCTTATTGCCTATAGCCCCAGTTTGTGTAATGTGCTTATAAGATATCGGTATACATAATAAAAGATACATTTGCTTTGTGTGCTGTATAATTAAGTGAAAATTAAAAAGTATTTTTTTCATAAATAATAGAAAAAGCATTCCGTATACTGCAATGTGGTGATAAGGGAAATATTTCATATTCTATTTATTCTAACGCAGAAATTGTCGATTACGGTAAAATATTCATGGCTTCTTTGACCTCTTCTTTATTATCATTATTTCGTCAGTCTTGTGGACAGCAAGTCCAGGCTAGAATTGCCGATCCCCCTAAAAGTGCTGCCCCCGGACATATGCCCCCCACCCCCACGTGAGGGCCCTGGCGATCACCCACAAGCAACTGGCTTACCTCCCCATTCCTTCCTCTCTCGCTTACATTGGTCTCCCTATCCATTATAGAGGGCGAAGAACCATGGTGACATTATACTCGTGCAACCCTAGCTCAGCTCTCCGCCTTCACTCCAAACCACTCACTCGTTCAACTTCCGCCCCTCACACAACTTCTACTATTTGCTTAAAAAGTTTTGACCGCCTTCCACAGATTTCTCCTGATCTCATATATCAGCATCACACTCCATATCGCCTTTTTACATACTCATAGGCCATCTCGAAATACATAAAAGTCCAAAAGACGTTTCTCTTTAGCAGGAACTTCCCGGATATCTTTATGTTGAGAAAAGGTCAATGCTACTTTGAGGAGTTGGATGCGTATGGCGATTAATCGATGTTTGATCGTCGCACGTTATGTTTTTTATCTACAGTAATTCATCTTAATGGTAGGCATTAATGATAAAAGTAATTACAT
>NC_134801.1:26772232-26782232 GCF_046742065.1 Oratosquilla oratoria | reverse complement strand
GGATCAGAACGAATCCCTTTCACGCTTATCGCCAACGTAACTATAGGGTGAAATGGGGGTTATATGGGGGAGCAGTTAGCGCCCTCCCCAATCTCGATAGCCAGATTGGCTATGAGTTCCTATGATTTTATATCGTCGGTGGTCGAGTGGTGTAAGGCGGGTGTTATGGAGCCTCTCTTGGGTCCAGACGCAGCGGGTTCGAATCCTCTGCGCGACTGTCAGTGAGATTGTCTGATTGATGTCGCTGTTTACTAGCGAATTTCTCATATATATATATATATGGCTGTGTGTGTGTGTGTGTGTGTGTGTGTGTGTGTGTGTGTGTGTGTGTGTGTGTGTGTGTGTGTGTGTGTGTGTGTATGTGTGTGTGTGTGTGTGTGTAGGTTGTGGTACTCTACATTTGGAATTGGTAGTGAAAGAAACTCGGGCGGAGTTCTTGGCTTTATTTCTCCAAGTTAAGATCTGTCTACAAAATACACGGCAAGCCCTCAGCAAAGCTCGGAGGGTTGCCAGAAACATATGTACCATATCAGTCGAAGGAAAATTGGAAGGTTGGTCGCATAGGTTGATTGGTTGAGACGTCGGCCGATACCGTGCAGGTGCTGACCCTAGACGCAGCTTGCCCCTTTGTCTAAGTAGATCTCTTGACCTATGACGCCGAGAATCTCTTGTTCGTCAAACGGGCGTTGTCAAAAGATGTCGGTGAGCTTGGTCACAGAACAATGGAAGTCCCTAGGGAGACGCTTCGCCGTCGTCAAAGCCACCTTCTCGTAGCATATGTGTGCGTGCGCACGTGTGAACGCTAGTTATCAAAAGAGAGACAAAGCTACGTTGAATACAGAGATTTTGTATATATATATATATATATATATATATATATATATATATATATATATTGTTGGTCTTGATAATAGGTCCAACATAGATGAGGGTTCGACAAGTGGTAACACGTGGTTTGGTAGCGTGGTGAAGCTTGAGCGGCGTTGGAGGTCGGAAGTAAAACACGTGGAGCCCTCAGCTCTCAGCCTCTGGTCTTCTTCTCTTTATTTTGTGAAAAACAGGTGCTTATATACAGGGTTCCGGCTAGGTTGCCGACGAGAACATTTAGAAGCATAGGTGCTGTTTTTCCAGCAAGAACGGATATTTACAATCTTGAAATCTAGCTACATGTGAGGAAAAGGTGAAAGTACAGGTGGTGAAACAATTCTACAATGTGTCAGAGTTTTCTCTGGCTATCACGTATTGGCACTCGGGCGCAGAAGTGCCCGTTGGAGATTCGACGAGGCCTACGGTCTTGACCACAAAAGTGACCGCGGGACAACCTTTTCTATGGGAACGATGTTGGAGTGCCATATCACTCCTCGTGTGCACCGGCGTGCATTTCCGCATGCTGGCTAATATGTGTAGAGGTGGTAGAAGAAATCTAGGAGATTGGTCGTAGATATGCCTTCTAGGGTGTGCAACATATTGCTCGGCATACGTTACCTGTTGTCCGTCCTCGCGACGACTTCTTGAGCTTGGAGGTCCACATAGGCTTGGTATACGAACTGTTTAGGGATAAGATAAGAGAGATGTGCCTAGGTGAAGGGGTTAACCTTCCCTGAATGGCAAAGGTGATCTGCACAGGTAGGAGTGAAATACTGGTCATGAACTGATGTGATGAGCATGAATGATAATCATTTGTTGAAATAGATACCTTGCTTTGTTTTGGGGCTAATGAGCGACTTATACCAATCTATTACTGAGGCTATAACGAGGTGTAGGGATCGGTTGAGTGGTTGAGGTGTTCGTGTGTAGGGCCTCGGTCGTGTGTGTTGGTTGTTGGATGGGCGGGGAGGGAATGTCCTCCATATCGAGACCTCTGGGAACTAGTTTTATATTATCCAAATGTAGGATAGCCTCTGTGAGTTCTCGTAAGTTGAGAGCTTTTATCTTATTGTGCGGAAGTATGTCGGTGACCCGGAATGGACCATGGAATTTGGGTGCAAGTTTTGATGTGGGTTGGTGGTTGGTGTTGTATATAATGTCACCTACAGAAACTTTACAATCTCTAGAGTGAGCGTTCTTCAACCTAATCATATCTGCTTTTGAAAGAGTCAGTGACTCATGTACTCTGCTGAAAAGGGTGTTGAAATTATTCAGCGTAACCTTGACATAATCGTTGAAATCATACACAGGGGGTGGTTCTGACGTGAGTAGGTCGTACGGCAGTTTCTTATCAGACCCGAACAAAACAAAATGGGGAGATTCCGAGATTGATCTATTGATTGCGCTGTTGATGCAGGCTTGTATCATGGGTATGTGTTCGTCCCAAGATGCGTGTATGTCTGTGGCAAGGTGTCTTAGAATGTTGAGTATTTTCCGATTTTGCCGTTCAACGAGTCCATTTGAGCTAGGGTGATAAGGTGTGGTGTTACATTTGGTAATGTTGAACTGTTGGCAGATATTGGTGAGAATGTCGTTATTGAATTCAGTGCCGTTGTCTGAGATGAGTGTTTTTGGTGTGGTGTATGGGCAGATGACGTTGTTGATAATTGTCTGAGCTACAACTTTTGCTGTCTTGTCTGCTAAAGGAGGGAGGATGCAGAACCGAGAGAAATGGTCGATGCATACGAAAAGGTACTGGTTTCCGTTTGAGGTGAGTGGTAGTTTTAGTAAGTCAATGGCAATGGTCTCAAAAGGTCTGGAAGGTGTTGGGTAATTGTGTATTGGTACCTGACCGCTAATGTGACCTTTATGAGTTATGCATGAGTGGCATGCGTCTATGTATGTATGTACTGTATGTCTTTGCGCATGGCGGGCCAGAAATACTTTAACCTTGCTTGTGAGAGACACTTGTCTTTTCCGCAGTGTGCTGCTAGAGGAGAATCATGTAGTATTTTGAGAACCGGAACAAGACTTGTGGCGACTACTAGTTGTGTAACTGTGCGGTTTGGTTCGTTTTTGTTTGTGAGTAGTGTGGTGTGGTAGAGAACCTGGTCTATGATCGAGTAATTTTCTATGTTGGGAGGAAAATCGTCTGTGTTTGTGGTGTCACCTGACTTGAGATAGTGAATGATTCTTTTCCATAGGGGGTCTGTTGCTTGAGCGGCAATGATGCGTTCTCGCGTAATGTCAAGTGGCTCTAGCGTTTGACGTATTGTTGCTACGTTCCTACTGAGGGCGTCGGCGACAGAGTTTGCACGGCCCTGGAGGAAGTAGAAGGTAGGCATAAATTACTGAATAGTGAGGAACCATCTGGCTAGTTTTCCAGTTAGGTTCTTGCCTTTGAAGAGGTGGAGAATGGGTTGATGATCTGTGTGTACATGTATTTCATAGCCTAGAATGATGTCTTTGAAGTGTTTGAGGGCATAAATGACTGCAAGTGCTTCGATTTCCGTGACAGAGTAGTTTTGTTCGTGCTTGTTTAACGCGCGGCTGGCGTATGCTATAGGTCTAAGTTTGGAGTCGTGTTCTTGCATTAGAACTGCGCCAAGGCCTTTGTATGAAGCATCTGTACATAGTGTGAAGGGTTTTGAGAAGTTTGGAAATGCCAGAACAGGGGCTGTTGTGAGTGCTTGTTTGAGCTTGTGGAAGGCGGTGTTGTGTTCAGACGTCCAGTTAAAGGGAGTATCCTTTTTGAGAAGGGCTGTTAATGGAGCTGCCATGCAAGCATAGCCTTCGATGAAACGTCTGTAGAAACCTGACAAACCTAGAAATGATTTTACATGTTCGGTAGAGGTAGGGGTTGGAAAATCTAGCACAGCCTTAACCTTGTCCTGAGAGGTGATGACACCTTGAGAGTTTATGACGTGTCCTAGGAAACGTATCTCCTTTTTGAGGAAGGAACATTTTTTGAGCTTGAGTTTGAGTCCTGCTGCGGCTAACCTTGAGAGGACCGTTTGAAGTGTGGAAAGGTGTTCTGTGAGTGACCTTGAGGCAATGATTATGCCATCTAGATAGATGAACACAGTCTTTCCTATGAGACCTTGTAGGACTTTATACATAAGTCTGGTGAATACAAAGGGAGCAGAGACGAGTCCCATGGCCAAACTTTTGAAATGGTAATGGCCCATGTTGTTACTAAATGCTGTTAGGGGTTTTGATTCATCATCAAGAGGTATTTAGAAATACCCTGACATAAGGTCGAGAGTTGAGAAAACAGTGTTGTGTTCACCTTCGGAGTAGAGTGTGTCCTGCAGGTGAGGGATCGGATATCGTTCAGGAATAGTGAGTTTATTGAGCTCACGAAAATCTACAACAGGGCGGAAAGAGCCATCATGTTTTGGAACAACAAAGAGAGGAAAATTCCAAGGGGATAGACTGGGTTCTATAATGTCTTGGTCGAGCATGTCTGCAATGATGTTGTCAACAATGTTTCGTTTACTGTGAGGCAAACGGTATGCAGGCATGTACCGTGGTTTTGCATGCTGTTGAAGCGGTATGTGATGTTCTATTATGTGGTTCACCCAGGAGTGCAATGGCGTGCCTGTACGTGTTCATGAGCGTAAGGAGATCTGTTTGCGCTTCTGGGAAATCTATATTGTTAATGTGTTTTGCCTGGATGGATTCCTGCGCATCCTGTTGTCCGGTGTTGATAGTGCATACGTGTTGTATGTTCTCTTGCTCGATTACGTGTACTGGTGCGGGGTACACGGTCACGTCACAAATGTTTGTGCCCTTGTTAAGGTGAAGAGGTCCATTTGTGTTGTTCGCTACAACGATTGTTGTGAGTTCATGTTTGGAGGTGTGAACTAGGGCTGATAAGAGGGAAACACCAGATACGCGGCAAGTGTCCGCGATGCAAAGAACATCTGAGTTAGGAGCTTTGAAGATACGCACTTTGAGTTTTGTGTACTCGCGTGGATAGAGTGTTTTCTCAGTGATGACAACCGCGTGAGAATTCGTGAGAGAGATCTGTGAGACCGTAGTGTATTGTGGTGAGAGCTCAGAGATGTCTGTGAAGACGTTGTGTTTCTTTTGTGTACGAGCTGATTTTGACATGCACGATGACAGTTTACGCCTATTTCGTTTGTGTTGTGAGTTACGAGGGTGAGCGGATGGGGTGGGCATGTCTGTTACAAGTGTCACCTTTTCTGTCTCGTTAGTGTTTTGTTCAGCTGTCGTTTCATGCTGTTGCTCGGCCACGTGGATGTTTTTGACATACGTGTTTGATGTGTGCGTATGCGTGTCATCTGCGATCAGAGCAGGTATGAAGTGGTTATGGTAACCAATGCCGTGTTGAGGAGGGTTAATGGTTATGCGATTATCTTGCATCCATGTCAATCCTCTAAGAATGTCTGCAGGAAAAACTACTTCAGCTACGTATACTGTCGTGGTAATGGGAGGACAGTTTGCATGCAGGGAGATGTCTAGTTCTATCTTGCCAATGATGGGAAAGGGAACTCCATCGACGTTGTGTAACGTGATATCCGTGGGTTCTAGAACTGTTATCCCTCGATGTTTGAATCTAAGTTGGTCAAAGGCAAGCTTTGATATGACGTTTACGGGAGAGCCGGTATCCAGAAAGAGTACTTGTGGAAGGTTGTTTACCCTGGCTCGAAGTGTCATAGCAGAAGGGGATGGTTGAGAGGCTGTCATCGTGAGAACCGGTAGGGTGGGTGTTGACTGGGTCTCGTGAGAGCGTGTGTATGGGTTGCCGTGAGACGATAGTCATACCGTATTTTGTGTGTTTGTGTTTCCTCTAGTCAGGTGTTGGGGGGGCGCGTATGAAATGTGATGTTGAGAGTTTAAAACGCGACATTCTGTTGTGTCATGAAAGGCGGGCCCATGGTATTGGTAGTATTGCGTGGGTTGTCTTCCAGAGCCATGTTTTTGCAGGTTCGATTTCCTTCAAATAATTTTTTTTTTTAACAAATCAGCCTTAAATTTTGGGGGGAGTGGGATGGGTGGGGGAAGAATAAGATACATGCAAATTTACAGGTTATTATTTTAATGTATTGATACAAACATGTCAAATTAGTTAATGGATTTCAATATGATGCAAATTACTGAGTTTCCTTGTTAAGTTGTATAAGATCCACTTGCAGAGTTTTGTAGAATGAAATTAGTAGTTTCTGACTTTCTGCTGTTCTGCATAGTACTATGCAGGTCTTCTATGGTAGCAGTACAAGGTCACTATGTAATTTTCATTACTTGATATTAATCTAGTTATAGCAACCTAATAGGTTAAACCTGTTTATATGATTATTTGATTAATCCATTAGCATGTAGTTCTCAACTTCTCATTCTCAATGCTCAGTTTACACTAGCTCTCTTAATCAGTTTTACTCACTCTTTAACTCTTGCACTTTGAATTTTTGATGATTCGATCCAGTTACTGTTATTTAGTCAATGGTGCATTGTACATGTAGTCAGCGCGTTGATTGGGCAGCTAGCTGCATGCAACCAATGAACTTCCCTGCATACAGGTGCCATGCAATTCGCAACTAGCGACATTATGTAGCACGATAGTCGTGTAAAGTCTAGTCAACATGTACTGGTATACGCGCGCATGCAGCTGATACGAAGCTAGGCTAGGTAAGCCATTGAACTCTAGCAGCTATACCGCGTACACATACGTACGTACATCAACAAATTAAAGTTGATTGATGCGTTGCGTTAATGATATCGATTGATAATGCAATGATTGATCACGGGTAAGTTGTGTTTGCTCTGATCCTTTCATCAATGGTGATGGGATTCAGGGATTGCCAAATGATGGATAATGCATGAAGAACGTTGAATCTTGCCGCGGGAGCGATTTTTTTTTTTTTTTTGGGGGGGGGGGGGGATCGCTCCCGCTATTGGATTTGCGAGAGCGACATTGGACTTTCCCGAGCGAAATCGCTCGTCGCTCCCGTGTATTTTTTTCGCTGGTTTGTGTGAAGAAAGATGGACGTATCAACGTTAAGTGAAACTAAACTGAAAGGGAAGGGTGAGTTGGAATTTGGGAGTGTGGGGGGTTAGGGTGTCAGTAGTAATGAGGGGCAAGAGAGGGAAAGAATGGAACTGTTGGTAAGTGATGGGATAGTTTACTACCTGGTGGTAGCGTCCTCGAGAATAATATGGACAAAGGTAAAACTGGGATAACAGTTGTATGTATTTGTGGGTGCATACAGTCTGGTAGAAAAGTGAAAACAGGGAGACTTTTTGGGTTATTTAATAAGTGCGTAGAGACTTTTTTGAGAAATGTAAGTGTAGTGATGTCTGGGAATTCTAATGCTAGAATAGAAGATGAGCCGATAGGTGAATAAGAAAGAAACAGGGTGCCACATAAGATATTCAGAGATGTTAGAGATGCATTTTGAAAAGATGATGATAGCGAACACGGTGTTTAAGAAGAGAGACAAGCCTAAGTATGTTTTGAACAGGGTGGTGGATGGGAAAGTGTTTATGGACTATATATTAGTGCTCAAAAAGAGGTTTGAAAACGTTATAGACGTGGATGTATTCAGCGGAGAGCAGGGCGCTGTTAGATTATTATCTGGTAGAAGGAAATTTGAGGGTTGAGATAAAGTCAAGGAGGGGAAAAAGGAAGGTAGCCAGAGAAATGCTGAGGGTGAATAGATTAAATGAAAAGGAGAAAAGAAATAATACCAAGAAAAAGTGAGAGATGTATGGAAAGTAGTGAACAATAAAAAAAGAAACAAAAGTAGAGGAAGAATGAGTGTATCTAAAGGAGAAAGTGTAAAGACGGTGTGTAGGATAAGGAAGATGAGGAAGAACAAATGAGAGTGGGATGAAGTGGTGAAGGAAGTAGCGGAAGAAAAGAAGTGAAAATATGAAGATTGGTCGCAAAGTAGAACTAGGAAACCATATGAGGGGTACAGAAAAAATAAAAGCAAAATACAAAGTAAAGGAGGCAAAAAAGAGAAAAGATGTAAGTTGGGGTAGATGTTAGACGGAGAATTTGGAAAAGAATAAAAGAGGTTTTGGTTATAAGTGAAGAGTGAGTCATGTAGAGAGAATAAGGTAAAGGGTGCAGACGGAAGATGATAATGAAAGTAAAGGCAGTAAAAGGAAGGTGGTTAAAGTATTTAATGTATTTTATAGATGTAGCGGAGGATAAGGAGTGTTGATTATGTCAGTTTGAGACGCCAGGAAAATAACTGATGGCAGAGTACAATGGTAAGGCTACAGAAAAAGAAGAGATGTAAAGAGCTATGAAAAAAAAAATGTTAAGACACCAAAATTACATTGGTGGTTACGTGGCACTCCTGACGATGGGAGGAGCAGTTATAGTGGATTGCCTAATGAGATTGTTAAATGTATACCTTAGATAGGGAAGTGTGCCAGGAGTGCAAGTATAGTTCCAATATACAAAGGAAAAGGGGCATATACAAATGTAGTAGTTTTATAGGGATGATTTTATTAAGTGTAGTTGGTAAGACGTATGAAAGGACATTAACTGAAGGAATAAGGAAAGGAACAGTGGAAGAAATTGGGGAGGAGTAATTTGATGCGTAGATAAAAAAAATTCGTAGTTAGATATACGGGAATTTTGTTTACAAAGGTAAGGGTTTCTTTTCTTATAGTTTGGGGACGGCGCGTGGCAGGTTTGATAGAGACACGAAATGAAATATGTCGTGAATGTACGTGAAAGGGGGAGTCTGATATTTACGTGGTTAGGAAAGCTTGAGTGAGAGTAGGAAATGGAGAGAGTCAGTGATTCGAGGTGAAAGTGGGGCTGAGCCAAGGTTATGTAATGCCACCATGGTTGTTAGACGTGTATGTTGAGGGGATAGTACGAAAGGTAAACGCGAAGGTGAATGTCAGGGATTTGAAGCTGGTGAGAGTGGAAAGAAATGGGAAATAAACCAGAGGTTGTTTGCGGATGACACTGAGCTTGTAGCTAGGGGTGTGCCGATTCCATTTATTTATTTATTTATTTGTTTGTTTATTTATTTTTGTCGATGCCTATGCCAATGCCGATTCCTATTCATTCTTAGTTGCCGATGCCGATTCCTATTCACTCATAGTTACCGATGCCGATATCGATGCCAATGCCGATTCCACTTTATATAGTTACGGTATATCAGTTTTTAATATAAAATAATTAAACTATGATTTTACTTGCTTTATAATCTATGTATATTTATACACGCCAGTTGTTTAGCTGTTGGATGCTAATGATTGAATGAACTTAATGAAGTGCTTATTGATTGACCACTTTATGATTATCAATGTATGATTGTATTATAGTCTATCGGTTAAAAGGGGGTTAAAAATTACCTATTTCATAGATTTTGATGTAACTACTAACTTCAACTAACTTGAATCATTTAATGCATGGTTTTGATAAAACACATGTGCAGAGTATAAAGTTTATTAATAAATTTCTTAATCCTAACTTAATAGCAAAGCCTAAGCCTCAGTCTCTATTAGCTATTATTTGACCCATGGAATGCGGGAAATGGCCAAAAAATTAAAAAAAAATTCTGGACATAAAGTCCAAAAAGGAACAAAAAAAACTCAATGAAACTTTTTTCGGCATGCTGATTCACCTGAGTACTGCCGTATTCCATGGGTTAATAGTCAAAATTAAACATTCACAAATTGAAGTTCAACAGCATAAATTTCTCCCATGTTTCTGGAGTCAAGCGGTTACGGTGTGGGATGTAGACATTACCACAAATGCTGAAGAGGCTTTCTCTCTCCAATGAAGATGGCGGAGAGCACAGAATTTTGTTGGCAATTTTTCCAAGTTCAGGATATGAGTTGTGGTTGTCTCTGCATCAACTCAAGGAATCCGAGTCGCGTGATTCCAGTGCGTGTGCGTGAGGGGGGGGGGGAGCAAAATTTATCAACTTCGCTTTGTAGTGTCAGAACAGATGAAGATATTCTTAATTGTTTTCTTTTAATTTTTACTTTGTCCAAATTTGACTCTAAACATGAGTCATAGTCATAGCTGTCATTGTCAAAAATCATAAAGATGTATTGATATATATTTACTTGTCAAAATACATAAAATATCTTTATTAACGATTCGTTTGGCTATAAATTGCTGCGGAGTAAGTGG
>NC_134801.1:26762232-26764732 GCF_046742065.1 Oratosquilla oratoria | reverse complement strand
GCTTCGGTCACGTCTTGGGTGATCGAAAGGTGTTTATATTGCCATTGCCTACCAGTGATACCATTTGCCCTGGTTATCAATGAACACAGGGGGTGATGGTTCCGGCCTTAGAATGCCTTTATGTGTAAGCTTCTTCCTTACCACCACCACCTGTGTTGTCCTACGTACTGTATGTGCTGCTCTGTGCGCAGCCACTCACCTTTGTAAACACGGCATTCTTTTTTGAGCAGCTTAGAGTACAGTAGTTTTGTTGCGGGGCACGGTGCTGTAAAACAGTGAACAGTGAACAGAATATAGTACTTCTGAGTATCACACAATTGCATAACAAAATGTGGGTTGTTTCACCTTAACTCATCAATACATGTCGAAACAGTTCAAGAGACGTTACCTCAGTGTGAATTATTAAAGTAAATCAATACTGCATGCACCCGTGAAGCAAGACGGAACAGAGCGCTTCAGTAGAAATTGTTATTGAGAACTGTAATCTACGTTAGGAATGTGCGTGCTTAGGCAATGAACGAAGGGAATGTACGTTGATACAGCGAGGCTTGGTAGACCGTCATGTAATCAGATCGCCGAGGACAAAGGGAGAGCTTATCATGAATATTATAGATGCCGTTCCGGGCGCACTCAAATACGCGCGTGGGCCCGCAAGGACAATGCACCTCAGCACGTCCTACATGGAACCTGTGGGTCTGACTGATCGATAGAGGTGGACGTAAACGATTACTTGTAATCGATTGCATTGATTCTCTACGAAGTTCGTAAATAAATGATTGTTTGATGTTGTATGAGTTATTTTTCTTAATATTTTATCATAGGAAAGTAGAATGGTCTCCAAATATGTATTATTTACTTTTTGATGCACGTAGAACATGTCACTCAATTCATTGCTATTTACAAATCAAGCATTTCTTTGGCTGCTTCTTGGCTATTGTATTCCATCGAGTGAAACCCCTACGCAATGACAAATTCCCCATTTAATTGTGAAGTAATTCATGACACATTAGTTCTGACCGTCACAGGGTGATTTTATTCAACCATTTTATTCAACCTACGAACCAAAACGATTAATGCAATTCATGATATTTTGTACTTAATGGCGAAAAGAATAAACATTTCTATGCAGATATGCACTTGCAATTGCTTCTACTGGGAACATACCGTAATATCCACTATATGTGGTATGAATCCTTCCATATATTTCTTAACGGATTTTTCTTTGTCCAAAATGTCCTGGCAAAATATTCGGCAGTGCTTATCACTGACTACCCCGAAAGTATTCCGTGAAAAAAATCAAAATGAGCGTCCAAACCATTGGATTTTTAAACTCACCCCAGAACTCTGAACTCTGCATGATTTCAATATATATTTTTACAGAATGACACAAATTTTCATATCTTTTATCACGAGACGTGACGAAGGAGAGGGAAAGGGTGTGGGGGTAGGAACATGCTGGCTACATCCCTTATAAGGGGCGAGAAGTCATTAGTATATAGATTGATTTTTCCATAAAATACTTGTGAAATGACACCTTTGAAGTTTCTTTTCAACTTCTTTTAACTTTTCATTCCACTTTCCATCGTTAAGCAGTTCCATGATCTGTGGTCCTACAGAAATATCCTCTTAACTGATTCTAGGTGACTTTACCCTTCAAATATAATTTTATGGCCAGTTTTATTTGCATCTTAACCGAAATTCTTAATCAACCCGAGCATAATGTGCAAAAGAGACCAAAAACTTTTCTCAGGATGAAGTTGCATTCCGAGTAAAAGTGCTACAGCCGGTTACCACACACATTCAACTTAAAAGAAGCGTCATGCTATCATGTGATTTCTTCACGTTAACTGCATGAGTCGCAGGGACGGGAAAGAAATTATTTTTATTGTATAGTAGAACTGGCTTATTTCTGATGAGTCATTAAACAAGCCCCACTTACCTGTGCTACAGTACGTGGTCACTTCCAGAACAGGACGAAATTGATCACAAAACAACAGATCATTTTCAAGGAAAAAATATTTGAAAGCGTCATTGCGATCACCATTAATAAATTTCTAATTACTGGAAAAGATTACAATCCTTTACCCTGTTTACTTCTTTGATAAATTGAAGTCGTGGACGAGATCACCAAAATCTCCTTGATTCAGTAAATTTAGCACGAGAAGTTCTAGGCTGTGAGGTATGGCCTCACGGCAAATGGCAAAATAGAATCTTGAACACTATGTTTGGATGTTTATATTACAACATTATACTTGTCAATTACAAGTATAACTCTTGAGTGTAATATTTCAGATCTCCAAACCATTAGAAAGACCCTTTTGACCATACTACGAGAGGCTCAGTACATGTAACACAACACCCATTTTACAACCAATGCAATGTTCATAACACTTTAATGAAAGGTTCAAACAACGATTCTGTTATTTGAATATCAGTTCACTGCAGGTGTATCAGAAGTTACTCTTACTATATGCACAATATCTCGTCACTGTAATAGGAT
>NC_134801.1:26749732-26757232 GCF_046742065.1 Oratosquilla oratoria | reverse complement strand
GGTCGGCTTGTGAACGACCAAACCGGTTCCTCCACTGGTTTCCCGCCAGTGAAGGGGGTGTGTTGAACACCGACTCCACCCCTGACCCGGATAGGCATATCGGTAGAGCTGCTTGACATGAACTTTTGAGTAAGACGGCGTGGACCGACATGGTATAGTCCGTGGGTGTCTTCAACTTTCTCACGACATTTGGGTCTGCGAGTTAAACCCAACATCTCCCCTCCGTGAGTTCGTGGTGGGTCAGCACGCGGAAGTACGAATTTTTAAATAGCATCATCCAGACATAATGTTTCTGGTGTTGTTGGGTTTGCAACCTGCCCCCGTTAACCCCCCAAAAAAAAAACCAACGAGGCACAATCACATCAAATCAGACCCGGGGTAAACCGATTGGTTCTTCGTATGCATGCTTGGACTATCAATTCCCTCTCCTAGTCAGGCGGGTGAAAAAATATTAAGCAGTTGTTCAATTTGGGTTAAAAGCATGAAATTTGGCAGAATTTTAGACTAGACCCTTATAAAGATTTTCGAATATAGTGCCATCTCGAATCCTGCCCAAGAAGCGAATGGTAGCCATTTTCCAATATGGCCGCCAGTAAAGAATATAAATTTGATAAATCTAAACATTACCTTCAGCATTACATGATTCAAGTGGTCTAATGCTTTTATATTCATAAACTGTTTCCTAAGGTAATGAAATGTATCTAACAGTTGCTCATTACTAATTTTATGTTAAAAATACAAAAATACTATTTTTATGTGAGTATATTTCTGACACCTGAGGTTTCTGATATATTATTCATTAACCATTATATATTCATATCCATCAACCATATATTAACAAGTATTTATTTCAACAGCACCTTCCTTACACACCAAGTATGTTGCTAATCCTATGACGAAACATTTTTTCTTGTTCTTAGGGTCCTTATTGTACATTTTACAAATTACGCACTCTCATTCTGACTATATTTCAGCACAGTCCACTCTGTACAGTCCTATTAACAGCATGTATTAATGACCAATAATAATAATAAGTTTCAATTCCAAATTTTAATTAAAATTGCTCTTTTTTATTGATTAAGTGTGATGGGAAGATGGCCAGTAAAAAGCACAAGATAACAGCACCCCACATTCATGGGTCATCTCAAGACATTCAGCTAACAGACTGGAATGAGTGTATCATTCGCCAAACAATCACTGACGAGAACTTGCAATGTCCAGCAGAATCAAGACACTCTAATCAGGGGGCTGGTATAATACTTTCTCAGAGAACCCAGCCCGTTTTAATGAACTGCGTAGTATTCCAGTGACACTAGATGTTCGACGACTTGATGAGGGCAATGGTGTTAGAGCTACCCTCGAAGTACGGCAGGCAAAATGGCACAAGTCTTGCCGTATCAAGTTCAACACAACCAAGTTACGGCGAGCTGAAAAAGAGAATGTCCGGACTCCGAAACACCTCCATTTAAGCTCACCCGAATGAGCATAGAAGAGTAGGCACAAAAAGGAAAGAAAGATCTGTGTTTTTTCTGTGACCAGCCATTATATTATCAGCATCAGGTGCACTTCACAGAGTAACCTTTCGTCTAGATCAGTGGTTCCCAAACTATCGTACCTGACGCCCCCTTTTTGCTTCCAGTAGACCCGCACGCCCCACTTCCTCTTTTGTTCATGTGAAATGATTCTAGCATTTATTTCTTAGCATTGTCCAGGATAACAGATTTCTGTTTGTATTAAATTCTAATAATGAAAGCCACTCAAACAAATAATCGTATATTCCAGAGACATTTTCTAAGTAACTAAAAACGAAACATTTGGTTCAAAGGGAGCGGAAAAAAAATTGAACATTAGCAAATTGTGGTTGGTATCGGTGACGTGTCCAAAACGTGTAAGGAGAACTAACTTAATAGAAAACGGGTTGGAGTGACTGCTATAATTATACTTTGCATGTATGTAATGGCAGATATTTGTTCTTTGAATGATTTTATTATTCTAATTAAACAAATATTTTTGAGCAGATGACTTCACGCCCCCCTTGTATCCTCCTCACGCCTCCCTAGGGGGGCGCGCCCCCTACTTTGGGAACCACTGGTCTAGATGCACGTGTTCCTAAGTGCGCACTGGATCTTCCAGTTAAGAGGCTAATTGCTAAGTTTAGTGCAGAAGATATGGTTGTACAAGATGCACTAATGGTAATTATCGTTACTTGGCTGCACTATGCAAGAAAGCTTCCACTGCTGAACATGCTGAAGACAAGAAGGAAGAAGACAAAAGTGCTAACATCACTCATGGACTCGTCCTAGCTGAGCTGATTACATACATTGAGGAAGCCAAGAAAGATGGAGCTGTTTCACCAGTGTTTAAGTTAGCAGATCTTGGTCGACTTTATTCCGAGAGACTGGAACAACTAGGTGTATCACAGAGCAAACGTATAAACCCGACACATCTAAAAAACAGAATTCTTGCCAACTTTTCAGATCTTAGAGCCTACAAAGAGGAGCGAAATATCTTACTAGCCTTCGACGAAGACATAGGCAATGCTCTCTCCAAGGTATGTAAGGAGACATCTGATGATGACGCAATAACTCTAGCAAGGGGAACTCAGATTGTCCGCCGCCACATGGTAGAAAAGAACGCTTAATTCGCAGGTTCATTTGACGAAGAATGCCAGAAACGGTTTGCTCCACAGACACTGCTGGCTTTAGTGGCGATAATCCATGAGGGTTCAAGCATCAAGTCCCAATCAGATACTGTCGTCAGTCAAGCAGCGGAAGTGGAAGCAATCGAATCCGTCACAACAAGGCAAAAGAAACACCACTGGTCATCTATGTTGGTGTAAAAAAAAACATAACAAAACGCGCAAGCAACAACTTGTGGACAGGCTTTTTGAACTTGAACTATCCATTTCATATGATCGCGCAGTAGAAATATTAACAGAACAAGGAAACTGTACCTGTAAACAGTAAAACCAGAAGACTGTTTGCCCTCGCAATCTTCGTCCAGGGTTGAACACCAAAAGGAGTCATTGACAACTTTGATCACAATCCCAGCTCTACTACAGCTACAGATTCCTTCCATGGAACTGGAATCTCCTTGTTACAGTACCTCACTGGGGACAATCCAGGAATATTTCGCCATGAAGTATACCCGCTTGAAGAGTCAGTTTGCAAGAAGGTATCATAACTGCTTGACTCCTAGGTGATGATGTTCTTTGAAACACACCAAATGACAGCATCACTGCAGCCCTGAGCCCATGTACTCAGGAAGAAACTGACACAAGAATGCTGCTGCACACTACCGATGCTGTCAGACAAGGCTACCTGAAGATTGTCATACGAACAGTTGACACAGATGTGGTGGTACTGTTAGTCGCACCCCGGGGGATGCTTTTGAGACTGACAAGTATTTTAAATATATACCTGCCCACGAAACAGCAGCTTCTATTTGTTCTGAAAGAGCCATCGCTCTGCCTATGCTCTATGCTTACACGGGATGTGACACTGTTTCATCTTTTGCATGACAAACCTGGAAAGCATTTTGATGAAGCAACAACCACTTTTTGTATCCTGGACCATGCTCCTGGAGAGATAAATAATGAAGCTATGGCTGTATTGGAGGGCTTCACCACCTTATCGTATGACCGAACCAGTGATATGTACAACGATGATGAAGTGCGTCTGCATCTCTTCACTAAGCGGGGTATGTCAAAGGAATCTCTACCACCAACAAAAGCTGCCAAGAGGGCAGCCTATCAGAGTGCCCACATCTGGGGACAAGCTTTTAATGTCACTCCTGCCCTACCATCTCCTGGAGAGTGGGGTTGGACAGATCCACCAGAATGGAAACCACTATGGACTACCCTTCCTGAAATCAGCGTTTCCTCTCGAGAGCTACGATGCTGTGAATGTAAAAAAGGCTGCAGAGATAACTGCAAATGTAACTCTGTCAGTGTGGAGTTGATTGCGCTGCCTAATCAGTGACACTTGCATGTGTTGAATGTATAGTTGAATAAATTACCCTGACTTCAATCATTTTGAATGTGAAACTTTCATAATGGAGAAAAAGTTACAGACTTATAAAAGGTTTTTCCTCTACCCATCCCGCACCCATCTAAAAACTCATTTGTTGCCCTTCCCACCATAGCAACTCGTGGAAGAAGGGATATCCCTCACACCTGCCACATTGCTTGGTCAGAGGCAATGCAGGAAGTCACAGCACTTCCACAGTAGGGCCCGGCAACCGGAGGTAGTCTAACCCCGCCGCTTTACTATATGGCGATCCCCTCATCCACGTCAGAAACATGCGAAGCAGACAAGAACATCCCTTTGTGCCGCGTCAGTTCCTTGTCCATTCACAATCACTCCCCATTTATTTCTATCTTTTTTCACTCCCTCCTCCTTGCTCGACAGTCTTTCCTCTTGTATGCGATGCTCCTTTCACCCTATCCAGCTACTTCATTCTTGGTCATCCTCTTATGTTCCTTTCATCCACTTCTACTTTCCACACACTTTTTAGCTAGTCTTTCTTCACTAATTCTTCCCATATGCCCAAACCATTCCAACATTATGTCAGCTCTCTAGCCTCGCTCTCCTTATCATCTTCACATTTTTCATTCTGTCAATCCTCGTAACCCCCAACTATACTTCTTAAATACTTTGTCTCACACACGTTTAGGCTCTTCATTTCTGCCTCCTTCAGCACAGAAATAAGATACAAGGCAAACAGGCCAAGAGGACTTATGGTTTATCAGCAGTCCTTATACACTCACACTGCCGTAACAATTGTTTACTTGAAGAAAAAGTGCCACAATCACAGCTACAGAAAGAAATTCGGCAGGCATTGGTTCACATAATTCTGTGGAACATATTATGACAAAAGATTGTAATCAGTTTACCTCAACAGATTTCAGGCCTATTCTACAAAAAAGAATATATCAAGCATAATTTTTCAGCACCATATTCGCCTCATCAAATCGGCAGAGCTGAATGTTCTTGGAAAATCCTATTTTAGATAGAAGTTTGTCATTGGCAACAAAATTACCAAAGCAGTTGTAGACTTACGCAGTGAACATTTCTGTCCACATTGGAAATCATTGTTGCAACCCAAGAACTGGAGAAAATCCAAACCTGAGCAACTATGCATACAATCGGTATTATATTTAATGCTTACTTAGAAAAATAAGATGTTAGGTGGTGCAGGTTGTGACCAAAGAATATTTCTAAACTTTCACATAAATAATCTAGCTTACCTTCTGTAGGTCTCTGACAAAGATGATTGAATCCAAGCAGTGTTGGTCACTTATTGAAAATGACGGTGAAATGGAATATGTACATGACTGGTAGCTCGAGATGAATTTCCTTCGTGAAATAACTGTGGCGGTCGAGTGACATTGCCTTGGCATTCCGATTACACAGCTCAAAGTTCAAATCCCAGTTGTAATGATTACTTATTCAAACCGTCGAAACGTGTATGTGTGTGTCTGTGTATGAGGGTGTGTATTTTTCTTTTCTTTTTCTTTTTCTTTCTTTTTTCTTAGGAAGTCAACAGCGACAATAGTATTACTGAGCTTGTACGGAAAGTTTTCTCTGGAAAGGTGTTCACGAAGAATGGCTTCTGGGATGGTGAGAGGTGTAGAATTCAGATAATTGTGAACTCCTCGAGGAATGCACCAGGAAGCTCCTCTATGGCCCAGAAGGGAAGATCCATGTACAATTTGACGATTTAGCAATGGGACATGTTCCTCTTTTAAATAGGAACTATTCAAGAAAAGTTATTCAATAACCACCACAAATTGCAACTCTCCATCTATGCTTGCTACATCAACGATATCTTCTTCAACACAAAAGGCACCCAACAAATTACACACCTCGTCCAGATGTTCAAAGACTACTCAGCCCTCAAATTTACCTTCGAGTTACAAAATACCAACGGTACTCTCCCATTCCTTGACGCCCTCTTCGGCACTTCCGATTGGTTTACGATCGAAGTGTAAGGCGGAGGGATCTTTAATCAGGACCTGAAGAAATTGCCTGGAAAAAGAGAAGATATCAAAACTGTGCAGGAGACAGGGTATGGAAATCAAAAGTTGCGCGTGCAAATGTTAAAAAAAATAATGATTACCGGATAGTATATGAACCTGATATTCTGTGCCCAGTCGAGACTAAGCTATAAAGAAATATTGATCTACAAATGGAGAACGGTATATACACGGTCTGGAAACGTGGTAGAAAAGATAAAATGAAAGGTAGGGTGATGGTAACTGTAGAATATCACATAAAAGCAAAGTAATATTGAACGAAGGTAAGGTGACAGGATTATATTCTGCGACACCGAGTCCCTATGCTCTTGTACTGCTGGGGCAGCTAAAAAAACCAGTAGAAATCAGAGAGAAGTGTGGGATTCGAACCCACTACAAGGAAGATGTGAGACCCACCACGATTCCGATTACGCCACCAGCGCCCAAACAGAAGAAATAAATCAACAATACAGCAAATTGAAACATACCTGTAAATTCCAACATTTTAGATTTTTTTTTAGCCGTTACCCGCAATAAGAGGTGATTAGGCATGAAAACCTCCGTAGAAGCTTTTGGGAGGGGGGTATTTATGACCGTTTGTCAGTCCTTGCTACCGACACACGTCGACTATGTCACCAATCGAACCAACATCGACCCAGCTTCTCGCCTCCAGAAGCTGGCGCCCTAGTCCTTTCAGCCACTGTGCTCCCACCCTACACCATCTAACACGCGCGCGCGGACACACACACACACACACACACACACACACACACACACACACACACACACACACACACACACAAATGCACACACATACACGGGTCGACGAAACAAAGGTACCACTTTCGACCGCCAATTCAGTTATCCAAGTTCAAGTTACGCTTTGGTCTGAAAATCTCAGCATCGCTGCTCTACGAGCCGGAACTCTAACTCTGGTAGGCAAGGAGTTGGGTGCGTGTGTATGTAAGGTCACATTACCCATAGATTGGTCCATATACTCTGAGATCTTATCTGGGAGGGTAATAGATGTCGATTACGAGCCCAACACGTGATCCAAGACCGTGGTGAATCACACACACACACACACTTAAACACACACACACACACACACACACACACACACACACACACACACACACACACACACACACAAAATACAGTACGTTATCCAAGACCATGGCGAATCACACGTGAGGCTTGGCGGCAACAGTCGTTAGCCTCGTAGCTGCCCAACCTTAGGGCCATGAGTTAATACCGCGCGTGCGGCGCGTAAAGCTTTCATTGATAAGACAAGTCGTTTCTGTTCCCTTTAGCAAGGAGATAAGGTATGCGTGTGTAAGGTCATAGCATTGCCCATATATCGGATTAGACAAACTATGAGCGCTCATCAAAGACGGTTACTGCTGTCGATCACGAGTTCAGCACGTCATCCAAGACCCTCCTGGTGGTGAACCACACGCGAGCACGCACTGGCTCATTTTCAG
>NC_134801.1:26712232-26747232 GCF_046742065.1 Oratosquilla oratoria | reverse complement strand
TGTGTGTGTGTGTGTGTGGGTGTGTGTGTGTGTGTGTGTGTGTGTGTGTGTGTGTATTCACCTCGGATCTGCTGCAGTCTCTGTCGAGACAGACCGACACCACCCTACGGCAGTGAGCTCAGAGCTCCTTATTAGCCGATCTCTGGGTAGGTCTGAGACCACTCACACACCACACACCGGGACAGCAAGGTCACAAATCCTTGACTAACGTCCCGTACCTACTCGCTGCTAGGTGAACAGGGGCTACACGTGAAAGGAGACAAACCCAACTTATCTCCGCCCGACCGGGGAATCGAACCCCGGTTCTCTGGCTTGTGAGGCCAGTGCTTTACCAATCCGCCACCGAGCCGTGTGTGTGTGTGTGTGTGTGTGTGTGTGTGTGTGTGTGTGTGTGTGTGTGTGTGTGTGTATACATATATATATAATATATATAAATATATATATATGTATATATATATATATATACAGTAAACTGACAGCATCCACTAGTGACTAGAGAAATGAATAAAAATCTAACATTGATACATGCACCCTGACTTAATGACAGCTAGCATGTCATCTCTTCCTCATTTCTGCCAGTGTGGGCAATTCCAATCTACTATTCTCTATTTTTTGTCGACCAGGCTAGTAATTGTTTTAGCTGCCACACTCTTTATTCTCTCTGTTTTTCTTAAATATTTTTATTGTGTGGAGACCACACCTCTACTGTACGAGTATATTCCAATTTGAGGCGGATAAGGTTTTGTTTTTCTTTTATCATTACATCTTGATCTACAGTGAAACCCCAGTTCTGTTTTCGTCAACAACTTCCCGTTATCACATTAGCCTTTCCTCTTGAACTTTATTGATTGTTTTTTGTCTGCGTCAGCGTATGGTGAGGGAGGGAAAAGGTCATGGAAGCAGCGAACGAGAGGGACCAGGATGATGATGATGATGATGCCGATGACGTGGACAACAGGGATCGTTGGCGAAGGCTGAGCGGCGTGGGATCGGAGGCTACATGAGTATGTATCGTTTTCGTGCGTTCGAAAATTAGAATTTTTGTACGCATTTCTTCTCTATTCCACCTGGCCAGTCTTCTATTATTATGTTATGCTGGTTCGCCGTCTTCACAATTGTCTTTACAATTGTCTCCTCTTATTCTGCCTCTCCTTTCTTTTATTTCTTTTTCCACCTGGCCCATTGGAATGAGGTCTTTCTCCCTTTCCTCTTCCCTGCCTATTTGGTCTTCTTTAGAGCCTTTGGTTCTAGTCCCTCTGTTTAGTTTTTCACTACACTACCCCGTTCTACATATCCGCTCCAAGTCCCTCTCCTCTCTTTTCATTCCTTCATTCCCTTCTTTCGTGTTTACATTTTTTCTCCCGTTGTATGTGTCTTTTCTTCGGACTGTTTTATTTTCTAAACAGTCTCTGATTATAACCGTCACTGAGAAGACTCCAAGTATTGCTGCCAACCCTTCCATCACAAGTTTCGTTTCTCATCTTACTTATTCATTCTTATTTACGGATTCATCTTTATCCATATTCATATGTATGTTTATGTATCTTTTATTTATTTCATATGTATTCATTTATTCATCTATTTAATTCTTATTAATTCATTTATTCATCCATCTATTAATCTATCCATTTATTTTATCTATTATGTGTAAATGGCTCCCCAGGATATTCCCTTTTCCTTCTCTGGGAATCCTCTGGCCTCGACTTTTAAATATACTTCCAATACGTTGTATACCTCTTCCAATCATTACTTGCTTGTGTGTGAGCATGTGTGTGCATGTTAGCATGTATAGGTGCGTTTGTGCGCATGCGTGTACACTTGAATATGTGCGTGTATGTATTCACCTCGGATCTGCTGCAGCCTCTTTTCGAGACAGCCAGACACCACCCTACGGCCGCGTGTGTGTATGTGTGTGTGTGCGTGTGCGTGCGTGTGTGTGTGTGTGTGTGTGTGCGTGCGTGCGTGCGTGTGTGTGTGTGTGTGTGTGTGTGTGTGTGTGTGTGTGTGTGTGTGTGTGTGTGTGTGTGTGTGTGTGTGTGTGTGTGTGACATGTTTTCCTTTTTTCTGTGATAGGATGATCATTAGAGGTGTGCAGGCAAATCAGAGGCACGGCGAGGAAAAGGAAACTTTGAACGCAGTAAAATGAGAGAACGATTATCGTCAATAAATAGAAAAGAGACTGAAGGGAAGCAGTTGGAGAACTCGATTAACACGAAGTGCATTAAATGAAGGACATCGAGAATTTGTGTAAGATTTTGCAGCAGGCGGCGGCGGAGGAAAAGGGGGATTGTGGAAATCAGCAGATTGCGAGTTATTACTTTTTCAGTAGACTTGTGTTATGCAGAGATCTCGCTCTCTTCCGACTATGACGTCACGTCGGTGATAAACTTTTGGATCCTTTTGCTAACTGACTCAACACCACTGGAGACAACAATCCTTCTTAAGTTCGTCAGGTATCGTGGAATCAATACCTGTGGAAATCAAGAGCACCCAAGAGGTGATGAATAACTGAAGACCTAATCTGCTCTGAAGATGGTGAATTATTAATGGTGTTCTGATTACACCATTACACTCTCACGCTACCGTCTCACGCTTACCACGCAGGGGACAGAATGGCAGCAGGGAGAGTATAAAGACCCTCCCCAACTTACCAACGAGGTACGTTCCAAACGTCCCTTCGTAATTCTAAATGTTCGTAAGTCGTTATTCAACATTATTTTAAAGGTACTCAAATCTACATACATAAGTATGATATTAAGTTAATACATGTTTTTTTTTTTTATCTTAAAAACATTACTAATGATACATAAAACAAAAACTGCGATATTAATACTTTAATGTTGGATTTCTTACCATTGAAACTGGTAAAGTAGGTTTGAGGCTTCGTTCGTATACCTGAAAGTTCGTAAATCGAGTTCGTTGGTAGAAGACCGAAGATGAGTGAGGGCGCGATGGGAGGGAATGAAAATCAAAATGAAGAAGCAGATGGGTTAACTAACTGAAATACGATGAGGTTGTAATGTAGGTGTGTGGAGGAAATTGGAACACACACACACACACATATATATACATGCATACACACACACATACACACACACATATACACACATACACACACACACACACACACACACACACACACACACACACACACACACACACACAGACACACACACACACACACACAGAGAGAGAGAGAGAGAGAGAGAGAGAGAGAGAGAGAGAGAGAGAGAGAGAGAGAGAGAGAGAGAGAGAGAGAGAGAGAGAGAGAGAGAGAGAGAGAGAGCTCGTACCAGAACAACGCTCGGAACGAGATACCCTAGAGGCCCAGAGCATTTTCTTTCTTCTCGCGATCGAACCGGTGGCCCTCCGCGTGCGAAGTGAGAACGATAGCCACTACTGCGAAGTTCCGCCTGTACCAGAAAAAAAATAAATAAAGCATAGTCATTTTATATGTGTGTGTGTGTTTACATTATATAATATATATATATATATATATATATATATATATATATATATATATATATATATATATATATGTATATGCATATATATAAATATATATCCATCTACAGGAACAAAACAATACATCCCTAATATTCTAAAGAGAAGACTCCAAGATGCACAAGACCGTCTATCTAAGGCCACAGATGAGAAGGAAGCATTGTGGTCGACTTTTGCAACTAATGAGCCTGACACTAGGCAGGCAGCCAAAGCCCATCTAGAAGAATTTAGCCAACACCAACAATGGATTGCCTCTACACGCACCCAGAAAAAACTCACAACGCTACATCGGGACCTGTCAGAAATGAAAGGCCAGCAATAGGATTTGTCAACCTTTCTGATGTTGGCCTAACTAAGCAGCAAGAGAAACTATTGAATCTCGGACTCAATTGCCATTACATCCGCCGACCAAGCCCGGAAAGCAAACGAATAGAAATAGAAAATCTCATTGACCAGCTCTTATCTTTACAAAATGAGAAACGTGTTACTCTTTCCACAACCATCAGGAAGGAGCTTGTTGGAGAAGCTGGCAGAAACCGAGGTAATTTCAATAGTACATTCCTTACCCCAGAACTAAAGAAGGCCGCCAAGGAGCTTAGGGAAAGGGAAGACATCGTCATCCGCAAAGGAGATAAGGCGGCGGTGTACGTACCACCTACCTCGAGAAGATGGACACGATCCTGGAGAACCCCGCAAAATTCCAGCGCCTTCAAAAAGATCCTAGTGACGCTCTGAAGAAGAAGATCAACAGCCTCATCCAACAAGCCAATAGAACCACCAAGCACTTCAACAAAGCAATAGGAGATTTCAGGCCAGGATACTGCTACGGCACCGTAAAAACCCACAAGCCAGGTAACCCCTTCAGACCTATCATATCACCAAATCACCACCCCCACCTACCATGTTGCCAAAGAACTAAATAGACTTTTAACCCCGTATGTCCCCACAGGACGTTCAGTTCCCTCTGTCACCGAGTTCATTGACCTCCTGCGTACTGATCCACCTTGTCAAGATATCGCCTCCCTGGATGTGGAATCCCTTTTCACCAATGTTCCAGTAGGTGAGACCATTGACATAATCTTAAACGGAGTCTATAGAAACAATAGACCCATAATTGACATCCCCGTAGACGTTCTAAAGTCTATGCTCGAAACCTGTACCAAGGGAGCCCCTTTCCTCTCTCACCGAGGAGAACTCTTCAGGTAAGTTGATGGCTTAGCACTGAGATCACCACTAGGGATACTTTTTGCAAATATGTACATGGGCTACGTTGAGGAGAAAACTTTCCACCATCAGCCTTCCCCAGGAATTTATGCCAGGTACATAGACGACATCTTTATCACCACCAATCCAAACGAAGACGTCCCCAATCTGATTTCTGCCTTCCTGGACAACTCTTGCTTGACTTTCACACACGAGCAGAGTGTAGAGACACGTCTTCCTTTCCTCGACCTAGACATCAGCAAAACTGAAAATGCTTTTAACACCAAAGTATACACCAAAGACACCAATATTGGACGTTGTTTAAATGCCCGTGGGGAATGTCCTGCAGCCTATAAAAGATCTGTGGCTGCAGCATATGTTAACAGAGCGCTTACCCATTGTAGCAGCTGGAGGGAGACGCACAGGGAACTCGACCGTGTCCGACAACTTCTCGCTAATAACGGGTTCTCTGACCAATTGATCGAAGATGTCATCAAAAAGAAACTGGATCAATACGCCACCCCAGATCCGGCTCCAAACCAGGTCACCAATCAAATCACCATATACCACCAAAATCACTTCCATAGCCATTACAAAGAAGAATGCGATGCCATCAAAGGTATCTTAAAAAGAGGAGTCATTCCAACAGACAAAGACTCTTCTATTAATGTTAGAATTTTCTGCAAGGCTAATCTGACCAGATCCCTGATCATGAAAAATAGCACCACACCAAAGATACCGAAGGAGGCTTCTACCAACGTAGTTTACAAGTTTACATGCCAGGAGGGCTGCTGTGACGGCTCCTTTTCCTACATTGGTAGAACCTCCACTACACTAAGACGTCTCCAACACCACCGAAACCAAGGCTTCATTTTTCAACACTTCATTGACCACCATGACATGAAGCCCCCAATAAACACATTAATACACAACACTATTATACTCCACAAAGAAATAAGATTTAAAAGATTGCAGATCGCTGAAGCTGTATCTATCAACATACAAAAAGCCGCAGCATTCATCCTGCCATCAGCCCGCCCCCAGGAACACCTTGCCCACCAACGATCTCATAGACAAGTTGACTCTGAACCCCCTCAGGAACATAGTGGTTGCCAGGACCCTCAGCAACACCAATATCCCTATCACACAGGACCAAGAACTAGAAGCCAAGCTAGAGCTCCCTCTATGCAGTCTGTGACGAGAATGATGACCTTCCCTATCCCTCCTAGTGACCTCACCCAGGGACTCCTCTCAACATCGCCTACTCCGCCCAGTGATTTCTCCCAGAATAATTCTTCGTCATCGCCTTCCCTTGTGACCTCGCCTACTGACTTCCTCGGACCCTGTCTTACCCCGGTGACCTCACCTAGGGACCTTCGGTGGCCTCTCCTACTTCCAAATTTCCCTGCTTCATAAAGTGTGACGGTCAGCCATTATACATCATTCTTCGCCTACTCTTCATCGATAGTAGCCCTTATAGCCATCGGAGTTGTAGTTCTCACCCTGAAGAAGCCTCTGTAAGAGGCGAAAAAAAATTAAGTTTTCGGTGTCAGTGTCAACAGCTTTTTGTACTGTTACATAATATTATTATATTTTTTCGGTATTCATCATCGCCTATCTCTACACCTTATCCATGGAATTGACATCATGAATGATTTTGTTCATACTCTGAACTATGGGTGAGTCATATACAGGTTATGATATATTGATAGAAGGAGTTGGAGGAATTGTAAAATGTCCATTACATAATGTTTTCTTGCGGTCTGATTTAACAACCGGAATGGTTAAAGTAGCAGTAGTAGACTCTCTTCCCATAGTAGGAATATCCTTATTGTTGGCCAATGACATCGCTGGAAGCAGTCATTTCTCCTTTAATAACAAAAAACCCTAAGACCTCAGTAGACCCTTCAGATAACTTACAGTTTTTTCCCGCTTGTGCTGTAACCAGATCTCAGTACAAGAAATCTGAAGAGGAGACCTATAATTTAGAATCCCTATTCTCCCAAACTGACCCATCCTCTTCTTCTTCACCAGTTTCTCTATCTAGAGCAGAATTAATCAAAGAACAGAAGTCAGATCCTTCTCTTAAAAATTTGTACGAGTTTGTTTCATCTCCAGAAGAAGTTGAAAATATGTCACGAGGTTTCTATATAGAAAACGGAGTCCTAATGCGAAAATGGAGAGCATCCACCGCAACCGCTGACCAGCCATGGCAAGTAAGGAATCAAATAGTCCTCCCTATTGCTTTCAGGAATAATGTTCTAAAATTGGCTCATGACACTCCCTTAGCAGGTCACGTAGGGGTAAGAAAGACCTTGTTCAACATAACCCAACATTTCCATTGGCCCACGGTTGTCAAAGATGTTGCCCAATATTGTAGAACATGTCATACATGTCAACTTGTAGAAGCTCCACTCCATCCTATTCCTGTAATGGAAGAGCCATTTAGTAAAATTCTAATTGACTGTGTAGGACCTTTACCTCCTTCTAGTAAAGGAAATCAGTACATTCTCACAATCATGTGTATGAGCACTCGTTTTCCAGAAGCAATTCCTTTGAAAAATATCAAAGCTCAAACCATAATTAGAGAAATGTTGAAATATTTCACTATGGTAGGATTTCCCAAGAACATTCAAAGTGATCAAGGAAGTAATTTTCTTTCCAACAAGTTTAGAGAAACCCTTGTAACACTAGGTATAAATCATGTAACTTCCTCCGCCTATCATCCTCAATCACAAGGTGCTCTAGAGCGCTTTCACCAAACGCTCAAGACAATGTTGAGAATCTTCTGTGCTGAGAACACTAGAAATTGGGAAGACGGACTCCCCTTTTTGCTGTTCGCCACCCGAACAACAATTCAAGAAAGCCTTGGATTCAGCCCGTCAGAATTAGTCTTCGGTCATGAAGTCCGTGGTCCCCTAAAGTTATTTCATGAACAATGGATGGAAGAAGAACCACCAGTTCCTTCTTTGAAATACGTGTCCCAGGTCACCGAGAAGTTGTTAGAAGCTTGGAAATTGGCAAGAGAGAACTTAACGAATACTCAACGAGTAATGAAAGGTCGGTATGATAAAAATTGTAAACTTAGAACTTTCTCTCCAGGAGATCAAGTGTTACTTTATCTTCCCATACCAGGAGATCCATTGCAGGCTAAATACAAAGGACCCTATGAAGTCTTGTCCAGAGCCAGTGATCTCAACTACATAATCAAAACTCCAGACAGAAGAAAGAGTTCCCGTCTCTGTCACATAAATACCTTACAACTTTATTATTCCAGAGATCCAATTCCAGCTTGCAGCTCTACCACAATAGAATCGGAAGAGCCTCCTGATAACCTGCCTAATCCTCCTGAGATTCCCTTGGAAAACTCTCAGATACTACAAAATCTTCAGATAAAAGTAGGACACTTATCTGAGAAACAAGGTAAAGACATTCTTTCTCTCTTAAGAAGTTTTCCAAAATTATTTCTAGATTCCCCAAGATTCACTTCTTTGATGAAGCATGAAATAATTCTAGACTCGCCAAGAGCTATCAAACAAGCCCCTTATAGAGTCAATCCAAAAAAGAAGGAGTTCATAAAAGCAGAAATAAACACTCTGCTTCAACAGGGAATAATTGAACCCTCCAGTAGTCCTTGGGCATCTCCTTGCATTCTTGTCCCTAAACCTGACAATTCTTATCGCCTGTGCATTGACTACAGGAAAATCAATGCCCATACTAAGGCCGATGCTTTTCCTATCCCTAGGATAGATGATATCATAGACAGTCTAGGAACTGCCAAGTATGTATCCAAGCTGGATATGTTAAGGGGATACTATCAAATCCCGGTACACCCTCGCTCAAGGGAAGTTACCGCCTTCATTACGGAAGAGGGATTGTTTCAATTCCGAGCAATGCCATTTGGGCTTAAAAATGCCCCTGCCACTTACCAAAGAATGATAAGTAGTCTTGTTGCAGGATTGCCAGGAGTAAAAACTTATCTAGATGATGTGATAATATTTAGTCAGTCTTGGACAGAACATATTGAACACTTAAATAGTTTCTTTTATAGAGCAGACCAAGCAAACCTTACCATCAATTTGTCCAAATGTGATTTCGGACATACACAGGTCCCCTACTTGGGATTTAAAGTTGGAAATTCCCAAGTGTTTCCAATAGACGCCAAGATAAAAGCCATCAATGATGTACCAACACCCACTAATCGTAGAGAGGTACGTCGTTTCCTTGGAATGAGTGGCTATTATCGCCGTTTTTTTCCTAACTTTTCAGATGTAGCAGAACCATTGACTGACCTGTTGAGAAAAGACCACGACTTCGTGTGGACTCCTGCCTGTGAGACAGCCTTCAAAAACCTGAAGTCCCTTCTCACTAACGCACCCGTTCTAAGGGCACCCGATTTCCAACGACCCTTTCATCTGCAAGTCGACGCCAGCGACACCGGTATCGGTGCCGCCCTCTTGCAAGAGAACAATGAAGTTCTTCACGCTATCGCCTACTACAGCAAGAAGCTGTCCCCTGCGCAGAAGAACTACTCAACAATTGAGAAGGAGACGCTCGCTTTGGTCCAGGCCCTTATCCACTTCGAAGTCTACCTGAGTTCGTCCTCAACTACCATTCAAGTATATTCGGACCACAACCCCTTAAAGTTCCTACAGACTATGAAAAACAAGAATCCGAGACTTACACGTTGGAGTTTATTTCTCCAACCCTTTAACCTAACAATTCATCACATTAAAGGCGTCCATAATGTTTTAGCTGACGTCCTTTCTAGAACATAGCTTTTCAACAGAAAATGAAAAGCTTTCCCAAACGGTGGAGGTGTAACGTAATATTAGATATTACGTCATGTATGTAATTATGTTATAGAATTGTGTTCCTTTGTATTACATAACTATGTTCATATTTCTTGTCTATGTATGTATTGTAACAATGTAAGTAGTATCGCCCGTCCACTATATGTAATCTTGCCTACGTGCGGAGAAATGTGCGCACTCTTGTAGAACAAACAGACAAGCGAAGTAATCCTGAATAGTTCGGAGCGCACAGATTTGACACTTACTAAATAAGTAGATTGTTCAAGCGAGTCGAGGGTCTTAAAACTACCCATGTTGACGTGTGATAACTTACCCTCACCCCCCTCCTTTGCGCTCGCCGGCGCCCTTCACCGGAAGTATCCCGCTTCCGGTCCAATGGTATATAAGCTGTGGAAATCACTCACACCTTGTCATTTCTCGCATATTGCTCTCTTGATAAAACTAATAGTTTGGACTCATGAGACGATTCGTGTGAAGTGATCACCCCTTTTGCCTCCATTACTTGTCTTATATACATTGCTTTGCGTTATACTTGTATTTGTACTTATTACTTATTTTGATACATATGTTCCTGACCTCTTTGTACTTAATTAGTACCATATTGTATACGTATCTTGTGCTTCGTATTTGAACGATACTTTTCATATTCTTGTATTCGTGTAACGGTCCCATTGACCCAACTGCCCATTCTCTTTTGTGTTTATTATTGCCTGTAAATATTTTCCATGTTATTAATAATTTCGTTTACTAGTTTTATCGCTAGTTTAATATTCCTTTCCTGGAATCTTCTTTGTTACTTGACTTGGTGTCTTACGAATTATCTAGGCGCTGACCAGGTAATTCAGTCCTACAGTGGCTTCTAGAAGTGAGCTGGTTCTTAAGCACTTATCCGTTATACGTAACGTCTCTTCACATAACCAGTCCGTCCGTAACAATATATATATATATATATATATATATATATATATATATATATATATATATACATATAAATATATATCTGTATATGTATATATATACATATGTATATATATATATATATATATATATATATATATATGTATACATATATGTGTGTGTCTGTGTGTATGCACATATATATGCATATATATATACATATATATAAATATGTATATATATATATATATATATATATATATATATATGTATGTACATATATATTGTGTGTGTGCGTGTGTATATATATACATATATATATATATATATATATATATATATATATATATATATATATATGACACACAGGAAACCCACATTCGGAGAAAATAAACTTCGAATAACGAAAAATCCTATATTTTGTCTATCAACTGAAGAGGGCTACATTTGATAGCCGAAATATAGGATTTTTCTTTATTCGAAGTTTATTTTCTCCGACTGTGGGTTTCCTGTGTGTCATTTACAAATGTGCTACTACATTTCTGTTTATATATATATGTGTGTGTGTGTGTGTGTGTGTGTGTGTGTGTGTGTGTGTGTGTGTGTGTGTGTGTGTGTGTGTGTGTGTGTACCGTATATGCATGTACATGTAAAACAAATCACTAAGCACACGTGACAACAATACTTGCAGAAACCACTTGGAAAATAAAAGAAATGAATACCGAACGTTTTCGTCTATTCAAGACATCATCAGGGTACATGTATGTATGTATGCAAGCTTCTTCAAAGGAAGTGGCGGAACTGGTTAGGAATTAACGTTTGTTGATGAGAGTTCGCACATTGTAAAAATCGCGTAACTTAGTGTTCTTTTCTCCAAGATCTAAGAATATAAGGTCTAACCACTTCCGACCGAATTTCGAGGGAGTTGGCGCAGCGAGCCCGTGAACGTCACTTGGCTGTTCAAAGTGGGGTTAGCGGGTCCTATAGCTGTCAGTTGAAGTTGGTCCGTCGTTCGAAAATGACGTCGCCTTCGCTCGCACCGCTCCACTCAATTATTTATATTCTGACAAATATTATATAAAATATATATATATAATATATATAGAATATTATAGTTCCTGTCTATATATATGAATATATAATATATATGATATATAATATATATATATATAATATATAAAATATCATAGTTCCTGTCATCCTTGGCGTTTCACAGTTTTCTTCAATGTATCACAAAGAGAAAATGGACGCATCTAAATGACGTCAGAAGCTGCGCAGAACTACTCCAGCGATTAGACCTCTTTACTTAGACCTTGCTTTTCTCTATGTAAAATAACGTAACATGGGAGGCTGAGTTACGCGACTGCGTAATATAATGGTATGCAGCTCGTTTCCTCGTCGCCAGACGCAAGAACGTCAAGACACCCGCCATGACAAATGCTTGTTGATATCGCACAATGCTGGTAGAATAAAAAAAATATCATCATGTTGCAATAGTTCGAAAGTCATGAACGGGA
This sequence comes from Oratosquilla oratoria, assembly GCF_046742065.1. NCBI lineage: Eukaryota > Metazoa > Arthropoda > Malacostraca > Stomatopoda > Squillidae > Oratosquilla > Oratosquilla oratoria. The sequence continues at coordinate 26,735,297 of NC_134801.1, read as the reverse complement.
GAAAGCACAAAAATACAATATTTGCGTGGATACGTTGAGTAGTGCCAATCTAGTGCAGCCATCTATTGGCCAGTGCGCGAAGCTCACTCAGCTATCCGACTTTTTTTCTACACAGTTCGTGTAATTGTAAAAATTGCATGTAAAGTAAATTACCCCCATTACAGTATCTACTGCGTGTCATTACAATAATATAAATTCGCATTTAAAGAAGTTTTTTTCTGTGTGTGTGTGTATATATATATATATATATATATATATATATGCTGAACACCACAGGAAAAAAGAAAAATTCTTGGAGAATTTTGTTTTTCCTTGTAGTGTTCAGCATATCGGTGTAGTCACATGTGTTTTGTGATACTTGTGCATATATATATATATATATTCATCAAGGACTACTATTACACAGGACGTGCGCACCCAGATCCCTGGGTCCGCTGGCGGATGCCATTGCTTTCTTTGTAACCTAACATTTTATATTGGACAAATATATCAAAACTAGAAACCTAACATTGTATATAGGACAAATATATCAACTATTGACTTATTCAATGCAGTATAAGTTAATATAAACTTTTATAGTGAAATAAGAAACTATTTTTAAGGCACTGTTATGCTTTGAAATGCCAATTTTAGCCGGACTTAACAGGTATTATTGTACGTGGTTAGTGGACACCAGAGTTGGCGATTCTTTTTTTTTTTTTTTTTTTTTTTTTTTTACTTTTCAAGAAATATAAAAAATCGATATTTTTTATTTAAATCAGATTTGTTTGATTTAAATATATATATATATATTTTCTATAGATCTTAAGTATTGTGGGATTGCTATCCGATATGCGATCTGATTGCTAAAGGACATTTTTAGCATATCAATATAAGGAGCAATGTTATATAGGCTTGCCACAAGTATACAAGGAACGGTATAAGCCGTATGTGAGGACGGTATGCTCAGGTTCACTCGATTCCTCCAAGACTTTTCTCATCTTGGTGACATTTGCTGCATTGTCTGTCACAACACTTCCAATGTGACAACCAAAATCTTGTTCAGCCTTCTTGATCGAATTTTGTACAAGTTGTAGAAGATATTCAGCATTGTGAGGTTTCCTTGATGTGTCTATTGTGTCAACTAAATAAATCTGACCAGTGGATGTTGTTAGAGTGACACATATTATGGGCTCATTATGGATGTTAGAGCACCCATCAATTGAAAGACATACAGTTTCATTATTCAGGTCATCTGCACACTTTTTATATTCCTTTTCATACACAAGATCCAAGTACTTATCAGCAATATCTTTTCTGGATGGAGGAATATAACCTGGCCTCAGGTTCTGAACCATCTTGAGAAACTGAGGATGCTGAACAAGACGAAATGGTGAATTTGTAGCAAATATAAATCTTGCAACTTCTTTGTCGAGATTTTCCTTTTGAGAGGCTGAAGTTTTTATAAAAAAAAAATCGGTCCAGAGATGATGACTTTCTTTTAGATGAAAACGATTTAGCAGAAGTGGCGCCTGTGGAGGAGTCTGATAGTGACCTTTTTAATGTTGGAGTCAGGTTTGCAGATAATTCAAGTGGAGCCGATGAAGAAGGATTTGAAGCTGTTGATACAGATCCTGAAATGGAAACAGAAAATTTTAGCATATTGCATAATTTATAAATAAATAAATGAATGAATACAGTGTGATTTAGGCTACTTTTGAGTACAGTAGTTATTTTTTTAGATAATGATCATATTCACACAAGCCACTAAACTTTTTTGGAAATAATTAACAGAATATGAAATAGGTGGGCTTGGAATTCAGCCCACACAGGATTCAGTCCACTTTTAAATTCACTAAAAATAATGGGTTAGTTGGGTTAGGTTAGGCTAAATCCCTTTGGGCTGAATCCCATGTGGGCTGAATTCCAATGGAACCTATTAAATATATTACACAATGTTGAATGAAATGAATAACAATAATCTAGGCCCCAAAGTTGAGTGGATACAGTATATTATAGTGATATAGTCATTATCCATATTTAGAAGTAATGAAGCTGAAGTATCATCTCTTTAGGCCTTCACATTTTTATTGCACATGCTCTCCATTGTTCACCAAATTTATATAGTTGCGTATGAAAAGGGATAAATGCACACAATATAAGTAAAATTATTTACATGGGTCATCAATTTCTTCTTCTGTATGCTGTGGCTGACCTTGGCATTCACCTCTATGAGATTTTAATCTTGACACAATGCCCTGTAGTTCCTAGCTACAGTCTTTGCATTTAGCTCGGTACCCTTTGCCAGAAGTTGTTGGTAGTTTTTCAAAATAATTCCAGACAGGATCATTTTTTCTGCCTGAAGGAACCACTGCCAGGTCCAGAAGACATCCTTCCTGGTTGATTCCAAAGCAGCAACTGACTCAGTGAGAAGCTGCTTACCTAGAACAAGTTTCAACAAGAATCTTGTTGAAAGTTGTTGTGGGCTGCACAGTGATATATACTACATGTAGGCTTATACCGTTCCTTGTATACTTGTGGCAAGTCTATATAACACTGCTCCTTATATTATGCTAAAAATGTCCTTTAGCAATCAGATCGCATATCAGATAGCAATCCCAAAATATTTAAAATCTATAAAAAAAAAATCGATTTAAATCAAATCTGATTTAAATAAAAAATATATATATTTTTAAAAAGATAAAAAAAAAAAAAAAAACGCCAACCCTGGTGTCCATTAACCTCATGCAATAATACCTGTTCAGTCCGGCTAAAATTGGCATTTCAAAGCAAAACAGTGCCTTAAAAATAGTTTCTTATTTCACTATAAAAGTTATATTAACTTATACTGCATTGAATAAGTCAATAGTTGATATATTTGTCCTATATACAATGTTAGGTTTCTAGTTTTGATATATTTGTCCAATATAAAATGTTAGGTTACATAGAAAGCAATGGCCTTCGCTAGCGGACCCAGGGATCTGGGTGCGCACGTCCTGTGTAATAGTAGTCCTTGATATTAATATATGTATGTATATATATATATATATATATATATATATATAAATAAATATATGTATATATATATATATATATATGTATGTATGTATGTATATCAGGTTTCTAAAATAATAGATTAGTCTGGTGATCTGGTGTAGAGCCAGAATTACTCCGAAATTTTGAAGATAGCAGGTTAGATAAGTTTGGAATTCAACGAAATTGAAAAAAATAATAGTAATAAAAATGAAGCAAACATATAAACTCAAATAATAGAAGTCAGGACATAGAGTACAAAAGAGAAATATGTAAATACATACCCATCGATCTTGTAGAAGGGTTGGCTTTAGATGCAATAAATGAAATGCACAAAGGTTATTTTGAGTATTTTGGTTAACATGCGTATAAACGAATAAGGCTTACGCCTTATACAATGCCCATAGAAGAAAACAGAAATATTAAAACGAAGGTATGTCATGTAATGTGTTCTATAATAAGAAGAAATATGAAAAATATTCATCCAATAAGGCAATTGATATACAGTTGATGAGTAAGTGGTCATAGTGAAATCATACCCAAGTATACAATGTAGTATGGTCGTACAAAATACGAATAACAGAATTCGTGTTGTAAAGGTCAAAAATGGATAAAAATGGCAAATGAATTCTAGAATACGACAGAACATAATAGTAAAATTCATGTGGTCAGACATAAAAAGTAATAGGGAGAGTCGTTGCTCCTAAGAGCAACAGGGTGGATAAGAAAATTTGCAACTGATTCACTCCTTTAGAATGACTGTTACAGTATGACACTGTAACATAGGAAGTGGCATTAAAGTGAATAACTTAGCAAGTTATTGGGTTTACTGTGCATGCAAACCAGTCATTTTATAAATGTTTCCACTAATGAGGAAATTAAGTACAAAGTGACTTTTTATGGCAATTCCAGCTTAAAAGAAATTATAAAGAGGAAAAGGAATCGACAAACAATGCGTAGCCTTAGTGTCTTTTGTGTGTGTGTGTGTGTGTGTGTGTGTGTGTGTGTGTGTGTGTGTGTATTCACTTGGTCTTTGGATCACGTGTTGGACTCGTGATCGACAGCTATTTCCCTCCTGGAAGAGAGCTCAGAGCTCGTAGGTCCGATCTATGGGTAATGCTATGACCTTGCACACACACACACCCCCAACTCCCCGCCCACGAGAGTCAGAGTAACGACCCGAGGCACAGCGATACCGAAATAATTTCGGCCCTGGGCAGGATTCGAACTGGGTACTGGGAGCACTTCTACTTTCCAGTTCAGCGCTCTACCAACTGTGCCACCGAGTCGTGTGTGTGTGTGTGTGTGTGTGTGTGTGTGTGTGTGTGTGTGTGTGTGTGTGTGTGTGTGTGTGTGTGTGTGTGTGTGTGTGTGTGTGTGTGTGTGTGTGTGTGTGTGTGTGTGTGTGTGTGTGCTAGATGAGTGCCTCGTTGTGTCCGAAATCGGCCACTTTCGTACCTATCTATCAGGCAGAACCAAACTGAAGGTTTTACAATTTTTTCTTTTAACTACGAGAGTAGAGAATTTAATAACCACACATTTTATGTAGTATACATTCATTAAGTACGTTATTATAAATTCTAAAGTATAAAAGAAACTAATATTTATCGTGCTGTAAGTTACTTGACAGCTCTGTTGTTACATCGTCCAGGTCTGCAGACGTTGATAAATCCAGCGTACCCTTCGTAAGATAGTATCGAGGCAGCCTTAAGTTTAGAATCACAGTTCCTCTACATACAAGCAGTAGTGGGATTCAAATTTTTCGTCAGCCGGTTCTGTTATAGTCGGTGTATTTCCATCTGACACTAATTTGCAACCACTTCTTAGCCACATTTTCTTTATATTATTGTTATCAATTAAATATTCTAACTAGAAATATGGAAAACTAACAATATTATATTTAAAATGCATCTCTGGCTGCCAAACGTAAAAAATATTCAAATATTTACATACGAAAAACCTGAAAAATTGTCAGGTGGAAAAAAAATGGGGTATAGACCTGGGTGCCAACCTATAGTTAGTCTCGTGATCAAAAAATTCGATTTGGGCAACCTAGTGCAGGTGTATTTATTTTTTTACGGACGCATGTTTGTGTGGGGTAGTGTGTGCATGTGTAGGCTATGTATGTGCTTACACGTGTGCATATGTGTACATGTACATGAGTATGTGTGTGCATGTGTGCAATGCATTTGTGTTATTTATAAACAAACATGTTTGTGTGGGTAGGCCTAAGGAGTGTGTATGAGAGTGCGTGTATGTATGTCCATAATTATAATAAAATGTAGTTTAATAACACAAATATACAGAGAAACCAAGCACTATATACATGAAAAAAATAAACTGGTAACCACTTGTGTAAATAAACTATGCAATAAATCACTAACGAAAGTTACGAAACATACCGTCCCGGTACTTATCGGATGAGATGCAGAAGACCACTGACCAGCTGAGCAACTAGTCGGTTCGCCAGTTAGCCGGTTCGCCGAACTGACAAATTTGCGTGAGCCGGTTCTAGCGAATAGGTAAGAACCGGCTGAATCCCACTACTGCATACAAGATGTAAAATACAAAAATACACGTCACCTACTTATAAAAATTATTAAGTATCTAAAAGTACTGTATATATTCGTAACATTCATGTACCGAAAGGCTTTTCTTCTTTACAAAGGGATGGCTAGTCAAAGCACAACTTTACACCACCAACCACCCTCTCAACATAGTGGCGATGAACCGTCGTCTCTGTCCACCACCATAGTGTATGGGTCAAAAGCAATGCAGAATGATATTCATGAAAAGAAAATAAGTTTTTATACCTAGTATTGGACCAACAGGAGCAAGTACACGTAAATTTGGTGTCGGTAGAGTCACGTTATGCGTTATATGTACCCGTGACATGATATCCTGTCATATTCATCCGGACGTGTGGGCCTGCCACCCCTTCTACATACGAAGGACATTCCTGGATGTACAGAGGAACCTCGCTTGACAAGTTCAATTCGCTTAGAAATGAATAAGTAAATAGATAGATAAATGAATAAATAAATTAAGTAAACTGGAATGTTCGGATCCCTCGCGCGTGATGCATTTTAATAAAAGCTGTTCGTACTCTGGGGCGTGCTTCGTGAACTGAGACAAATTTTGCAACGAATTTTTGTTCGTGAATTGGATTATTTGGAAAAAGAAGTATTCGTGAGGCGAGGTTCCTCTGTAGTGTCGGTTAACATGGTGTCTATTGTACATATCTTGCAGCTGAAAATCCTATCGGTGTTGTTGAAGTTTCCATTTGGTGAGTTTTTGGTCTTAACCATCTTATGTGGTCTTTAAAAAAAAACAATTTCTTTAGAAAGTCTAACGTAGGGTTCATGATTATGAAGAGTCTGTAAGTGACAGGCATTGGAGTAACATTTCGTGGGGTATAACTTTCTTAATAAAGTAGATAACTGTATACAAAACAGTCATTCTTTGGGCAACATCGATGCAGTATAGAAATGGGCCGAATATTCGCTTTCGCATTCGCAGGTGTAAATACTCGCTATGTTTTTCAGCACTCGCATTCGCATTTTGTGTTTCTACAGTATTATTTTTTTTTTCTTTTTAAATATGCGAATTTTTTCCAATATTGATAAGATAGATTATTATCATTTGAAAAATAGCATATTTTAAAGATTACAGTTTACACAAAAGAGTATGTGTAGGTTGTGTGAGGGACGACAGAGGATGTGAAGCGGCAACTCTGTCCCTTCCAGCCTTCAGCCACGTCCACACGGTCGAGCACTGTCCGCCGGGCACGAGGGCTTTGCTCGACAACGGGCAATTTCATCGGGCAAACCATCAAACTGTCCGTTCCCAGCGCCATTTGCGGGCAGTGGATGGAGGGCTGACATCACTGCCAAACGCATGAGGTGAGGTGTGAGCAAAGTTAGCAAACCCGCTCAGTACAGACCCAATTTACCTTACTACCATGTCCGCACCTAGTACTAGTGTGTACTGGTCTCGACAAGACGTGCTATTGGTGCTATGCTTTTCCTCATATTTGTCTCTTGCCTTTGTATATATGGCTCCACTTTCGAAAGGAGAAAAGAAAAGCTGCTCATGTTCATTCTCATGTAACTGCAAAACAATTGTTCATTTTCATCCTGCAATTCACGTAGGATTGTCACTGAGCTCCCCATTAAATCACGTCTTTGTAACCACTCCCGGCATCAGGCATGTCTCCGTGATTTCTTGTTTTTCTTTTTAATGCAGGGAGCAATTATAATGCTGTAAAGTGCTACCTTCTTTCCAAGTATGGCGGGAACCATGGTTATCGTACCGCACTGAATCACTCCCTCTCAACCTCTGCTTGCGGCCAACTAACCTCCAACCACCAACGTCAGCCGTGTGGACACTTTGCGGGCAGAGTCTGCGGACTTTGCCCGGTAAGGGCAAAGTCTGCCAGGCAAAGCTCGACCGTGTGGACGCGGCATTAGACGGGCCCCATGTCGACGGTTATCGCTCAACATCGTCACTGTATTGAGCTATACCCGATAAAGCTGTGTTTCTTTCTGGTGTGAATAACATCAACCGCAATAACCACCAACTGCACCTTACTGTTAAGAATCTCTTAACATCACAAGAACAGCAACAATATATATATACATATATATATATATATACATATATATATATACACACATATATATATACATATATATACATATATATATATATATATATATATATTGACTATATTATGACATAAAATTGAAGGTGAAAGAAGTTGATGAGGAGAAATGGGAGAATTTTACGCCTTAACGTTTCGACCCGCAGGGTCTTGGTCACAAAGCTAACAACTCAAACGTAACCGGATATTTTATACACGGACGGGTCATCTTATGGGACGCTTCGGAGAGCTTGTTATTTCATCTGCGTATTCTTTTATTATTAATAAGCTTGTGGCTTTTGCTAAACATATAAATCCTTCTCTATGGTTAATGTTGTTATTAGTGTTGATATATGCTGCCACAATTGTCTTCCTTAGTTTCTTGGATGATCCTTTATTTAATACGGTTATATAAAGGATCATCCAAGAAACTAAGGAAGACAATTGAGGCAGCATATATCAACACTAATAACAACATTAACCATAGAGAAGGATTTATATGCCAATGCTAAAAAAAAATTCTCTCTTTCAAAGGGTGGTGGAAGTTAGGATCAGGTTGGTGGGATTCACGTAAGAGTGGGTTCTCGTCTCGCATCCTGTAAACATAGAAAATTCAATAGACTAAAATTTAGTTATTTAGTTTTCTATGGCCGAACTTGTACAATATATTCAAAATAAACCAAATCAAGGAATTAGAAATAAAATCTGTCTGATGTAAAATCCTCCATATATTCACACAATTCAGTTACGATATTAAGAAATTATATATCTGGCACTTGAACGATGGAATATGAATTGGGTTACAATATTCGGAATTCCCATTCGCATTCGCAAACTTTAAAACTAAAATTCGCAATATTCGCATTCGCGAACGAATCTTTTTTACTTTGGTTCCATTTCTAATACACTACTTTTCTCACTGTCGTCTATGTAAAGATGAAATAATATAGTATGGCGTTTGAAATGGTTCATGAGCAGAGGCTTCAAGTGAGAAAAAGTTCGCTCGCGCTTGGCAGTTCAAGGTCGATCCCCATAAAATACTTTCATGGGCGGACATCAGAGGTGTAATATAGCAGTGCTGGCACCTTATCAGTTTGATCAATCCGGATACACTGATTTCATATTTTATTCACAAACTCAGCCATCCCAACACTCTCAATACTTCACATGAACCTCACACCCTCTATACAACCTCGCCAAAGCCGATAGGACTTTTAAACATGGTGGTTTACACCATGTTTAAAAGTCCTATCAAAATATTGGTATCAGACGAACTTTCCTTCGCCGATCTTCGGTTGTTTTCGTAAGGCTGTGACGTCAACCTCGCTGTTTACATTCTGATGCATCCATATGCGTGCTGCGCTGTCAAGTTGATCAGTGATCTGTCATATTTCGTGTGTTAGCAAGGTTTTATCAAGTATTTAGTTTGAAAATAGTTTATTGTGTCGCCGCAAATTGCAACAGTGATTCGACGAAACATTCTGCTGCGGATGGACTTCATTTTCTTTCTTTTTCGAAAGATTCTGTTTGCAAAAAGGACTGGATTGTTCGGAGCAAACGGCACGAGTCATGGAAGCCTGGATTGAAAGCAAGACTCTGTTCGAAACATTAAAAAGTACTACACTCGGGACCCTGGTCTCGCTGAGTCACTAGGAATTAGCATAAATCCCATTCTAAAAGAAGATGCTACACCGACAATTTTTGTCATCAACAAGACTCCAGGTTCGGCAAGCAAACGCCGTCGAAGGAACACTGCTATTGGAAAAAACAATGCCTGGAGGTACAGTAGGTGTATCAGTCTGTATCATGTGTATATGTAGGCCTGAGTTATCTACGCTGTCACTGACAATCATTAACAAGCATGGTTAGGCTTGACTAACGATTTTTGGGCTAGGCCTAAAGAGATTAGAAGTACAGTCATGACATAGGCTAGCTGGGCCTGTGGGCCTATGAATATGATCACCCCACTCCACCAGGGTGACAAGCATGACCATGATGACAGGGGCTTCCATAATAGGCCTATGGCCATGTCTTGTCAATTGGAGTCAACCAAATCAAAGTACAGTATGTTTTTTGAGAGTCAAACAAACGGAATCGCCCCACACACCACCACCCCAGCAGGAGTTAAGTCTAAATATCCTGGACAAGGAGGGAGGAATTCGTACTGGTATAGACCTAATGATTTTTTCAGTTGCTACAGTGTGTCTATGATGAATATTCACCTCTGCAAGCGCCACTACCAGCGAAATTGAGATGGAATGTGAAAGTGACCATGGTGACAGTGCCAGGCATATATGATTGATGGCTTCTCTTCCCCCACAGCAACCACTACCTATGGCAGATAATTTTATAGATACTGTATGTCTGCGAGTATCTTTTGCAAGCCTTCCTCTCCCCTTCAGCTAAATGATTTCTCTATTCTCTTTGCTACATAGGCCTGTTTTATTGTAACTTATCACAGATAAAACAATTTGTAATTCATGAATACTTGAAACTTTTTCCTGTAAATATGAAGCTTGCAAGCATCCAAATCCGATAATTCTTCTTCATTCGATGTGAAGTCACTTTCGTATCGCTGGCCATATCCAAGAATGTAAACAACAACCTTTACGTCATCAGTTGCCCTAGAGGTGGAAAATATAACTACGACATTGAAAAGTTCGTCTGCTATTAGGCACTTTTAAGATCATGCTATTTGGATAAAATCAACACTATGAAATGCTAGAAGCCTGCATTTTAGCGCTCTAACTTCTTCTAAGTTCTATTTTCATACATGAAATAACAAGAAATAAAAAAATCCAAAACCTTCTCGGTTGACCTTTAAACAACCCGAGAATGATGTGATCTACACCCACAACGTGAGAACCCACAAACAAAAAAAAAAACATTCAAGGACAGGAAAGCATCAGCTGCAATATCGTGGAACTAAGTGAGGTTCAAAGGAGGAAGAAGATTTAATACAACTACAAGAAAGTCATCATCTTTCAGATATTTTAGAAATCGTTCTGATTTATGAACAAGAACGACAAGTTTGATACATGTTAAGTATTTGAAATATAAATTGATACCATTTGAACTACCAATAAATACTGTGGTGAGGTAGACATCATATAACTATGGAAGGTTCGAACCACGTTCCCATGAAAAGACAGATGATAAAATATGGAAAAACTGTGCTCCAAGATTAGCTTGCTCCTAGTTGACTTTAAACCATTCTCCTGAAATTCAACAATTCAAAAATATATATACTAACATCTTACGAGTGGTGATCAAAAAGTAATGACAGTGATACCATATATTTTCACGGTACAGAGGTAAATCCAAATAGTGGCCTACATTCCTTCAAAGTACTCCCCTCCTGCCTCTATGCAACGTTCCATCCTCTTTCGCCACTTCATGAAGCACTCACGGTACTCAGAAGCCGATATACCTCGTAGCTCTGAATTGACTGCTCGCGCCAGATCTTGGATGCGATGAAACAGCTTCCCTGCGATCGCACCCTTGATCTTTGGAAACAACCAAAAATCACAGGGAGCAAGGTCAGGCGAGTAGGGTGGGTGGGGGAGAAGTGTGATCCCCTGCTGCTCCAGGAACTGCACAGTGAGGCGAGCTTTGTGGGGGGCAGCATTGTCATGGTGCAGCAAAAGGCGCGATCGGCGACGGGTTGGTGCAGTCTTGGCCTGATATTCCAGGACTCGAGGAAGGACGTGATCAGTGTAGTACTGGGCTGTGATAGTACACTGTTGAGGCATTACATCCACACACATTGGTCCTTGTGAATTGAAGAAGATAGTGAAAAGGCGCTTCCTGCTGCGAAATCCTTCCTTCAGAATCTGAGGTCGAGGTTCTTCATCACTCAACCACACCATGTTAGACTGCTTGTCTCTGATGGTGAAGAAAGAAATCCAACACTCATCTCCGGTAGCTACATCTGAGAACCGTTTCGGACCATTTGGCTCGAATTCAGCCAGCCATAGACGACAAATCCGCACCCGTTCGCTCTTCTGCTCTTCCGTAAGCAAATGAGGTATCCATTGAGCACACTTCTTCCTCAGCCCTAAGTGTTCGTGCACGATGTCATGTGCGCTCCCATAACTGACACCGAGCTCCAAGGATAAGAATCGAAGAGTAACAGTTGGATCTTTGTCAATGATGGCCCACGCACGGACCGTCGTTGCTTCGGTCACGGATGTCCAAGGGCGGCCAGGACGATGATCATCTAGCTGCAATTTTCCGGCTGCGAAAGCTCGAATCCAGCGGGAAACAGTTTCCAGTGATGGAGTAGACTCGGGAAAAACTTGCAACAATTCCTCTCTGATCTCCGTTGCTTTTTTCCCGAGTTTCCACCTTGTGAAGGTGTAGAATCTGCAGCCTTCTTTCGAAAAATCCATGTTTCCGGTTAGAGAGGCAAACCAACAATGACGCAATCGCACAGCGCAACGATAAAATGTAAGCTAGACAAACAGCGACAAGCTCAAACATGTAACAACAGGCAACACTTGCTGCCCCTTGCTCCCCCCCCCAACACTTATAGTCTCTCAGCTACGAGTCCTTTGGATTTATCAATGATGTTCATTTCGTATTGTCGTTTTGTTTTTTATTTTATTTTTTAAATCTCTCTGTATTGATACATAACTTTCATAGTCATTAGATGCACCCGAGCACTTATATTTCTTATAAGCCTGTCTCTTTTTAGCAATACTTTTTTTCAGTTTCTTTGTCGAGCCACTTTGGGCGAGCCTGATTTGGGGGACGTCTGTCCTTAAAAGGAATGTAAGTATGAATCATCTTAGTGAGCGTATTTTGAAATATTTCCCACATCTGATCTACAGGTCTTTCGCTTAATTTTGCCTCCCAATCTGTAAGCTGAAGCTCCTGACGTAGTCCTATGAACTGAGCTTTACTGAAATCGGGTATTTTAGAAACACAAGTATCTATTCTAAAAAAAAATTAGGAGTTTGAATCTAACTAAGTTGTGATCGCTATTTGCAACAGTTTCACCGACTTCTACATCAGTTACCATGCTTTCGCGGCTAGTGATCAATAGATCGAGTAAGTTTCCATATCTTGTGGGCTCTTTTACATGCTGAATTAAGTAATTGTCACCGAGAAAATCAATCAAGCGACTACCTATATGGCCATGTTCAAGGGTCATCCAATCAATGTCAGTAAAATTGAAATCACCTATTATCAATAAATCCCGGTTGCAGAAACTAGACAGTTCTTGAAATAACAGTTTGTCGTCTGCTAATGATAATGTCTTTGGCCTATATATTACACCTACATTCATTTTTTGTCCATTTGTTTGGGTTAACTCAACCCACAAACTATCATATGCATCCTGTTTCACTTTCTCTAAAACACAAGCATGAACATTGTTTTTAACGTACAACAGAACACCCCCACCTTTCTTGTGGTTTCTATCCTGATGAAAGTGTTTAAATCCCGCAATATTAAATTCAGCTTCGAACTCTGTACCATTTAACCATGTCTCGGTTATTCCTATCACCTCGAGATTTTCGCTTTTGGCATACCCCTGTATTTCTTGAAATTTGTTCCTAATACTACGAGCATTAAAGTACATGGCACATTTTGAGTTTCAATATCATGTCTTACATTATCATTTTGTTTTTTATTTATACCTTGCTCTGTATTATTATTTGGTCCTTCATTGACATTCAATGCCTCATTAACATTTCTCCCATCAAAATTAACATTTCTCCCATCACGGACATCTGGTCGCTCACGGTCATCCGATCTCTTTTGTACACTTTGTCCCTCTACGTCACCCTGATTCACGCCGGCCTCCCGTCGTTCATTGACATTATGTCCGGCATCCTTTCCTAAAATTATATTTTGTCCTCCAGTGACATTATATCCTACCGTGATATTTTTTCCTCCACTATAATTACCTCCCGTCGTGATCTTTTGTCTTCCACTATCATTACATCCCATCGTGATATTTTGGCCTTCATTGGCATTCTGTCCGGTATTCCTTCCTAAAATTATATTTTGTCCTCCACTGACATTATATCCTACCGTGATATTTTCTCCTCCATTATCATTACATCCTATCGTGATATTTTGTCTTCCACTATCATTACTTCCCATCGTGATCTTTTGTCCTCCACTGTCATTACATCCCATCGTGACATTTTGTCCTTTGACATTACATCCTAATGTAACATTTCGTCCTCTACCGACATTATATCCTAAAATTATATTTTGTCCTATACTGGCACATTGTTCTACATTAATGCTATACTCTACACTGTTTTCCCAAGTACTAATTTTTCTTCATTCATTCTTTCCATGTATCCAAACCATCCCAATACTCTTTCATCAACCCTATCTCCAAACTTCCTTTTCATCCCTGCTCTCTTTCTCACCTCCTCGTTTCTCACTCTATCCATCCTTGTAACTCCTACCATACTTCTCAGGCTGTTCATCTCAAACACATTTAAACTCCTCCTCTCTTATGCTCCATGTTTCGGCCCCATACAGTGTTGTTGGCACAATCACTCCTTCATAGAATTTCCTCTTAGCATCCATTCCTAAATGTCTATTTCTCATTACACGTTTTAATCCATCTCCACTCCTCCCTTTCCCGCCACATTCATCCCCAAGTATCTAAAGCTATCCACTTCCTCCAGTCTCTCTCCCTTAATACTCACTTCCAGTTTCCTGCCATTCTCTTCCCTTGTGCATCTCATTCCTGATTCCAAAGGGAAATCAGAGTTTAGAGGGATCTATTGATGATTAGCTGCGAAAACATGATAACCGATGTAGAAGTTGGGGAAACCATTGCAAGTAGTGATCACAACTTAGATTCAAGCTGCAATTTTTGTTAGAATAAATAGTTGTGTACCTAAAATACCTGATTTCAGTAAAAATAAGCTCATAGGACTACGTCAGGACCTTCAGCTTACAGACTAGGATATAAAACTAAGCGAAAGACCTGCAGATCTGATGTAGGAACTATTTCAAAATACTCTTTCTAAGAATATTCAAGCTTATATCCCGTTTAAGGACAGAGTCCCTCCCCCCCTAAAAAAAAAAAGAAAATCAGGCAAGCCCAAAATGTCTTGACAAAGAAAATTAAAAAAGTATTGCTAAAAAGAGACAGACTTGTAAGAAATACAAGTGCTCTGGTGCACCTATCAAAGTTATGAGATAATACAGAGGGGTTTGAAAAAAAGACGATAAAAAAGTGACAATAAGAAACGAATATCACTGATAAACCCAGAGAGAATCCCAAAGAATTTTGTAGTTACATTAGAGATAAAAAAAAAAAGGTCATTATGAATCACATTGGCCACGATAACCACGTGGCATGGTACGCACGTTATGTCGCCCACGCGGCTAGACCTGACGCGCCTATGACAGTACGACCCTGCTTGACCCGACCTAACCTAATGCAGCGCAAATATGTAATTACGCACCACGGGTGACTACCCACGCGGTATATATATCAGGTCCTGGCTGCATGTAAAATCAGTTCAATTATACCTTGATAATAAAGGAGACGAACTTACCAAACTTCTTTCTCTTCTCACAGTAGCACAATCACTACAGACCCACTATTATCTGCTGACGGTCAACTTGAATAATCGAATGAGGGATTGTGTGATAGTTTAAACAACTACTTTAACTCGGTATTCGTAAACGAAAGACCTCAAAGTGAAGTCCTAACTGAAGCATGTGATAAGTCTAGGGGAAACTCGCTCACTACTGTAAATATAACAAAAGAAAAGATTAAAAAGGTGTATATAAAAACTCAAAGTTAATAAAACAACAAGCCTGACGGTTGGCATCCAATAATCTTGAAGGAAATGAAAGATGAGATTATTGTTCCATTAGATATTATAAAAAAGAAATCAATCATATCCAGTGATGTCCCAAGATAATGGAAGTTAGCTAACTTTAACCCCACATTAAAAAAGCGTGAAAATATGAAGCCAGTAAACTACAGGCCTATAAGCTTAACTTCAGTCGTAGGAAAATGATGGAAGCTATTATCAGAGATGCTATCGAACACTATTTAAAAAGTAACTGTTTAATAAATGATAGCCAACATGAATTCAGACGGAAACGTTCTTGCGTGACTAACCTACTCAAATTCAACAACACAGTCATTTGAAATTGTGACAAAAGAAACAATATAGATTTAATATATCTAGACTTTGCGAAAGCTTTTGATACCGGCCCGCACGAAAGACTACTTGCTAAATTAGCTTCACATAGGATTAGTGGTAGCCTAGCTGGACTAGTAATTGGTTAAACGATCGTAAACAGAGAGTTGTTGTAAATGGCAAAAACTTTAGATAGAAAAATGTTACAAGTGGAGTTCCTCAGGGTTTCGTTCTTGGTCCACTTTTATTCATAGTGTCTCTATTGTCTCCAAATTTGCTGATGATACAAAACTGTGGAATGGCAAATGGTCACTTAAATCAATTAGATATTCAAGAAGATTTAGATAAACTACAGCAATGGTCTGAAAAGTGGCTAATGAAATTTAACACAAGTTAATGTAAGGTTATGCACATAATTAAAGGTAATAAGTACGATTACAAGTTATTTGTAAATTCATTAACAAGAGGGGATGGTGAAAAGGATTTCGGCATAATTATCAGTAATGAAATCATCTATAAGATTCTAGGGGTGATTGCGCGACCTTTTGATTGAAGTCCATCTATCATTAACAAACTATATAAATCGTTAGTTCGTCCATATTTTGAATATGCTGTATCCGTATGGTCATCAAAATCTAGACATTGACATTTTGGAAAAAGTGCAACGGCGAGCCACAAAATTTGTTCCAAATATTGGAAATAAATCATGCGAAAATCAACTAAACATGTGAATATAGTTTCCCTAAAAAAGCATAGACTCAGGGGTGATTTGATACAGGTTTTTAAGATTCTAAAGGGAATAGACAACATAAAAAAGGGCATTTTTTCACATTGAATGCATATCAGACAAGAAATGATGGTCTCAAACTGTGAAGTAGATTTGATATGGAAGTGGGTAGAAACAACTTCGCCAACCGTGTAGTAAATAAATGGAATACATTCAAAATTATTACCCACTTTCAGAGAAGATTAAAATCAGAGATGAAGTAATCCTTATATTTCGACCACTAAATGTGGTCCTCTTCAGAGGATTAGTACAGGATGACATCCAAACCAGATTCCCAGTTCAGTTGGAATAACAAAAATATCAAATTACCTTATAACTCTTCTATTCATGCTGTTACCAATCTACTTCCCAAATACCAAATAAATGTTACTTTTGATTATCCTAATAGACTTTTCAAACAGGTAGTAAATGTCCGCCACCGGGCAAAAGCCTACAATAGCTCCGGCGTGTACAGGTTACCGTGCAGAGATTGCGAAGAAGTATATTGGGGGGCAGACAGGCAGGTATATTTCTACTAGAATGAAAGAACATAGAAATTCCATCAGATACGGACAAGAAAACTCTGCAGTTTTCCTTCACACCAGCTAGAAGGACCAATTTATGGACTGGGACAATGCAGCTATTATCTACAAATCTCACCTTAACTTTAGAAGAAAAATAATAGAACTATCCTTAATTAAACACTACCCTAACTTCAACACTTAAAAAGGAAAATGGTCTCCGGATTGCATAACTACATTGGCAGTGAACAAATTACTTCCCACGACAGCGGCGGGACTTGATCTTACGAGCGGTCAGTTGGGCTCCCCACCTGACCAAGGACATGTCACTTGAGTCTTCCCTCGTCTCTTTTTAGTATCATCTCACATCTGTATATATTCTTTGTGCTCTAACTTCCTTCTGCACTTATACTCTGAAGAGGACCACAGTCAATGGTCAAAATATAAGGATTACTTCATCTCTGGGTAATAAGTTTGAATTTTACTTACGTGCGGAGGCAATGCAATGTAGTACAGTTCGAAGTTTTAAGATTCACTTAAATGAATAAATAAGCAATATGCTGTAATACCTGCCCTTTATTTGATCTTGTTTTTCATTTATTTATTTTATATTCATTATTATCTATCTGTTTTCTTATCATATATTATTATTACTTATCTGCTTGTTTATTAGTTATCGTTACCTATTCATTTTATTTTTTTTCTATTAATATATTCATTTTTTTTTTATCAATTTCGCATACGACCTAATTATTGACCAAAGGATTACAAAGGCGGAGCATGCCGACAAGAGACCTTTTGGTCCATAATTAGGTCGGATGCGATTTTTTATCATGATAAATAAATTAATTAATTAATAAATAAATATATGAATAAAAATATAATAATATAGATAATAATAAATAAAATAAATAAATTAATGCATAGGCATAGTTAAATAATAAACAAACAGGTAAATAGTGAATAATAATAAATTGACATAAAACTAATAATAAATGGGAATCAATCAAATAATAAGCAAACAGACAAATGATAACAAAACAAATAAACAAATAATATAAGATAAATGATAGTCATTACATCATCTTGCTTAGGTGTTTATCTAAAAGATTCTTAAAGCTTCGAACTGAACTACATTGTACTGCCTCTGCAGTAAGTTTATTCCATTCATTAACTACACGATTGGCAAAGTTGTTTCTACCCACTTCCAAATTAAATCTATTTCCTGACAGTTTGAGACCATTATTTCTTGTCTGATTCTCATTCAGTGTGAAAATTTTGTCACTTTTGATGTTGTCAATTCCCTTTAAAATCTTAAAAACCTGTATCAAGTTCTCTTGTCAGCATGTTCTTCCTTTATAAACCTTTGAATAATCTAAAACTAAAACTAATTTCTTTGTGCATCATAATGAAAACTGAGTGACTCCGGATAGGAGCTGAATCTTATTGTAATACACAGTTCCCATCTTGACGATGTGATTCCTTAACAAAAATATAGAAAAAAGGAAAGAAGTCATGATGAGACTAGTATAAAATCAGTGCTTTGCTTTTTCCTCTAAATTGTGTAGGATGCGCAGAAAGTGAAAATTATGCAAACATATTAAAGTGAAAGGAATGACCACACTCCTTCTTTCATTATCCTGACTGAGGCAACAGTGTTTATTGGCAGGAGGAAGAGTAAGACGGCTGATGCTCAGCTGGAGGGAATCTGGTCCACAGTCTCGATACAGCCATCTGCCACCTGGAAGACGCGCTCTGAACCCTAATATCCAACGATCGATAACCACACACACAACCTGAAAATATAAAAACATTCGCTTTTTCACCGGTAATTTCTTACAACATGTAGCATTAGGGAAATTATAGTAGAGACAAAAATAATAATGTATAACTTAATGCAATCCGTAGAAATAGCTATTTTGCGTCCATCATAATTGGCAAAAGAGTAATCAAGGCTTTCTCAGTAGTTGATAGAGATAATCATAACAGGGACAAAAAGGTTAAGAACATGACCATTATCCTGGAAGGAAAAAGAAAGTATGAATGCATGTTTACACTAGCTTCCGATAGAGAGTAATCATGAATAAGCTAACGTATCTTGTAAAACAACCAATATTTCCTCTAAGTCGCAGTCAACAGTTGATATATATATATATATATATATATATATATATATATACATACATATATACATACATATATATATACATACATATATATGTATGTATATATATATATGTAGGTATATATATATATTACATATATATATACATACATATATATATATTGTATATATATATACATATATATATATATATATATATATATATATACTGTATATATATACATACATAAGATTGAAAGTGAAAGAAGTAGACAAGGAGTTATGGGAGAATTTCACGCCTTAATCTATACAATAGAGACCATTCCTGTGCCATCACATGCTCGACGCCAAATTACATTTTTCTATCATGTCTTTCGCTTTCCGCAGAATGATTGGAATGGAGCTAATTTTGGCCTCACCTAGAATCTCTAGCGATGGCCCTAACAGGGGTAGACAAGTTAATAAACACGCTTCTAGAAGAAATAATATATGTAAAGACAGACAAATATGGAGGTGAGGTGGCAAAATGAAACGTTAAGGCTAGAGTATGGAGCAATATTCTGAATAAAGCTCCATACTCTAGCCTTAACGTTTAAATATATGTAAAGACAGACAAATATGGAGGTGAGGTGGCAAAATGAAACGTTAAGGCTAGAGTATGGAGCAATATTCTGAATAAAGCTCCATACTCTAGCCTTAACGTTTCATTTTGCCACCTCACCTCCAAGAAATAATATACATAAATAAATAACATTATTGCATATCTGGATCACACCAGTCACCAAGAAAGAACACTCATATGTAAGCGGTGTTACCTGTAATGAGCCTCTCCTGGCTACAGTTGTCTTAATGGAGCTTATTATTCAATTGCTTCAACATGGTAAAGGTTATATATTGCTACTACGTGCTCATTTGCGACCGTTTTTTGAATTATGGCCCTCGAATTATCTGGCCAAGAATCTGATGTAACTTGGTCCCTCAAAGTCAAGGGTCTTTATACCTACATAAACCCATGTACATCTTCCCACATGCTGATAATAGTAAACATAGCTGCAACGATTTTTCGAGTTAAAACCCTCAATGCATTGAGTTTGAACTTTGAAAGTCATTCAAGGCCAAAATTTGTATTTTTCATTATTGTAATAGATATGATTATAATTATAATTATAATAGGTTATGCACATAGGCAAAAATAGCAATAAGTACGATTATAAGTTATTTGGAAAATTGTTAACAAAAGTGGATAGTGAAAAGGATCTCGGCGTAATTATCAGTGATCTCAAATCATCTAAGCACTATGCAGTATATCCGCCTCAGAGAAGGCAAGTAAGATTCTAGGACTGATTGCGCAAACTTTTAATTTTAAAAGTCCATCTGTCATTAACAAGCTATATCAATCATTAGTTAATCCATATTAGGAATATGCTGTTTCCGTATGGTCACCGAATCTCATTAATGACATTGACAGATTAGAAATAGTACAGCAGCGAACCACAAAACTGAATTCCAAATATCATAAATAAATCATACAAAAGTCGACTAAAACATATGAATCTATTTTCCCTAAAAATGCGTAGACTCAAGAAAAATTTGATTGATGTCTTCAAGATTTTATAGGGGATGGCAACATCAAAATTAACTAAATTTCCACACTGAATGCGAATCAGACAAGAAATAATGGTCTCAAACTGTTAGGAAGTAGATTTAATATGGAAGTGAGTAGAAACAACTTCACCAGCCGTGTAGTAAATGAATGGATTAAACTTCCTGCAGAGGTGGTGGAATGTTAGAAGTTTTAAGATTCATTTAGATAAGCACCTAAGAAATATGTTGTAATGCCTGCCATTTTTATTTCATTCTATTCATTCATTATTATCTATTCAGTTATTATTATCTGCTTATTTTTGTTATTTATTTAGTTATTATTTATTATAAATTATTTTTATTTTTGTTTATAATTCATCATTATCTATTTTCTATCTTATTCTTTTGTCTACTTGTTTATTTGTTTACCTGTTTATTTTTTCCATATCCGACCTAGCTATGGACCAAAAGGGCTCCTGTTGGCATGCTCTTCCTTTGTAATCCTTTGTAATATTTGTAAGAGAACAAACATAGTTTTCGGTCATAGTTTGAAATAAATCGAACGATGAGGAGGGTACGGAGAGAAAACTGTTTTCATATTGGTGGCGTCTTAACCTTGACCAATTCATTTCTGAAATCTGATCGGGTCATACAGAGACCACAAACCACATTCTCTGAAATGATACGAAAGCTTTTCATATCAAATCAAGAACCATAATGTTGGAACAAAATAAGGCCTATGATATAAATGCCTACATCTACCAACTAATGATTTAAATAACTGACCAATCTCATCTCTCTCTAGCCTTTATTCATTACGTTCTACATATGAATTTATAAATGTTAAGGATACACCTCCTCAAAATTTTTTAGCGTCTCTGGACGCAGAGTCTGTTCTCTAGTATTCTCGTAAATGAGACCATAAGAATTCTTTTCGAAAATATACTGTATATAGTCATAAATCACTGCACCCTCTAAAGTCTAAAATATCTTCGACAAGCATGGAAGATGTTACGTGTATTAATAAAGGAAGCCCCTTCAAATATCACTCCGTAGTTGTATTATCAGATCGACGATGTAGCATTAGACAGTCCTTTAGTTGACCTGTTTGCCCAGGCATATATGTCACATTAAAATCCCCGTTGGAAGAACCATGGACCCATAACCTAATAGCTTATGTATATGAGGTATGTAGAACACATTTCTGTAGATATCAGCGGAATGGAACTATTTGCCAATCTAAGAAATAATTTAGAAAAAATAATTGCTTGCGCTTCACCATTGAAAGAGGTGTGGGTGATAATATTCCTCTCTTAAGTGTTTGGGTTAATGAGTTAAAAGATGCCTTCACTACCCACGTATAAAGAAAACCTAGTGACTCTGGTACATGAAAGAAAATAATTTAATAAGTTTACAACGCTTTCTTCCCATGTAACAATCATTGGTATTGATTATTCAAAATAGCTAAAACTTGGGAGCTTGGTACTTCGCGTGATGCTGAGCGAAGGGGTAAGAGGAGTGAGGTCGATCGTGGAGGAACGAGGTAATCTTCTTTGGTGAAGTATATAAGGTGTTGATTTCTTTCTATTCCTATGTACTCTCAGGGAATAAAACTCCAACATTTTTCTATGTTTATCACACCAACCTAACATTCTGGTAGGTGCTGAAACGGAACAAGCGAATATCGTACAAAAAAGTGTAATCCGTTCATGCATATGCTCGAAGTGGCCATTTTCCATCAAGAACTAACTATGGGCAGATATATATACAAACAACGGACGATCAGTGAGGGATACTTATAAGAAAATTGAACAAAAGATGAACAAATACCAAAATTAATCAATCAAAATACCACGAGAAATAAGATAAAAGTGTACAAGAAAACAATGCCACCTGCATAGAGAAAATATGAAAAGGTTCTGCATGATATTGTTAATAGAAATTGTAAGGCATGAGACCAAGAAAATTTAATGAACTTCATCATATATCACTGGAATACCAGTTAACACCATCCCATACGCCTTGCCAACTACACTTTAAAGCTACTGCATTCATATTTGTCCCCTTTTCCTTTGTATAGTGGCACTATATATGCATTCCTCTAGTCCAGTGGCACACCTCCCTCGCGCACACATTAAACAATCTCATTAGCCAATCCACTATACAGTAGCTGCTCATCCCTTCGTCAGACACTTCACGTGATGTATATTTTACACAGGCACCTGGCCAGTTTTCGTCACTTTCAGTGTTCTTTGTATATCCTCTTTTCCTATAGCCTTATTGTTCACCTCTCCCATTACATTT
>NC_134801.1:26702232-26709732 GCF_046742065.1 Oratosquilla oratoria | reverse complement strand
CAATGCTCTATTCAGTAGACGAAGGCAGTGACTAGATTAGTTATAAGAAGTGAAATGCAGAAGATTGTGACGTCATGTTGTCGTTGCTTGGAACACTACGCATCATATGATTTATACGGTTCGTAATATTTTGATAACCTCAATATGTCTCATAGATGCTAATTCAGG
Organism: Oratosquilla oratoria; assembly: GCF_046742065.1. Lineage (NCBI taxonomy): Eukaryota > Metazoa > Arthropoda > Malacostraca > Stomatopoda > Squillidae > Oratosquilla > Oratosquilla oratoria. Next base: position 26,709,564 of record NC_134801.1, on the reverse strand, counting down.
AGTTGACTATACTTTCAAATACTGAATATGAAAATTCTAAATATTAATGGTCAGAAAATATGTAATCGGAAAATTGGAAATTCAAAAATTGGCAAATTGGAAAATTAGCAGTTATGAAGTCACGCGCTCAGCACTGGCGTTTCTTGGGACCCACAGAGCGGATGTCGTGACGTCATGTCTCTTCTTCTGATTGGCTGGTCCTCAGTCGTGACGTCATATCTCTTCTTCTGATCTGTTCTTCTGATTGGCTGGTCCTCAGTCGTGCCGTCGTATCTCTTCTTCTGATATTTCTTCTGATTGGCTGGTCCTCAGTCGTGACGTCATATCTCTTCTTCTGATTGGTTGGTCCTCAGTCCTGACGTCATATCTCTTCTGATTGGCCGGTAGACGGTTTCAAGCAAGATAACAAACAAGATGTTCAGAATTTTATAAGTATATTGGTAGATAGATATATGTATGTTGGGTCAAATAAAATTTTATAGGATACGTTGTTATAAGAAGTTAAATGCAGAAGATTGTGACGTCATGTCGTCGTTGCTTGGAACAGTACGCATCATATGATGTCGTGACGTCATGTCTCTTCTTCTGATTGGCTGGTCCTCAGTCGTGACGTCATATCTCTTCTTCTGATCTCTTCTTCTGATTGGCTGGTCCTCAGTCGTGACGTCATATCTCTTCTTCTGATTGGCTGGTCCTCAGTCGTGACGTCATATCTCTTCTTCTGATTGGCTGGTAGACGGTTTCAAGCAAGATAACAAACAAGATGATCAGAATTTTATATGTATATAGATGATAATAATATTATTACTATTAACTTTATTGACATTGTTTATCATTACTATTGATGTTAATGATTATTATCACTAAGTTTACTACACAAAACTCCTGTGATATCATAATTCTAATTTCCCAAAACTAAATCCTTTGTTTCGGTTGTAAATGAACATACGTCAAAAAACGCACAAATTTTCCAAAATGCCTATTTCAACCTAGAAAACACGCATATATTTCAGATTTAGAGGACATCTTTAAGTTACTGTTCATGAGACAGTTGGAACTATGGTCTTTTCTTGATATTGTCTGAGAATTTGCACAATCCTCATATTTGATCGCATGGTGTGGTAGGGTGATTTCGTATCCTTCTTCAAGATGTAAAGTCACACTTTGATTACCACAACAGACTTCTTTATTTTTGGTTTTAGACCACAGCTAACGACTTTAAGGAGTACAATAAGTATTAAAAAGCAGTCTCAAGCAAACAAACAATTGGCCTGCTCAGCAGACTCGCGTTTTGAATCCGATTTTGATATTTTTTTCGGAATACTTAACCTCATTAGTATATCAATACTGCATGCGTACATTGTCGGTATAAAATGTATATAAGATACCGACATTAATGTAGGAAAAAAAGAAAACACGAGTTTCCAACATTAGTAGTTGTTTGAGTATTCATGTAAAGCACCATGTTGGAATTAGATTATTAGTCAGAGTTTATTTAGTTTTCTTGAGTCTCCCCTAAAATCAGACTGTTTTCTATAACTTACTCTGTTATCAAGTTCACTTCACGTATGCCTGTGATATTTTTACAGTAATTTATCATGAAAACATGATTATAGAAATAAGAAAAATATACTTTGTTGTATCCAAGGAGGTTACCTATTTTCTGTATGCGCCATCTAAATATATTAAAACAGTATTTTTTCTTATTTCAAGAAAAACAGTATCTTCATCTTCACTAGGAGTTTGTCACGGCGCGGCGCCATGAGAAAACAAAAGATCGAACCTTCTTGTACGTCGATACTTTGTGACTCATACAACCTTTGAGAAAAGATTGTGCAACTGCGTATTGACATTAAAAGAGTTTAAATCCGACAATTGAAAAAGACGTCCGCCACTGATACTTTAAAAAGGCCATACGTTCATTCTTAGGATTCGAGTGGACAAGCAAACCCCCCCCCCTCCAGCAAAAAAAAAAATAGAATAATAATAATAGTAATAATAACAATAAAATAATAATAATAATAATAACAACAATGATAATAATAATAGTAATAATAATAATAATAATAATAATAATAATAATAATAATAATAATGATAATAATAATAATAATAATAATAATAATAATAATAATAATAATAATAATAATAATAATAATAATAATAATAATAATAATAATAATAATAATAATAATAATAATAATAATAACAATATTAATGATAATAATAATAATAATAATAGTAGTAATAATAATAATAACAACAACAGCAATAATAATAGTAATAATAATAATAATAATGATACATACATACATACATACATACATATACCAAGGCTTTTCCCCCTTACAAGGGAAGTAGCCAAAAAACAAAGGCATAAAAACCACTCCCACCCATTCCATTCCTATCACACTCCCCTCCCCTCCACTCTCTACCCTCCCTCCTATCTTGGCACCTCCTGGATGACGGGTCATCCCTGCATCTTGTCCACTGCCCTGGGTCAGAAGCAGTGATGCAAGACACAGCACATCCACAGCAACCCTATCTCCCAGCTCCCTTTCCACCCCTGTTCTCCTCCTTACCTCCTCATTTCTCACTCTATCTGGCCTAGTAACCCCTATCATACTTCTCAGACATTTCATCTCAGACACATTCAAACTCCTTCCCTCTTCCTCTTTCATGTTCCATGCTTCTGCCCCGTACAGTGCTGTTGGCACAATCACTCCTTCATATAACCTCATCTTAGCATCCATTCCCAGCTATCTAGTTCTCATCACACTTTTCAATCCACCAAGGCATTTACTCGCTTCTCTAAATCTACATTCTACCTCCACCCCCACTCCTCCCTTTTCTGCCACATTCGCACCCAAGTATCTAAAACTATCTACTTCCCCCAGTCTTTCACCCTTAATGCTCACCTCCAGCCTGTTGTCACTCTCTCCCCTTGTACATCTCATCACCTTACTTTTACCCACATTTATCTCCAGCTTCCTTCTTTCACACACCTTCTCAAACTCTGTCACTAACTTCCTCAATCCCTCCTCTGATCCTGCTACAAGCGCAGTGTCGTCAGCAAAAAACAACTGCCTCACCTCCCACTTTTCTCCATTTCCTTTAATCATCTCCAACCCCTGACCCACTACCCTTGCATTCACCTCTCGCACCACCCCCTCCATGTAAAGATTGAACAGCCAGGGTGACATAACACATCCCTGACGAAGTCCCACCTTTACCTCGAACCACTCACTCTCTCCATTTCTAATCCTAACACAAGCTCTACTACTCTCGTAAAAACTCTTGACTGCTCTTAACAGCTTTCCTCCTAGTCCATATATCTGCAGTACCTCCCACAGTGCCTTCCTATCTACCCTGTCATAAGCCTTTTCCAAATCCATAAAAGCCCAAAAAACATCCTTACCTTTTCCTATAGCTTTTTCACATATCTGTCTTACCACAAAGATCTTATCTACACAACCCCTACCTGTCCTAAACCCACACTGTTCCTCACCAATTACTCCCTCTGTTCCTCTCCTAATCCTCTCAATCAAGACCCTCCCATAAGCCTTCCCAACTACACTCAACAAGCTGATCCCTCTGAAACTACTACACTCACACTTGTCCCCCTTTCCCTTGTAAAGCGGAACTATACAGGCACTCCTCCAGTCCTCCGGCACTCTGCTCTCTCTTAAACAAACAGCCAGTCCACCATAACTGTACCTCCTTTCTTCAGACATTCTGCATGGCATCCATCCAACCCAGGTGCCTTACCTGCTCTCATCATCTTAACAGCTGCTTTCACTTCATCCTTCCCTATTTCTCCTCCATTTTCCTCACTCATTACTCTCATTTTCTTAGCGCTTCCCACTGCAACTACCTTTACCTCCCTATCCTCCTTCTCATTTAGCAACTCCCAAAAATACTTTGCCCACCTTCCTCTCACTGCCTTCTCTTCCATTATCATCTCTCCATCTGCACCTTTTACCTTTTCTTCTCTACTTGATTCGCCTCCTCTTTCTCTTTTAATTTCCTTCCAAAACATCTTTTTATTACTTTCAAAATTTTCTGTCATACTCTTACCCAATTTCACATCTGCTCTCCTCTTTGCTTCATTTATCTTATGCTTAACTTCCCTTCTCTTTACTTTGTACCTCTCATACGATTCCCTCGTCCTAATTTGTATCCAATCTATGAATGCCTGCTTCTCTTCTACGCCTTTCTTTGGTTCCTCATCCCACCACTTACTACCCTTCCTTCTATTTCCTCCCGCCCTCCTTGTTCCACACACTATCTTTGCACACCTTATGACTCCCTCCTTGAACCATCCCCATTCCTCCTCCACTCCTAGTTTTACTCTCTCCTTTATTCCCTCCCACTCCTCTCTCAGCTTCTTCTTATACTCATTCTCCTTTTTTTCTCATTTAAGCAGTTCACTCTAAGTACCTCCCTACCTTCTGCCCCTTTCCTCTTTCTCCACCTATTCTCCACTCTTAATTTACCTTCCACCAGAAAATTATCTGATATTCCCCCGCTCTCTCCCCTTAGAACATGTACATCCTTAACTCTTCCTACCATACTCCTAGTCACCACTATATAGTCCATTAACGCTCTATCTGCCACACTTCCATCATTATTATTATCATTATTATTATTACTATTATTATTAATATTATTATTATTATTATTATTATTGTTATTATTATCATTATTATTATTATTATTATTACCATTATTAGCATTAGCATTATTATCATTATTATTATTATTATTATTATTATTATCATTATTATTATTATTATTATTATTATTATTATTATTATTATTATTATTATTATTATTATTATTATTATTATTATTATTATTATCATTATTATTATATTATCATTACTATTGTTATTATTATTATTGTTATTAACATTATCATTATTATTATTATTATCATTATGATCATTATTTTCATTATCATTATTATTATCATTATCATTATGATTATTATTATTATTATAATTATTATTATTATTATAATTATCATTATTTTTATTATTATTATTATTATTATTATTATTATTATCATTATTATTATTATTATTATTATTATCATCATTAATATTATTACTATTATTATTATTATATTAATAGTAATTATCATTACTATTATCATTGTTATTATTATCATCATTTTCATTATTTTCATTATTACTTTTATTATTGTTGTTATTATTATCATGAAAATAATAATAATAGTAATAATGATAATAATAATAATAGTAATAATGATAATAATAATAATAGTAATAATGATGATGATAATAATACATACATATATACATATATTCGTTATGTTTCATTGTGACAAATGGAAATAAGCTCCACCGCAAGGACTCGAACCTTTGCCTTAGCGACTGCTTATTATGAAGCAAAGACGATAGCTTTGAGCCAGCCAGGCCGTACAAAAAGGAACGACCTGGACTATGACCTGGTAGTTCCCCGACGGTACTAGGCCAGCTCAGTCTCTATTCTAACTTTACAGTTTTTATTATGTCACAATGACACACAACTTGTCGGATGGCTCGCCATAATAGACTCTGTAAAATTAGAATAGAGACTGAGCTGGCCTAGTACCGTCGGGAAACTACCAGGTTGTAGTCCAGGTCATTTCTTTTGCACGGCCTGACTGGATCAATGCTATCGTCTTTACTTCATAATAAGCGGTCGCTAAGACAAATGTTCGAGTCCTTGCGGTAGAATATATTTCCATACATACATACATACATACATACATACATACATATATACATACATACATATACCAAAGGCTTTTCCCCCTTACAAGGGAGGTAGCCAAAGTCAAAAGCATAAATCCACTTCCACCCATTTCATCCCCACATACTCCGCTCCCATTCACCAACCCTCTCTCCATCTTTTCTTGCCTCCTGCTGATTGACGGGTCATCCCTGCATCTGGCCCACTGCTCTGGGTCAGAAGCAATGCAGTAAGACACAGCACATCCACGGCAAGGCCGCTTCATTTAATCGGCAGCCCCCCTCTCCGTCCACTCATGCAGAAATAGAGGCGGTGAAAAATACCTACGGGCTGTGTCAAAATATCATTCACATATACTCCTTCACCCCCCCCATCCCCCACCAACTCCCTTCGATGCATAACAACATTATCCATACACAACCATTCTCCATTCACCCCATCTCTTATCTTGTCCCATCCTTCCGCAACAAACATTTCACATTTCTTTCCCAATGCCCATTTACCCCATCCATCTCATCCTTGGTCGACCCCTCATGTTTACTCCCTCCAACTCTGCCCTCCACACCTCTTTTACTAGTCTTTATTCATTCATTCTTTCCGTGTGTCCAAACCATCCCAATACTCTTTCATAAACCCTATCTCCTAACTCCCTTTTCACCCCACCTCTTCTCCTCAACTCCTTGTTTCTCACTCTATCCAGCCTAGTAACTTCTACCAATCTTCTCAGACATTTCATCTCAAACACATTTAAACTCCTCTCTTATGTTCCATGTTTCTGTCCCATATAGTGCTGTCGGCACAATCATTCCTTCATACAATCTCCTCTTAGCATCCATTCCCAAATGTCTATTTTTCATTACACTTTTTAATCCCCCAAGGCATTTACTTGCTTCTCTCAATCTACATTCTACCTACACCTCCACTCCTCCTTTTCCCGCCACATTCACATCCAAGTATCTAAAACTATCCACTTCTTCCATTCTCTCTTCTTTAATACTCACTTCCAATGGGACCTTTCGCAGTGAGCAAATTGATACCAGACACCGCCAGATTTTGTAATTCTTGCCGGAAAATAAATACTTTTTTGGGCAAGTTTTATAAGCTTACAGAGGTGTATCGTTGTACATTATTGTGTCTGAAATTTAAGTCAATTAATTTCATGATTGCAAACGGCATATAGCATTGTTTGAGCCTATTTATAATCACAGATGATATTCGTAAAACAGCCTATAATTGTATCAAGCCAAGCAATTTGTCATTTTCTACCGACTTCAATGGACGTATACTGATATATACTTTCATTTGAATGCACCAAGCAATAGGCAAATCCATGTAATGTATCGAAAATATAATTTTGCATCGAAGACTTAATTTTTTCGGTACGATAAACTTTGTCTTTCTCTTATTTTTTCTTGAATCTGACGTGCAGTTTGCCACGGCACACGTAGCATTAGTCATATTTGTTTGAAAATAGCTCCCAGGAGATCTAAGAGGCTATTCTTTACAAAAATGTCGTTAACTTCGTACGTCCGCCACCACTGTTGTTATTTTTTATCTCACTGATTATCTTCAT
>NC_134801.1:26693725-26699232 GCF_046742065.1 Oratosquilla oratoria | reverse complement strand
TGTGTGTTTTATTATACCTAATATATATATATATATATATATATATATATATATATATATATATATATATATATATATGTATGTATATTATATATATATATATATATATATATACATATATATATGTATACATACAGATATATATATATATACTGTATATGTATATATATATATATATATATATATATATATATATATATATATATATAAGAAATAGACATTTGGGAATGGATGTTAAGAGGAGATTGTATGAAGGATTGGTTGTACCAACAGCATTGTATGGGGAGGAAACATGGAGCATAAGAGAGGAAAAGAGGAGGACTTTGAATGTGGTTGAAGTAAGGTGCCTGAGAAGTATGAAAGGGGATACTATGCTAGATAAACTGAGAAAAGAGGAGGTGAGAAGGGAAACGGGGGTGGAAAGAGAGTTGGGAGATGTGGTTGATGAAAGAGTATTGGGATGGTTTGGACACACGGAAAGAATGAGTGAAGATGTTTGGATGACAGAGTTGGAAGGAGTGAAAATGAGGAGATGACCAAATTTGACAGGGATGGATGGGGTAAAAGGGGTATTGGGAAAGAGGGAAGTGTCTGTTGAGGAAAGACGGGAGAGGGCAGAAAATAGGGGTGAATGGAGAATGGTTGTGTATGGATGAGGGGGATTGGGTGGGGGATGGGGGTGAGGGAGTATGTGTGAAAAATAAATTGATGCAGCCCGAAGGAATTTCTCCCCGTCTTCTTCATTTCTATATGAAGGGACGGAGAAGGGGGCCGCCGATTTAATTAAGCGGCCTTGATGTGGATGTGCTGTGTCTTGCGACACTGCTTCTGATCCAGAGCAGTTGGGGAGATGCAGGGATGAGCCGTCATCCAGGAGGAGCCAAGATAAGAGGGAGGGAAAGGGGTGGATGGGAGCGGAGTATGTTGGGGTTGAAAAGAATGGAAGTGGTTTTTATGCCTTTGTTTTTTAGTTACCTCCCTTGTAATCCTTTGGTATATGTATGTATGTATATATACATATATGTATATATATATATATATATATATTTATATATATTTATATATATATATATATTTATATATATATGTATATATATATATGTATATACATATACATATACATATATATATACATACTGTGTATATATATATATGTATATATATATATATATATATATGTAATGTGTGTGTGGTGTGTGTGTGTGCGTGTGTGTGTGTGTGTGTGTGTGTGTGTGTGTGTGTGTGTGTGTGTGTGTGTGTATGTGTGTGTGTGTGTGTGTGTGTGTGTGTGTGTGTGTGTTGTGTGATGTGTGTGTGTGTGTGTGTGTGTGTGTGTGTGTGTGTGTGTGTGTGTGTGTGTGTGTGTGTGTGTGTGTGTGTGTGTGTGTGTGTGTGTGTGTGTGCGTGTGTGTGTGTGTGTGTGTGTGTGTGTGTGTGTGTGTGTGTGTGTGTGTGTGTGTGTGTGTGTGTGTGTGTGTGTGTGTGTGTGTGTGTGTGTGTGTGTGTGTGTGTGTGCGTGTGTGTGCGTGTGTGTGTGTGTGTGTGTGTGTGTGTGTGTGTGTGTGTGTGTGTGTGTGTGTGTGTGTGTGTGTGTGTGTGTGTGTGTGTGTGTGTGTGTGTGTGTGTGTGTGTGTGTATGTATATACATGCATATATTTTAATGGTATATATATGGGCAGGAGATTTTCTCTTGTGCATATCTTATTGAAAGTGCTAGGTATTTGTTCTCTTATTATTTTCTCAAACATATTTTCCATATGCCTTACTATGGACTTATTCTAATTTGAAAAGAGGTTTATGCCTTCACTATAGGTATTCATTTTAGTTTCAGTAGCTTAGGATATTCTTTATCTAAGGTTAGGGTAAGAATGCTCCGATGAATGCTGTGATGATATTTCATCTTATACTCGTGTGTTTGTCTCCATAATTTTTTCTTCACTGGGGGAGGTAACAAAGTAATTGGGAAAGGTTACCTGGTAAATGGGGGGAGGTTACCGAGTAGCTCAGGTAGTGACGAACTGTTGTCTGCTTAAGAGAGCCTACGGCCTCTTCCAGTTACCCAGTAACCACTAAGGAGGAAGGGCAGCATAGTATTTAAAAAATGCAGGAAGAAATGAAAATTCCGGATGGAGGAAAACTGAAGGAGAAAGGTCTCGAAGATAGGGAGGGAGTGGGTCACAGCATCAGATAAGAAAGAAAATAGAGAAGAAAAATTAATGGGTTAGTTAACTGCACAGGACGGTGGTTGAGGAACAGTGGTCAAGGTCATCTCCAAGGAAAGGTTGGTGATAGAGGAGGGGGGTTGTTAGTGAGAGTAAAAATGTAATTACTAGTGGATGACGTGTCCAGGAAGCTAGTGACGGAGACGCGGAAGAAAACGGGCTCAGCATGGGGACCCTGGGTCGGCGCGAGGAGAGAAGAGAGGATGGGAGGGGTGGATGTGGGAGGAATGTTGAAGTCGGGGTGAGTGAGCATTTGTTTGTTTGTTTATTTGTATGTTTGTTTGTTTTACGTTTGTCTACATATTAAGACTGATATATATATATATATATATATATATATATATATATATATATATATATATATATATATTTTTTTTTTTTTTCTTTTCTTTTTTTAGCTTTAGGAAGAATCCCATGGGGATGTAACGGAGGGTCAGGGCTGGAAAGATGAAGTGATTACGGAAGACATGAGAGGATGGAGCGGAGAGAAGGGAGGGAAAGAGGAAGAAGAATGGGAGGAGGGGGAAGAGGAGAGAGTGGTAGGAAGAGGAAGAGGAAGAGGAGATAGGGGAGGAAAGAAAATTGCTGGATGCGAGTGAAAGGGGAATGGTGTGGTAATTGTTGGCAGTGCTTCCGCTCGTGATGGTGTCAGTTCTAGTGCTGGTGCTGGTGTCGGTGATGGTGATGGTGGTGGTGAGAGTGGTAATGGTGTTGCCCATGGTGGTGCTGGTAGTAGTGTTGGTGTAAATGATGGTGGTGGTGATGGTGATGATAATAGTATTGGTGTAGATGGTGGTGGTAATGGTTAGGCTGGTGTTAATGGTGGTAATATTGGTGATGAAAAAGGTGATGGTGGTGATAGAGACGATGATATTGGTGGTGAAAGTGTTGTTGATGTTGGTGATGTCAGTAATGGTGATAGTAACGGCGGTGGTTTAGAATGATGCTGATGGTTAAAGATGATGGTGGATCTGGTGATGGATGATGTTGTTGGTGATGGTGACGTTTGTGTTGGTGGTATTAGTGGTAGCTGTGGTAGGGGGGGTGCTGATGGGGGGATGTTGTTGTTGGTGGTGCCGGTTGTTGTGGTGTTGTTAGTGTTGGTGGAAATGGTGCAAGCAGTAGTGGCGACAGCAATGGGGATAATAGAAATACTTGTGTAGGTGGTGGAACTGAAAATAGGAAAAATTAGAGGTGCTGGGATATAAAACTGAGTAACGGTAATGGTTTTACCTTGGGTTGTCAAGAGACATCTTCCACTCATCCTCACACTCATCCCTCTCCCATCTCCCTCCCTCCCTCCCTTCCCCCCTCTACCTTCCCCTCTCATCCCCTACCCTTATCCACCCTCTCTACCTTCCTTTTCCTTCCCTTTCTCCCCTTATCTCCCCTCATTCTGCCCGCTATAACTTTCCTCGTCCACCCCCCACTCTACTCTACCCTCCACCATCCCCAACTCCGCCCTTTTTCATTTTTTCCTTGCCTCTTCACGTTCATTGGAATTCCTGTTAAATTCGTGCCTATAAGAGACCTTGAAGTCTAAAACTAGGCCTGGCCCAGGAAAAATCTAAACAAATAAATATAGAAGAAAAAATGTGCAGAGAAACAGATGTACGCAGATAGATAAGCAAACAAATAAACAAGTGAATAGATCAAACGAATACATAAATCAATATATAAAGAAATACAGTGATTAATAGATAAATAAATCAATGGGCAATGCAGCAATATGCCTGTGTATATTTCTAGCTTAATCTTAAATATCGGAAGGTGCAATCACGTTTGCAGAAAGTTTGTTTCTCTTACTGACAATTCACCAGGATTATATGCAGTGTGGATATATTTTCACATTCACCCACATTGCTTTGCCTTCTTCTCTCCATTCTTATTTCAACTTTGTCTTCCTGAACGGCTCATAATTTCATCAAATGCGTCAAAAGAGATTCTTCCATCCAGAAGTCCGCAAGGTCGTCTCCCCCTGAAGTCACGAGTCTTAAGTTCAAAGGTTGATCGTTTTTTGAGTCATAACGTCTGTGTTACCCTAATATCCCAAAAATGTGTGTGTGTGTGTGTGTGTGTGTGTGTGTGTGTGTGTGTGTGTGTGTGTGTGTGTGTGTGTGTGTGTGTGTGTGTGTGTGTGTGTGTGTGTGTGTGTGTGTGTGTGTGTGTGTGTGTGTGTGTGTGTGTGTGTGTGTGTGTGTGTGTGCGTGTGTCCGTGTGTGCGTGTGTGCCTGTGTGTGTGTGTGTGTGTGTGTGTGTGTGTGTGTGTGTGTGTGTGTGTGTGTGTGTGTGTGTGTGTGTGTGTGTGTGTGTGTGTGTGTGTGTGTGTGTGTGTGTGTGTGTGTGTGTGTATTTACCTAGTTGTATTTACCTAGTTGTATTTACCTAGTTGTATTATACGGGAAGGGAGTTATGCTCGTGGTGATCGTCTTTGTCTCTCTCAGCATCAAGTTTTTTCTTAAAGTCTTGAATAGTGTTTGCACAAACTGTTTCTTTGTCTAATCTGTTCCAAGTATCTATCACTCTGTGTGGAAAGCTGTTTTTTCAGATATTTTCTGTAATTATATATATTTTTTTAGTTTCTTTTCGTGTCCTCTCGTTTTTCCATTGTCCCATTTCAATAAGTCATTCTTATCTAAGATTTCTATTCCTTTCATTATTCTATAGATAGTTAGTAAGTCTCCTCTTTCTCTTCTTTTGTTCCAGAGTTGGTAATTCTAATTTGGACAGTCTTTGCTCATATGTCATTTCGAAAAGAATTGGTGCTAGTTTTGTTGTTGCTTTTTGTGTGTGTGTGTGATTCATCATGGTCTTGGATCATGTGTTGGACTCGTGATCAACAGCTATTTACCTCCTGCAAGAAAGCTCAGAGCTCATATATGACCGATCTATGGGTAATGCTGTGACCTTACACGCACACACACACACAACTCCCCGCCCACGAAAGTTGGAGTTACGACTTGCAGCGAAGCGATAGTGAAAGTATTTCAGTCCTGGGCGGAATTCAAACCCGGACCGCCGTAGTGGCAGCCGGGAACTCTACCACTGCGCCATCGAGTCGTGTGTGTGTATTTACCTTCATGTATTTACCTAGTTGTATTTTGCGGGAAGAGAGCTATGCTCGTAGTGACCCGCTATTGTATCTTTCTGCATCCAGTTTTTTCTTAAAGTCATGTATAGTTTTAGCACTCACTGTTTCCTCATTCAGTTTGTTCCAGATATCTATCACTCTGTGTGGGAAGCTATTCTTTTTCAGATCTCTTCTGTAACTGTCTTTCTTAACTT
>NC_134801.1:26668725-26676225 GCF_046742065.1 Oratosquilla oratoria | reverse complement strand
GGCCAATTACCCTTGCGTTTACCTCTCGTACCACCCCATTCATATATAAATTAAACGACCAAGGCGACATAACATATCTCTGGTGAAGTCCTACCTTCACCTCAAACCACTCACTCTACCCGTTTCTGATTCTAACACAGGCTCTACTACTCTCGTAAAAACTCTTGACTGTTCTTAACAGCTTTCCAATCCCATATATCTACAATACTCCCCACAGTGCCTTCCTGTCTACTCTGTTATAAGCCTTTTCCAAATCCATAAAGACCCAAAAACATCATTACCTTTCCCTAAACCTTTCTCACATATCTACCTTATCACAAAATTCTGATCCACGCAACCCCTACCTGTCTTAAATCCACTAATCATTCATCACCCTCCAAATACTTCTAATCTCTTTCCTCTTCTAAAGTCTTTCACACTCTCCCTCTAAAAACTACTTTTTTCCTTGTAAAGTGGAATAATACAGGCACTCCTTCAGTTCTCCGGTATTTTACCCTCTTTTAGACAAACATTAAACAACCTCACCAGCTAGTCCACCATCACTGTACCTCCCTTTTTTTCTAGATACTTCGCATCACACTCATCCAACACAGGTGCCTTTCCTACTCTCATCTTTTTAATAATTGCTTTCACCTCATATTTCCTTATTTCTCCTCCATTTTCCTCATTCATCTCTGTCATTTTCTTGGCGCTACCCACTACCACTACCTTTCCCTCCCTATCCTCCTTTAGATTCAGCAACTCCCTACAATACTCTGCCCATCTTTCTCTTACTGCCGTCTCTTCCATTATCATCTCTCCATTTGTACCTTTTACATTTTTTCTCTACTTGATTATTCGCCTTCTCTTCCTCTCTTAATTTCTTTCCAAGATTTCTTTTTATTACTTTTAAAATTTTCTGTCATACTCTTAGCCCATTTCGCATCTGCTTTCCTCTTTGCCTCCTTTATCTTATGATTTAATTATCTTCTTTGTACCTCTCATATGATAATCTTATCCTATTTTGTAACCAATCTGTCAATATTCGTTTCTTCTCTTCTACAACCTTCTTTGCTTCATGATCCCACCACTCGTTACCCTTCCTTCTATTTCCTTCGGTCCTCCTTCATCCACACACCATCTTATGATTCCCTCATTGAAGCATCCCCATTCTTCCTCTACTCCTAGTTCTACTCTATTCTTCACTCCATCTCACCCTTCTCGCAGCTTCTTCTTGTACTCCTCATTTTCTTTCTCATTTAAGCAGTTCACTCTAAACACCTCCCTACCTTCTGTCCATTACTTTTTTCTCCATCTATCCCCCACTCTCAACTCACCTTTCACCAAAAAGTTATTGATATTTCCCCGCTCTCTCCCCTTAGAATATGTACATCTAAAACTCTTTCTACTCTTCCTCTGATTACCACTATATACTTCATTAAAGCCTTATGTACCACTTTTTCATCCACCACTCTCTCCCATGTGTACTTATGCTTGACTTTCTTCCTGAATACAGCATTTGTTATCATCAACTCTCTTCCTAGACATATCTCCATCAGCTACGATTTTTATTGGAACTCCACACTTCCCAACCACTCCGTCTATTGGTTCATCTCCTACCCTAGCATTGAGATCTCTCAATACCACTACATTGACATTTCTCCCTAAAAATTCTATGCACTCACTTAAATCTACCCAAAAAACTCCCTTTTCTCTATACTACAGGCCCATATACACTTACAAAAACCCACATCTCCCTTACCAGATTCACCCTTCATCCACATTAACCTTGAAGAAACCTCCTTTGACTCCACCACACGTTCACCTATCTTTTCACTTGCTAGTATAATCACCACTTCTCTCCCTCTCCCACTCACTTAAATCTATCCAAAAACTCTCTTTTCTCTATACTACAGGCCCATATACACTTATAAAAACCTACATCTCCCTTCCCAGTTTCACCCTCATCCACATTAACCTTGAAGAAACCTCCTTTCACTCCACCACACATTTACCTATCTATTCACTTACTAGTATAATCATCACTTCTCTCCATCGACCTCTCTTCACTCCTGACAACCTCCCAAATAAACTCCCGAACTCAAACTCGTCCCTCCCCTCCATCTTTCTTCTCATAAACATACTGCCTATCTCTTCCCTTTTACTCTCATCTAAAACACATTAAGAGACCCAAAATCAGCGTTCTAGTTGGGAAACTCCTCCCAGATGCTTTTGTTTTTTTTAGGAATGTCCTCTTGGGACTAAAGAGAGTAGGATGCCTTGTCCTATCTTCGTCCCTTTTTTATCGCCTTTTACGACTCCAGTGGGAAAACTCGGTGGCAGAATTCTTTCTCCCCTATCACAGGGTTCACACACACACACACACACACACACACACACACACACACACACACACACACACACACACACACACACACACACACACACACACACACACACACACACACACACACACACATATATATATATATATATATATATATATATATATATATATATAATATATATATATATTGCTTGAAACCACGAGGAAATCAAAGAACGGAATACTGAACGTTTTCGTCTATTTAAGACATTTTTAAAGTACATAGTATCACAACAAAGTATAGCTATAAATACAATAGTGTAGAGAATAGGAGAGGTCTCTCAACATAAATACATAGGGATTGTTTTACAAATAAACAAAGATAGAAATGATAAAAATGAAAATTAATAACAAAAATAAATTAATAAAATAGATGACAATTGACATAGGTGATTAAAGGTCACACAAGATTGCTAAGGCGAAGTTTTGGGACATTGTCCTACAATTTGATTGATGACAAAATCATCTAATTTGAAAAGACCAGTAGTTAAATTGAGATTATCATTAAAAAAAAATTTTTAATGAGGCACGATTCAATTATTTTCCTTACCAAATAAGAATTACATGAAACAATTTCTTGGGAATTGTCCCAATCACTGCAATGGTTGTAGTCTCTAATGTGAGCAAAAATCCCACTTGAAGATTGGCCAGTACGGACACTATACTTGTGCTGGTTCAACCTAGATTTTAATTCCTTGCCAGTCTGACCAATGCAAGGGATAGTGTAGACACAACCCGCAGAATTATCAGGCGAATTAGAGTGTGTGTGCGTGTGTGTGTGTGTGCGTGTGTGTGTATGTGTGTGTTTATATATTTTATATATATATATATATATAATATGTAGGGTTCTGTAGCCAACACGCAAAGATTCCACTTAAAGACTAGTGACCGCCGAGTACCAGGTCAATACTATGGTCACCCCTTAGAAAGGCATGTATACTCCTCTCCTGGTCGCCAGTGTAGGTCTGCTCCAAGGTCGCCAGTGTTACTTTCGTGTGAAGTAAGCTAAGTGTCCAGACTGAAACGAATGGCAGGGAGAGAAAGGCATGGATGTTTTTCAAAAGACGAGTCAGAACATACCATTGAGCCCGCCGTGGTATGGTTCCCTTGGGCATACTTGGAATGAGCACTTCAGTGCTCAGTGCCGACGGCTGATGGTGTTCTCGTCAGAATGTACCTGTCAGAACATTTATTCGCCGTGGTATGGTTTCATTTCGGACACTTGGAATAAACACTTACATGCTCATTGCTAACGGCTGGTACTATTCTTTAAGGAACAGCTATCTTCCATAAGAATAGCTAAGATATTTATAGTCAATCCCATAACTGACCTCTTTTTTCCAAATACCGACGAAGTTATGTACAACAATGGTGATGAGATTCTTAATTTTTTGTTTTTGGTATACAATAGTTAACAATCTTTGTACAATACATATATACATATATATATATATATATATATATATATATATATATACATATATATATATATATGTATGTGTGTATGCATATTCATATTATATATATATATATATATTTATATTATATATATATATATATATATATATATGTATATATATATATTTATGCACATACACACACATAAACGCGCGCGTGCACACACACACACACACACACACACACACACACACACACACACACACACGCACACACACACACATATATATATATATATATATATATATATATGTATATATACATTTATATATATACCTTTATATATATATATATATATATATATATATATATGTGTGTGTGTGTGTGTGTGTGTGTGTGTGTGTGTGTGTGTGTGTGTGTGTGTGTGTGTGTGTGTGTACACATGTATATGATGTCCGCAAACGGCCGCTCCGGAAAAATAGAGGAAGAGCTAATGACGACCGATGACGTCTCCTCCTGGCTCGTTTGTTTCCCTTTGCAAGTCCTGCCAAGCTTCTTAATGTCGTCATAAACTTACAATTTCCGTGGTTCTTACATATTTTTCTATTTATTTGTTCATTTAATTATTTGTTTAGTTATTTATCTATCTACTTATACATTTGCTTGTCTATTTTTTTATTCATCCATTTACGTTTTTGAATATATATCATTCACCTTTAGGCCTGAGAACTTGGCCGTTCTTGCTTTCGGTCGTACTCCCCCCCCCCTGTTTTGTACTAGAGAGTTCGTTTTCTAGGCACTGGCTCGTCTTGCGGTCTGCAGTATATCGGAAAGTAGAACACGAAGGGGTAAAAATAAACAACCTTGTCTTTCCCTGTTTTTTGTTTGAAAATAGTAGATTCAGAGCCAGCGACCCTCACTCATAAAAAAAAAAAAAAAAAAAAAAAAAAAAATCAGGCTCTTTAGTCCTTTCACGGTCACCTGCTCTTGCAAAGGGCACCTAGCATTCTCTTGATGCAAGTTTATGTATAAAGAACGATTTTTATCTTATTATTCCGCTAAGTAGTTTTTATTGAAACACCGAAGAAATCATTAAAAGATTAGTTTCTATGGCGTGGTAATTTTTATATGTAAATTAATTTTGTTGTTAAACATTTATATATTTGTTTCTAGATAAAAATATTTTGTTATTGCACTGTCACATAATTCACATACAAGTGCTTTGAAATGTTACAAAAATTAGAATATCAGTTCTAGTTGTATAGCTGCAGCCGGAGTATGTTACGGGCACTCGCAGATTTTCGTGCAAAATACCCTTTAAAAATGAAACCAAATGGTATGGAATCAAGCTTTATACAAAATAGGATTTTTTGGTAGATTTGATAACTTAGTTTGTTTGAAAACATATTATCCGTTTGGATGCAGACAGTTCAAAACAAGAGAACAGACGTAAGCGGTTCGAAACCCCAAGTCAGACTGTGACGTCAGTCGTTGGTATTTGGTCATAAACCTCTGAGCTCTAACAAAGGATCCCATGTCTAGTCACTTCACCTACTGTGTGTAAATATTTCTAAGAAGGCACGACTTCCGTATTGTCAAAAATTCTTTGATTCTATTTATTCAACCAATACAGCTAAAATCCGCAGAGGCACCTCTTTCCCTAGAAAGCAGTGGGGTTCCGGTAAACTTCCCCCCCAGCCCCTCAAAGATGCAGCAGCAGAAGTCCTTCCCCTCTCTCTCTCTACCCTCCTCCTACACGCCTTCTGTTCTTGTGCCACCGTAATAGCAGTGGTTAAAGTAGTCGCGATTTCAGTCATATTCTTTGGGCATCGTTGCACATGGTGTATCACGAGTCCTTAACATGGGTGGGTGGACAGCAGATTGATGTGAATAGTTACCGGAGGGGGGAGGGGGCTGTTATGCTAGGGGAAATTACGCATTTCTCTAAATAAGTATGAAGTTAGATAGAAAATCAAGAAATACATAGTTCTTAACGTTTCCTTTTATTTAGTTAATTCCTTCAATATTTATCGATTTATCTTTTAATCATTTATAATTCACATATATATTAGCCATCTACTTATCTATTTTTGTGGTAGTACTAATGAGGAGTGAAGACTAGAGCTATCTACTAAGGGGGCTATGGAGGTAAGAAATTTAAAAAGGCTACTGAGCTTCATGCAGTATCCTTAAACTGCTAAGTTAACACTACAGGGCACCTGATATAACTTCTACCCTGAATTGGTCCCTGACATTAAATTTGGCCAGAATAACCCTATCAAAATGTTTATCCTGAATCAAGGAAACAAACAAACAAGTAAATGCACAAACGAACAAATATTTGAATAAAGAAATAATTAGATGATATATATATTTATATGTATATATATATATATATATATGTATATATATATATATATATATATATATATATATACTGTATATATATATGCAATTGAATAGTTGATCAATTCATATATCAATAAATAAATAAATAGATGAATGAGTAAACGCATTGACAAACCAATTAAAAAATATATATAAAAATAATTGAAAACAAATACATTAAAATAACTAGACAAGTGATTATATAAGCTTGTATATTATAGATAAAAAAGTATATATGATAAATGAACGATTATATAATTCAAAAGATACAGAAACTCCCAGGTCTGTATGAGCAATTTCTATGAACATTTTTCGGATGAAGATCAGGGCGTTCTGGCTTCATGCAGTGTGTTCCGTTTGCGAGCACCAGATCATAACGTTTCAGGTCCGTGCACAAGACCAAGGTGTTCCGGTGATCCACGTGCAAGGTCAAAGTGTTCAAGTTTCCAATGGAATGTCGATGTGTATGGGGAACGCCATACACAAGAGTGTCATCCTGTCCTCATAGGAAGAATGCTCCTGCCCGTGATAAAAAAAAAAAAAAAAAAAAAAAAAAATCGCGCACCCTTTTCCTTGTAAGCTACCAGGTCAAGTTGAAGGTCATGATGTTCCTATTCCATGTATAGCTTCAGCGCGTGCCGATTTTTGATTCGCCTACTATTCGTTTATTCACCTAAATATAAATTTATTCATTTATCTATTTATTAATTTAATTATTCATCTTTCAAACTGCATACTTATCTATCTATCCATCTATTTATATGCTAATTTATCTATCTTTTTATCTATTCATCTATCCTTTCGTTCATTTACTCAAACATATATATTCTACCACCAGTACCAAACAATACAACCAAACAAAAAAACATTCATACTATGGATCATTAAACAAGCTCTTCAAGACTGACCAAACTCAATATTTCACAAACACAAAACCCCACAACCCCAGACACCAGCCCCACAGAAAAATCCATTTCAGGACACCATCCAGCTCTAAGACAGTAAGAAAGAACAGCCCTGCTCACAGAATCAAATTGCCCTATACGCAACCACCGCACAGACGACACTGAACATCTCCTACACCGCCCCACACTAACAATCAGTAAAAAAGACAATATTCTTCCCTGAGTGACCTATGGGCCTGTCCGGTGGCCGTTGCCGGTTGATTGGGGGTCGTGGGTCTCTTGCAAGAGAGACCTGAGACAACGGATTGATTTATTAATCTGTTCATACATTAATTCATTTACCTATTCATTACTGTTACCATCATATGCTTCTTACTCCGGCCCGTACTTGAGTGTAGTTGGTGGAGAGGAAGAATATGAGAGGGGGAAGGAGGAGAGGGGGTA
>NC_134801.1:26653725-26661225 GCF_046742065.1 Oratosquilla oratoria | reverse complement strand
ACACACACACACACACACACACACACACACACACACACACACACACACACACACACACACACACACACACACACACACACACACACACACACACACACACACAAATATGAAGAGAGAGGGAGAGAGAGAGAGAGAGAGAGAGAGAGAGAGAGAGAGAGAGAGAGAGAGAGAGAGAGAGAGAGAGAGGGAGATTATTTATTTTTTATTTTATTAATTTATTACGCCAAGGCGTCAGTCAGTACATAGATATACAAGCACAAAATGTTAATATAATGCATCAGATGGATACACAATCAATAGTAGTACAATGCATATGAGTCAGAGCCTCAATATTGTCATATCGGTAATAGCAACATAACATTGAGTACAATGTGATAGTCTTAGTAATAAATGACAGCAGTGAGGACAATAAGTCCCACAACTAAGCGCAGTACAATCACAAACATTTGACAAACATAGGACATAATGGTAGTGTGCATAGACAGACCTAAATGACATACATAGTGCGCAATATCATTAAGGCCATCGATGTGAGGGGCACAAAAGGTAAGAGAGAGAGAGAAAAAAAAAAGGATTCTCTCCCCTCTCCCCTTTTTCCTTCCTTTTCCTTTCTTCTTCCTTCCCTTTTCCTTCTTTTTGGTATAGTCTGAGTACGTAAACATACAATTGGAATACATATAATAATGGTTATGGGAAGCAACAAATCTAGACAGAATGTGCCGAGTAACATCACGAGAGGACGCACTCGACATCACATGACGCCCCTCCCCCCCAGGTTGAATAACCTGAGGAAGTAGAGGAATGCTGTCGATTCAAGACCTCATTCTCCTGCGGTGCTCCTCGACTCAGCAAATAATACAGCAGGCACGAACATTCAATAAACAAAAGTCATAATGGCAGTGTACATAGACATACGTAAGGAACATACACAGTAAACAGTATCACTGAAGGTCACCGATGAGAGGAAAGCAAAAGGAAAAAAAAAAGATACATTAAACAATTTATAAATTGAGTGTGAGTGCATAAGTATTCAAGTGGAATACAAACGGTAATGGATATGAGCAGCAATAATATTTGTCAGAATGGGCTGTGTAACACCACAGGAGGACGTAACCAATATCACACAACGACGCCCCCCCCCCTCCTCCAGGCTGAACAAGCTGTGGAAGTAGAAGAAAAGTGTAGTCGACCCAGGACCTCACCCTTCTGCAGTGCTCCTCGACTTAACCAATAATACAGTCAATAACCACCGAAGTGAGGAAAACGGGTAAGTATTATGTCAAGGTTGTCAGCCTCGAGCAAGAACGTGCAGATTTGAATCAAGGTCTGACCTCTTGGTAGAAGATCTCTTACTGTGGGGCACTTAAGACAATAGTGCTCTAGGTTGTTAGCATTAGGGCTGTCGCATAGTTTACAGGTGGTGTACTGTGGCATGTCAAGAGTGTGGGCGACCTGCCACAAAGGCCGATACCCCATCCTGAGTCGAGCACTAATTACATTGTGTTTTCGCACAATTAACCCGCGTAGCTGGGGGGATTCGGACTGGTGCTCCCTGATATGTGTACTGTGTGTAGTGAGGGATGTCATGACCACCCATAGTGAATGCAGGCAGAGCTCTGGGATTGCGTGAGGTAAAAATCCTGCTTTTCTCTGGGGAGAAAAGGAGGCCACAGGAGGTAGCGGCCATGTTGAAATCACGGAGCATGCGCTGAAGGTCATGAGGTGAGGTGGAGTGGATGCATATGTCATCCGCATAGCAGGTGATAGTAGTACCGGGGATGATAGGAAGGAGGGAGAGTAGACGATGGATCAGAATTTTGAATAAGAAGGGACTTAGCACACCTCCCTGCGGGGTGCCCAGTTCAAACGGTTCATAGGAACTGTACGACCCCTTGAAGTAGACACGTGAGGTTCTATTACAAAGGTAACCTCGAATCCATTTTAGTAGGTTCCCCCGAACTCCAAAGTCCACCAGTTGGTCAAGGATAATTTCCCTGTTGGCTATATCGAAGGCAGATTTGAGGTCCAAGAAAGCAACCACACTGGTGGGGGAGAGACGTGTGTAGAGCTCAACAAGGCAGTGGTGTGTGCTCCGTTGCGGAAGGAAACCATAAAGACTGGGGGAGAGCTTATCCAGTAGTCGGTGCATCAGTCGGGCAAGAAGGATGCGTTCAAACACTTTGCTAAAACAGGAGGTGAGAGAGATAGGCCTAAATTTGTTGGTGCCAGGTTTCGGTATAGGAATGATAGTGCTTTTGATCCAGGCTGAGGGCACATGCCCCAGGCGAAGGCAGAGATTGAAGAGCTGTAGTAGGGGGTTACAAGGAACATTCTGAAGGAGACGAAGGACTTGATAAGTGAGGCCATCCTCACCAGGGGCAGAAATCTTAACCCTAGCAAGAGAACGGTGTAGCTCGTCCTCGGTGAATGGGATGTCATCTTCTTCATCTGTCTGTAGTAACGCACCCATTAGGCGGAGGTTACGAGAGCTGCGGTGGGAGGACAGTGCCTCTTGGACATTCCCAGGAAGGTTGCGAGTTTGTGACTGCTCTGACCAGGTAGTAATAAGATCCTGTGCATACTCAAGCGGACTGTGGTGCAGAGTGCACGCGGATTTCTTCTTGACAACCTTCTTTATAAGATGCCACGTAGTGCCCGTGCTAGTCTGATGGTTAATACTATATATAAATTTCTGCCAAGACTATGTGTGCAAGTGTTCAGGCGTGGGCTGCCTTTGAAAAGAAAAATCCCAGCATCCACCGCTATTCTTTCCGCTTGGGCAATACGCTGATCCAGTGTCCAGGAACGGGTCTCAGTGCGACGTTGAATGTGTGGGCAGAGCACATAGTGCGTGTAGAAGTCATGTGGAGAATTCACCTGTGAATCGTATAGGCTGTCAGGAGAATGAAGATCAAAAGTGGGAAGGAGGCGAGAAATATACGAGATGTATGTGGGGCAGTATTAAGGAGGGATAGAGATGCGGGTACGGTAATGGGGGATAGAAGCTTGAGCCTGTAGGATGGAGTATGTTAGGCTAATAGCAACATGGTCAGAGAAGAGAGAAGGGATAGATGAGCAAAAGACATTGGATGCCACAAGTCGTGCAGTGATAATGTGATCTATAGTACCTCCACGATTGTGTGTGGCACCACCAGTATCCCAACGTGTTAGGCGATATCGGCGGATGTAGTCTTGCAGAGGCCTGCCAGCGCGGTTGGGAGTGGGAGATACGTCTCCAAGAGCAGGGTGCTTTGCGTTAAAATCCCCCATATAGATCATTCCACTATCTGTAGGTATAGGAAGGGCTGGTAGATTAATAAAACCGGGAGCAGAGTAGACATTGCACAACCGAAGAGTACTATTTCCTACAGTAATCTCAAAGAGCTGAAAGGTCATATCAGGTTGCGCAGAGGAACCAACGAGCATGTGAGGCAGGGATGATTGAATGTAGGTAATGAGGCAATTTCTGGTATAGTGTACATATGACACATACCCTGTGAGCAAAGGAGCCTCCTCCCTATGTGGAGCACTACCAGAAAAGGCCTCTTGTATAAATATGACTTGTGGATGATGTTCATAAACATAGGTTTTAAGTGCCGTGAGTTTAGAGGAGTTGTC
Source organism: Oratosquilla oratoria (assembly GCF_046742065.1). NCBI lineage: Eukaryota > Metazoa > Arthropoda > Malacostraca > Stomatopoda > Squillidae > Oratosquilla > Oratosquilla oratoria. Next base: position 26,657,607 of record NC_134801.1, on the reverse strand, counting down.
TAATACCAAAGGCATTCCAGGAAATGGCATTAAAACGAATGTGACTAGCGAAGTTTAGTCTTACTGTGGCGGGAGGCAGACGTGGGTAGGGCACTACCGGGTGGAGTACTGGGCAAGGAAGACCTGTGCTGCACACTAGTTAACTTTTCAAGGTGGGAGTCGACCTTGTCAAGTTTATCAGTAAGAGTTGTGATGGTGGTGAGGACAACCTGATGTGATTCGACCAGACTTGCTAAAGAGTTTGCAGTAACAGTTTGCTGGGCTATGATACTGTCTATACGGGCATCTATGGTGTCAAAACGAGCCGTGAGACCAGTGCAGCGGGATTCCAGGGTGGCAACTGACTTATGGAGAGCAGTGATGTCAGCTGAATCAGTCTGACGTGGAGATGAGTGTGCGGGTTGGTGGCGGAGTTGGTGGGGTATGACCTGTTGAAGTGTTACGGGACCATTTGGTACAGCCGTGCCAGACGTTAACCCCAGGCATTTTGCACCGAACACACTTCCACTGTGAGGAGTCAGGCTGTCGCAGAGGCGAGGAATTTGGTGGGGGCATCTCCAGCAGCGATAGCAGTAGATGAAGCAGGAGGAACACTGTGCGGGCAGGAGCGTGTATCGTGGTTAGCAGCACACCACGCACATCTGGCCGAAGCAGAGCAATAGCGCGAGATAAGGCCAATGCCCCAGCATTTGTTGCACCAAGGCTTCTCGTCCGTCATCCTGCGCAATTCACAGGGAGGGAGGCACGGGAGAAAGGGAAACTCAATAACAGGTGGTGGGGGTTCAGGGAGACTCCAGGTGATGACAATACGGTTTATAGGATTCCCGTCCTGGTGGAACCGTCGAGCAGTGTGCACACCTTGTAGAGTCTTGGCAAGGGAAGGATCTATTGAAGTAGGGTACCGAGTAACGAGATATGTAGGGAACTTACGGGGTCGCTCAAGTGAATCCTGAATAACACATCGCATGGAAAGAAAATCACCACTTGTAACACTGTCTATGATGTCCTTGCGACGCCTCGATACGTAGACATAACGTGACGTGATAGAAGACATCTTCACTTCAGCCAACTCTCGATCGAGATGAAACGCTTTAGTGACTTCAGTTAGCCAACGGAGTTTCACTTCACAGGAGGGGTTATCTTGGAAACTCAGATTGACATAGTCCTCCCTGGGAGCAAAGGCTGGAGCAGTTGACGGGAGTGATGAGGAAGGGGAAGGGGAAGGGGACGGGGCAAAGGTCTGTCAGAGGTTACAGGTTGCACAGTGTCTTTGTCTGTCTTGTGAGTCTTGGCAACAGGTGATGTTGAGGTACTACTGGCGTTATATCTAAGGTCTATAGGGCGTTTAGAGGAGGTAGAAGTGGGATGTTGGGGTGAGAGGACACCACTCCTCCTGTCGGCTGCTGATTTTCCCTGTGCGGAAGATAAGGCCAGTTCTGTGAAGCCTGTTCCTCCTCGTCACTTAGGGCGAGGTCAGCCACGACATCCATCACTGTGGAAGGACCAGAATAGTTCATGGTGCCTGGTGAGGTGGTAATGTTGGCTACAATTAGGGATGTCAACGGTTGGGTAGGACAGTCATGGCGTTACTCGCCTCGTACTGCGCATGCGCAGTTTTGAGGAAAATTGTTTGTAGGTGTCCCGGCCCGGTGCACGATTTCAGATCGTAATTTTAACAAAGTTTAAGAATTTGCCAACACTAGGATGACACTACACCAATCACTGCATCTTCTTGTAGGCCTCGGCCCAGTCTGAATGTTGGAGAGAGAGAGAGAGAGAGATTTTCCTCTTCCTGTGTTTATTTTCAATTGTAGATGACCAAGGGAAGGAAAGAATGTACATTCAAATGGAAATTATTGCAGGTGTACATAGAGTTCAAAACATCCATCCATCCACAGACCACCACGAAAGCAAACTCTAAAACAACCACAATTACTTCTTAACAATATCCATCCTTACAACGTGTCACAGACTGAATCCACGGCATACAAATTCCCGCCTGGCTGTCTCATTCAAACGAAAGTTGGGGAGAGGGAAGTTTGCGCTGAGGGACGCTCGTGTGTTATTATCTAAAACAAGTGATTTTGCCAACACTTTTATTGTTGAACTTTATCGTTGACTATGACTTCCATTATGGTGTCAGATCCTGAACATTTCTCCTGAATCTCTATCATCAAAATATCCGAAATTGTGTAATTACGTATTCTGTGCGCTTAATGTTCTTCCTTCTCATTTCCGCAGCTTACCGCAGCCCAGGTGCCGCACGACCCGCGGTGCGGTGGCATGTTTGGCAGCTACGTTGACACCAAGGACTGCGGCCGCTATGTGTCGTGTTGGAACGGCCGCGGCTACTCTATGCGATGCGGCACCAACATGGTCTTCAACCCCGACACGTCACAATGCCAGGCTGGCACAACCTGTCCCGGTAAGTGCCTCAGACTCTCTGGAATTCCTAAAGATGTGGTTCCTCACAGGAAGTCCATGAAAGAATTTTTATTTTATTGGAATTAAGAGAAATGCAGCCCAGTGCAAATGCATTGTTATACTATAGGGGTCCACATGTAAGAATGCGGTTGAAAAACGTCAAGTTAAACAAAAAAGGCTGGGGAGCACTGAGTTCTGATCAGTGCTAAACCCTTTTGCCTCTCCTGAATTCAAGTACGCAGATAAAACGTCGTTGCTGACCTTTGATATGATTCTTCTAATCATGCATTACCTCATTGTAAAAGCTTAGTCAGGTAGTTCAACAGATTTGACTCTCCGAACTCTTGTAACTATCCTCGAGTTAGACAGACCCTGAGCCAAGGAGCTATCACCTAGCCCGACACTGCACGATCTGCGGATACTTAATCGCACAATGGGGGGAGGGGGATTATAAATTTAGTATTTATTTGCGTAACAGAACAAATCTTTATATTGTATCTACTTGTATGTATATGGTATCCATAAACGGCGTTCCTATTAGGGATGGTTTACAACACAAATCCTCTAAGCCCACTATTTGTGTAAACAAGATACAAAAGCGTTGAGCCAGGCCCGAATTGAGCCTCCCACAGGCTCCAAATCCTCAAATCGCATGTACTCCCCGTCTTGCTGCAAGGGTGTGAGGCATAGAAAATCAGAGCTGGCTTAAAAAGGCTTCTCATAGTCTTTGGCACCAAATACTTTTGGAAAATTCAGGAGTGATTGCTGGTATAGCTTGTATCAAAACAGCAATTGATCTGTGAAACTCAATTAAGTTTTGACCTATTCCCAGCGTAATTCAAGAATGTCAAGTGAAGTATGTGGCACTATTTTCTGACGATGATCCTACTTATAGTGTGATTTCTACAAGAAACAACCATCGGATGAAGAAACGAAGCTCACGAAAACAAAAACAAGGCTGTAGCAGACCGACCGATACTGCCAAGAACTATTTGGAATTGGATGGGTGGCTGAATGGGGACGAGCTCGGGGAAATCGGGGAGAATGGCGTCGACGTATGAGGGATGCGGCACACCCTCCGGCGTATGCTTTTTGTTGATTATTAGGTATATATCGCTTTACAATTCGCACATGACTTTTTCTTAGTACGCCACACTTTTTTCCTTGATACTTTCGAGAGAGGTGCTTTAGGCCTTGATGTTATAAACGTGGTCCTCTCGTCTTTAGTTTTATGAAAACGGACACTTGGGCCTTGATACTTTAAATGTGACACTTCTTCACTATTAGGGGTGTCAGTTCGGAGGAACTTTATTCTTGGCCTTAGTATAATCAGGATGGCTGTTTGGCCTTGGCACCCTAAGCGTGGTACTTCCTCCCCTTTCACTAATTCGTGTGGCAGCTCATGCCAAAGTTATTATTGGCCTGTTACTCTAAACGTGGTGTTCTCAGCCTTTGTAC
>NC_134801.1:26623725-26643725 GCF_046742065.1 Oratosquilla oratoria | reverse complement strand
CCAAATATCAAAAATAAATCATACGAAAATCGACTAAAACATATAAATCTGTTTTCCCTAAAAAAAAGCGTAGACTCAGAGGTGACTTGATACAGGTCTTTAAAATTCTAAAGGGAATTGACAACATCAAAAGTGACAAAATTTTCACACTGAATGAGAATCAGACAAGAAACAATGGTCTCAAACTGTCCGGAAATAGACTTAATTTGGAAGTGGGTAGAAACAACTTCGCCAACCGTGTAGTTAATGAATGGAATAAACTTCCTGCAGAGGCAGTGCAATGTAGTTTAATTCGAAGCTTTAAGAATCATTTAGATAAACACCTAAGCAAGATGCTGTAATGATTATCATCTATTTTATATTATTTGTTTTTGTTTTGTTATCATTTGTCTGTTTGATTCTCATTTACTATCAGTTATATGTTAATTTATTATTATTTACTATTTACCTGTTTATTTATTATTTAACTATACCTATGCATTTATTTATGTATTTTATTTGTTACTTACATTATTATAGTTTTCATTTATTCATTTATTATTATTATGATTTTCTTTTTCGCATCCGACCTAGATATGGACCAAAAGGTCTCCTGTCGGCATGCTCCGCCTTTGTAATCCTTTGTAAGGAGGGGCGAGTCAAGGTACTTACACTCCTTCCCTACACCTGCCTTTGAATTCGAACTGGCACAATCCTCTTCTTTCTTTTCTTTTTCGGAGCGGCCCCCTGCGGATGTTTATTTGGTCATTCACTTACCTATTTATATATATATATTTATTCATTTATTTATTTATTTGTTTACATATCATTTCATTTTCACATTAACTTGCCTCTAAAATATACAAATTAGAAAAAGGAGACGTTACTTTCTTCAACCTTAGTTTCATTTTTCAGATGAATAAAACTGTATGTCCTCAGACTGAACAACATCTGCCAAGATCACGGTCGGGATAAAGGTTTCCATAAGAAAGACGCCACTTTGGAGTCTGTTCCTAAAGTGAATAGAATTATTCAGACAGAACAAAATAAGAACAGTGTGTCGAAGGGCTCCATTTCTCCCGTACTTTCCCAGTTAACCTAGCTGCCGTCAGAGTATTTCGTTCATCTCCGTGTCGCCTCGTTTGTAGCAAAGAGACCTGTTCCGACTGACCCCCATCCGTACCGGGTGCACTTTTCATACCCATCTTACTGCCGCCACACTTTTTTATTCCCTTCCGTATTGGTTGGTAAATTTCTCTTTAGCCCGGTTGCCGCCACCGAGCTGGTTCGCTCATCACTGCGACACTGAAGGGGTCATGGGGTAATTGATTCTCGAGAACCAATTATGTTGATTTGTTTAGCTTTTAAGAATCTATTAGCTCCTTTTGGATGAAAGCTCCCTCCTGTCCCCCACCCACTGTCTGGGTTTAAGCAACACAACAACACACTGCACCTCCACAGTAAGGCCCGACAGCCGAAGCTGGTTTACTCCAACTGATTCATTTACATGTCAACCCTTCCTCCTCGTCCCTTTATAAGTAAATAGAGAATACGAGGAGGTATCCCTTTGGACCCCGTCAATTCCATTCACAACTATCCTCTACTCACACTCATCTCCTATCCTCTCCCTTCCTTGCTCAACAGGCATTTCCCTCTTTCTTGAGGGCCCTTCCATAACCAAGCACAAAATAATCTACTTAGTTAAAGGGGGGTCTCCGAGACCTTGAGAAACAGTTCTTCTCATTACCATTCACATCTTATGTTCAGGCTAACGCCAGGCTATTTAATCCAAGCAAGGGAACACATGTATGCAGTGAAAGTGTTCAACCTGCCCAGAGAACCCACTTCAGCCTTGAGGCACATCATACATATTTCTTTCTAATTAATTGTTCGTGGTTTTGGGTTGCCGGTGAGGGGCCCTCAAGAAGTTAGTATAGTTCTAAGTCGAATTACGAACTTGAATAACAAAGCAAAACGCTTTTCTCTCCATGGTATGGCCGTTCGATCAACAACATTGCCCAGCAGCTGACGATCGTGTGATATAGGCAAAAACTACCCAGGATCCCGCCACACGAAAAGTGGTTTATTGCCAGTCAAAGAATGAAGGAGAAAATATGGAAGAAGAGAGGAAGGTAAGTAAAAGAATAAAAGGGGGAAGAGGAGTAATAGGTCAAAGACAAAAAGGAACAGAAAAAAGTAAAACCAAAAGAAAAGGGAGGAGGAGGAAGAGAAGGAAGAGGAGGAAGAGGAGGAAATGGTGGAAGAGGAGGAAGAAGAGGAAGAGGAGTAGGAGGAGGAAGAGGAGGAAGAGGAGGAAGAGGAGGAAGAGGAGGAAGAGGAGGAAGAGGAAGAAGAGGTGGAGGAGGAAGAAGAGAAAGAAAAGGAAGAGGAGGAAGAGGAGGAAGAGGAGGAAGAGGAGGAGGAGAAGGAAGAGGATGAAGAGAAGGAGGAGGAGAAGGAGGAAGAGGATTTTTTTTGTTTTTTTCGTCAGCGATAACCAGTGCTTCTGTCCTTGGAGACATTTGCGCCGAAGAGGTGGAGTGTCATAGAGAGATTTAAGGAGGACAGTTGAGGAGGAGACGAGGGACTTCAAAGAAAAAGAGAAAAGAGGAGGAGAAGGAGGAAGAGAAATAAAAGAGGGAAGGGGGAAGGGGGAAGAAAAAGAGAAAGAGGAAAGAGGAACAAAGTATTCAGGAGGAGCAAATATATAAGAAAAAGAAAACTGAAACAAGTAAGAACTAAAAATTTATATTAGGTCTAATATGATTATGCAAACTAAGGAAAAACATCAAAAAGGAATCAAAGTACAAGATAAAACAAGGTAGAGGGAAGAAAAGAAGAGAAAGAAGAGAGTAGAAATAAGAAGATAAGAAAGATAAACAAAGAATAAAAAGAACAAAGACAGAGAAGGAAATAAACCCACAAGGGCAAAAAAGAAGACACAGAGTAAATCTCCCCTTCGCCCCTTCACTAAACTGACGCTCTCTAAGTCTTTTTGTATTCTGGTTTGCATAGCATCAGACGACTTTATTCACATGAGGTCAGGGCCCCGTACTACAGGGGAAAAGATGCTTCAAATAACGCCCTCTTTGTGGTGGCGTTCTTTGGAAATATTATTCTGGTTGTCACCAGGCTATGTCCATAAATCACAAGTACACACACACATACACCTACCTACCCCCACACACAAACGCATACACACACACACACACACACACACACAACTCGTGGCGCCGTTGGTAGAGTTCCCGGCTGCCACTACGGAGGTCCGGGTTCGAATCCCGCCCAGGGCTAAAATGATTTCAGTATCGCTGCGCTGCGGGTTGTTATTTCAACCCTCGTGGGCGGGGAGCTGGGTGTGTGTGTGCGTATAAGGTCACAACATTACCCATAGATCGGTCATATACGAGCTCTGAGCTCTCTTCCGGGAGGGAAATAGCCATCGATCACGAGTTCAATACATGATCCAAAGACCATGGGGAATCACACACACACACACACACACACACACACACACGTGTGTGTGTGTGTGTGTGTGTGTGTGTGTGTGTGTGTGTGTGTGTACACACGAGCGTGGACACATCTAAAAACACGTAACCTTCGCATAAGCTAACGGACTCCTTGGACACATCACCGACTAAATACAAAATTCATCAAACTACACACCCACCATCCAACCAAACCAAACCCTCCCTCAGTGACGAGGTCAGACCGGCCTCCTGAATATGTGATAACGTGTTTTTAGCCTCACAAGTAGACAAGGTAACGAACTTCGACAAACAGCCCGTGTACTACACCATTGTTGCCAAGGATATGAATACACCTTTAATCTGAGCGGATTCGTCAATCTCTCGCTTTCAAATGAAACGATTGTGGGATACGCCACGGGCCGAGGCATCGCGTGTGTTGCTAAGCTGGGTTCTATGAGGCCATTATCAAAGGAAAAAAGAAGTTTCCACGTTTTATGTAGTCGTGCGTGTATGCTCCAGTCCAGTAAACTCAAACCATATCTTGATTGTGCAGCGAAAGTCATGAATCTGGATCTAGAAAATGACGTAATGTAAATCTGAAGAGATTCAAAGGACAATCACTGCCGGGATACCGGGAGTGGACTTTGCCATAGGGAGATAAACACAAAAACTTGTAATGTAAAGATTCTTGTAATGTCCGTCACTGCTTGTTTGTTTGTTTACTTATTTTACCTTCTTCTTTGGGGACTTACTTATTACTTATCATTTACCATTTTTGAACTTAACATTATAATAATAAAGGAAGAAGGCACTTGATCAATGATTAACAAATGGGCAACAGCGGCAACACAAAGTAGCACAGTGATAGAGCGCGCATGTGACATTCGCAGGCGGCCGAGCAAAGGGCACAAGAATCCTTCAGGTAGGGAATCGTGTGATTACGTCGCGAACCTCGTACTTCACCAATAGCAAGTTCGCTGCACGCTGATCAAGAACTATCGATGGTGCAAGACCAATGGTCCCGAACAGGGCCTATGAGAGGGTGGTCCAGCAAGTACATTGTTCCGGGGCCCAAGAGCTACGGAGGGACCCATGAATTGACCAGTTTACTCAACCTGAGGAAACGATGGACTGGAAATCTTTCATCGTCATGTAACAGAAAAATGAGGTTTGATATTCAATCTGAACAGTATATTTTTTTATATAGTCAATTTAAATTACAAAAAAAAAAAAAGTTTAAAAACGACCGGCGCCATGTTGTGACGTCACACTCTTACTCCACGAACAACAACAACAAAGCATTAGTCTGTTCAAGTCGTGAGCTTCGCTTTCACTTTCCTCATTTGTTGATGGTATGTAGTCTTTGCTAATATCAGTCTTGGTCTTCATCACTTCAAAGGGAAGCAACAGGAGGGGATGGAGAGTTATTCTGGTGTAATACAGATTTTTCTGTACTGCAGCCTACAGGCTTGGGTGGTACAAGGCTGGCTTGTAAGGTTGTTGTCAACAACTGTACTCGTACGATAACACCCTCCTTACTCCGATGAGAGCTACTTCCCTCATACACATATATTTGCACACTCACACATCTGTCAGTTGCACTGAATTTTTATTTACGTCTTTCAATTTCAGTTTTGTAGGTCTTTGTTTGAAAACCATCCATTGAAAATGTATCCTCACAAATCAGGATGGCAGAAACGACAGGAAAGAATGGCAAGAGAGGCAAGGAAGAATAAAGAGCAGCAGACACTCTTCCAGGTGGGACTAGTAGGGCCTAATACACTTCAAGCAGAAGACTATCCAGGTCTTTCTGTCTTAAAAGAATTAGAAGAAGCCGCTGAAAAGCCAGACTCTTCAGTAAGTTCAGTTTGAGAGAAAGTCCTTTCGAAAGAAAGAGGATCTGGTGTTATTACAGATGAAATTAACAAAGAAGTGTCATTAGAAAATGTAAACTCAGACTCTGATGTAGGAAATGCCAAATCAGTTGGTGCAAAGGTAATCGAGATTCTTCTTTCTGATGGAAGCAAGGTTGGAGAAGAGCTACATTATGATTGCTACCCAAACAGTAATAGAAAAATATATTACCATTGGTCACATCCCACTATCTAAACAATTTCCAGATTACTTAGACAGACAATTTTTTCCAGAAAGTACTTTGAAATTGTATGGTACTAATGGAGAAATGGACAAGAGAGAATGGGTTGTTTAGAGTCAAGTGAAACAAGCATTATACTGTTTGCCATGTCGACTGCTTTGGCACACCACTAGCGTTTCATATTCAAGGATCCATCTCCTGGAGGCTGGACAGCTAGTACAAAATGATGAAAGCTGAATGTTAGGGTCCGAGAGCAGGAAAAAAGTAAGAGCCATAAGGAATGTTATATAGCTTGGAGAGAGCTCGAAAGACGTCTTTTGTCAGGAAAACATAAGAACATAAGAACATAAGAATAAAGGAGACTGCAAGAGACCATAAGGCCTACACTAGGCAGCTCCGTATCCATCACCACCTGTCATCCCCATCCATAAAGTTGTCTAATCGTTTTTTAAAACAACTGATAGTTTCAGCGCTTACTACATGGTTACTAAGTTTATTCCATTCATCGACCACCCTATTAGTAAACCAATTCTTGTCTATTTCCTTCTTAACCCCTTCCATACGGTGACGCCTACGAAGGCGTCTTGAGGAGCAAGTGGGTAGGCGAGGATGCCGATGTCGGCGCTTGATTATATTTATTGTAGGGGCTGACTCTTTATTAGAAGCAAGTTACCGAACTGGAGCGTTGAAATTGTGCAACGTATTGAAGCGTATAATTGATGTTCTTTTTCTGGGGAAACGTGGTTTGGTATTTAGTGGATCATCACATCGCACTGGGGATCAAAATAATGGAAACTGCTTTCAAGGTGGGATCCTATGATCCTATTTTCCAAGAACATGTACAAATTTATCAAGGAATACCGTGAAAAAGGTGAACGGCTTCAAGTTTATTACCTATCTCCAGTCACAAAATTAATTTATTTCATAATGTTCTAATCTTGTAAAACATTACATTTTGTTGGAAAGAAGGGCTTCAAAATATTTTACAGTTATTGTGGATGCAACTCCACACTCCTCTCATGTTGAGCAAACGACATTTTTTGTTGAGGTATTTGAATTTAAACGATGATAGGTATGAGGTGCATGAACGATTTCTTATGTTTGTTGATTGCAGCAATAAAAAGGGGAAAGAGATTGCTCAGTTAATCATGGATACCTTAGAAGAGCACGCCATTCCTCTGAGTGATTGTAGGGAACAAGGATATGACAAAGCTGCTAACATGGCAGGAAAGTATAATGGTGCTCAAGCAAAAATATGTGAGCAGAATTCAGTAGCAATCTTTTCTCCATGTGGCTGTCATACTCTTAATTTATATGGAAATGATGCTACTAAGTGCCTACCAGAAGCAATTGTATATTTTGGAACAGTTCAAACAATATATAGCATGTTCAGCTCTAGCCCACAATGATGGGAATTACTTAAGACATGCATAGGTTGTTCTCTACATGGCATGTCAGAAACCAGGTGGTCTGATAGACTTCAATGTATCAAACCTTTTGCATCTCATTTTAGTGGTATCCAATTAGAACTGCAAAATCTGTGAGGGCTCAACAGCAATAACAAGAAATGAAATCAACGCAGTATTGACATACTTAAAAACTTTTATTTGTGTGCTAATGTCAGTAGTTTGATATTAAGTTTTTGCTGCAATAGATATTTGCAACAAGGTATTTCAAGCTAGAGACGCCACTCTGGATGTGGAGATGTCTAACATTGAAACTCTCCTTGAAGATTTGAAGTTACGAAGTGGAAAGGAATCTGTAATGAAGCCAAAGAGGTTGCATTAAATCTTAAGAAGGAAATCGAACTCTGCCATGGACGTGGGCATGCATCTCGGAAAAGAACAAGGATACATGATGACACAGGTACACTTGAAGCCAACTTGGCAGAAATGACTGACACAAATGATTCCTTAAAAGGGGCCTATTTCAGAAAAAATTTATTTTATGTTTTGATAGATAATGTTGTTACAGGATTAACTGTACGTTTTAAAGCTGTTAATAGGGGGTAGTGTTAGTACAATTTTTTTTATATATCCCCCTTAGAATATGGAGATGGTCAGTATAAACGAGAAAATACCAATCATAAGCCGTTTAATCAAACCTAACCCCCTTGTACACATGCCTTGAAGTTTACACTTCCCAAAATGCGTTTTTGATTCAAAATTGCCTCACAACATTGGTAAAGACCTGGAGTAAGGAAACTCAATATTATTGACATTAGATTTACTAGAGACAAATAATAATGTACATCAAGCACAGCAAGACCAGAAGGTGTGTCCATAGTGTTCAGTTTGAGTGTCCAAAGTGTGTTATTGTTCAACACTGTAACAGAGAGTCAGTGATCTCGGATTATGCCCACGGCCTCATTAAACTCTTTCATTGTCACCTCTGCATTAGAGGTAATGTTCTTCAGGTACAGTTTCAGGTTCACTGGATAGATGTTGATTGGAAGCTTCTTGTGGTCTTTCATGAGGCGAAATAGGTCACTTGATTTCGGCAGGGAAAGTGACGTGTCTCGAGCATAGCGAACCTCCAGGTACAGGCGTTCTACCTTTGTGTATTGGTTGTTGTCAGTGTCTGCCACATACTCATCTACTGCAGCAGCTGAGGTGAATGGTCCTCCCAATCTTTTCAACTTGCCCAGGCTCCTTGCTTTTTCGCTGATCCAAAAAGGACATCTGCACAGTACATCACCTTCAGGAAGTCCAAGTCCAGGAATCGCCTCACAATGCAAGCTAACTGATTGGTAACATGTTCATATTTCTGCAGAAAGGATGTCACATCTTCCAGATGGTAGAGACTGATGGCGCAGATCAGTATTAGGCGATTGAAGCGCTCGTGCTTGAGGCTGACAGACATGTTTAGTCGAGGCCTATGTGGATATCAAATTCATGTACCGGGTTTCATGGCTTGTGATCAGTCATGGTTGATAAGTCGAGTCATACAATCGAGGGCTTGTTCAGTCACACATGTTGCGATTGTTGTTCCATTGACAAGGAAGTTTGAGTAGATTTTGTCTCTACCCAGCGTGTTCTCTATTTCAGCCCACTGTTTGGTGATGACCCGATTAAACATCAAAGTTGGGTGTACATTGCAGAACAGGTGATCTGGGATGTGTTCAGATTCCAGACTTTTTGCCAATAGCTCATCCATTTTCAAATTGTGAGCTGTCGTGTCTATAATTACAAAGTCTATCTTCTCGAAAAGATTTTTAGAGGCGACACCACTTGCCGCCTCCAGGATTTCAAGAACTGCCACCCTGAGAGCAACCAAGTTATTCCTGGACTCGGAAGCAATGCTCACAGTTGGTAGGGTACTGTATGTTCCATTCTCCTGGACGATTTCATTCAGCGCCATGACTTTAATGCTCTTGCCTACATCCCTGACACTCTTGGATTCTTGCAGGGTGTCCAGATCAATAATTTCTGGCTCATCATGTGCTTTCCAGTTTCGCCCAAACATCTTGTTGCCGACTATGATCACAGCTGATTCTGCTTGCCACTCAGACATGTGGTAGCAGCTCTTCAGTTTGTCAACAGTCTCGTAGAATTCTGGTCTGACTTTTCGTATACTTTCACGGATGTGCTGATATTGCCGTGGCAATTTATCATGCTGCTGAGTGACTGTCGCCGTCCGCCGCTTCTTAATACTTGGACCCTCACCTTCTTCAGCAGAAATATGACTTTCAACATCAGAATAGTTGTTTTGCGTATCCACGCCAGCATCTTCAGAATCAGACTGGTCACTGTCCTCAAAGGATGCAACTGACACAGAGATTTCTTTCTCTTTTTCACACTCGGTTCTCATTTTCTCAAAGCTCTGCATAACCCTGCTCCGACCCTCCATCGTTTTCATCCATTTGCTGTCCACGAAGTCTTCACAGTGCATTTTCTTCTGGGTTCTTTGATCCCCAAGGAAGGCCCATTCCATTTCACTCCTTTTCACCCTGTTTCAATTCCATTTTCTTGCGTATTTCAGAGTCCTGGCAGAACACGTCCATCAGCTGTTTCATCTTTTCATTGAAGCCTGCTGCCCTCACTTGAAAACTCACTTTGTCGCTGTTTCTGTGTCTGGATCAGTGACAAATTCACCGTGCAGCCTCAGGATGTGTTTCTTTATATGCCTGGTGTGGATGGTATATAGACTGTAGAATAGCCAGTGTTCCTGAACCAGCTCTGCCAGCAGCTGAGCTGCTGCATCCCTGGAGCGCTGAGTTCGGCCTGCCCGCTTTGGTCGCAGCAAGTAGAGCATATTCTGTCTGACAACTTTGCCAGTGGGAGCCTCCCATGCAGTAATTCTGCACTATATATTCCACACCACACAGTGTTTTCCAGGAATGAGATCTCGTGTCTACGCTAGCTATATCGATTCAACCTGCAAAAAGAGAACAGTATTATATTCCTGTAAACAATTATACATACTCTGTTCCACTCATTAGTTCACCTGAAAGAAAAAAAATCAATTATCATGCAAAATCACACAAACGTGATATTTTTGGTTGATTTTGAGGGTGACAACTTTCAAACAGTATGTACAGGGGGGTTATGATGATCCCATGGGCTAAATGTTGGTACTTTCGGATTCAGGTAAGTCTAGACCATAATAAGAGAGGGATGACTTTTGCATAATACCACTCCCTACTGTTAAGATGTTGGCTGATTTTTTTTTTTTTTTTAAATACCCCACAATGTGTGAAAGTGAGCTAGAAAAGAAAGCAAAAGCGTTAGCTCATCAATATCCACAGACCCTGATGCTGCAGATATTTGCAGAAGGAATGCAACATCTACCAGCAGTACACAAGACTAATTTTGGAAAACCAGAACCGAAACCTTTAGAATTACTAAATTTGTTAACAAAATAAAAATTGTGTGAATTATTTCCAAATGTTTATATCAGCTTGGGAATATTGTTGACAATTCCAGCTACAATAACATCTACTGAAAGAACCTTCAGTAAGCTTAAACTTATCAAAAATTGACACACAGGAAACCCACAGTCGGAGAAAATAAACTTCGAATAAAGAAGAATCCTATACTTCGGCTCTCAACTGTAGCCCTCTTCAGGAAAGTACTTTCCTGAAGAGGGCTACAGTTGATAGCCGAAATATAGGATTCTTCTTTATTCGAAGTTTATTTTCTGCGACTGTGGGTTTCCTGTGTGTCATTTACAGATGTGCTACTACATTTCTGTTTAGAAATTATCAAAAACTATTTGCTGTCTACTATGCCTCAAACTCGACTTGTTGACCTAGCACGACTGAGCATTGAGTATAGCATTGCAAGACTTATTTATTTTGAAATTGTTATTAGAAATTCTGCAGATAAGAAAACCAGAGAAGCATATGTTATAAAGTACCCTATTTGAATTGTTTTCTATAAATATCCTCCTTTATAAGATTTTATTATGTACAATTAAAAGTCACTTTGAAAAATAGATAAATGGTAAATTAAACTATGCATAAACACTATTTCATGTTGCTGCATTACTTGAATACCGGTATGTTTTTAACATAATGTTTTATATAATCATAAAATAAAGCATGTATTGGAGTTAAATGTACATTAATTAGCCTCAAATTTTTATATCAAAGTAATTTAGCCAGCCTTAGGGGCCCAAATGGGTCTTGTACCGCCTTGAAAAATTGCTCTTGGAGGGCCTGGTTCTGGACTCAATTTTCCCTCTGAGTTCTGAGTACCATTTTCATAATAATGGAGATGATGAAGGCTACGCTCCCCTTTCTCCCATGTGTGTGTGATTCACCATGGTCTTAGATCACGTGTTGGATTCGTGATAGACAGTTATTAACCTCCCGGATGAGAGCTCAGAGCTCGTATGACCGATTTATGGATAATACTATGACCTTACACGCACACACACAATGAACTCCCCGCCCACGAGAGTTGGAGTAACACCCCACAGCGAAGCGATACTGAAATTATTTCGGCCCTGGGCGGGAATCGACCCCGGACCGCCGTAGTGGCAGCCGATAACTAACCACAGCGCCACGAGGTGTGTGATTCACCTTAGTCTTTGGATCAAGTGTTGGACTCGTGATTGGCAGCTATTTCCCTCCCGGAAGAGAGCTCAGAGCTTGTATGACCGATCTTTGGGTAATGCTATGACCTTACACGCACACACACACCCAACTCCCCGCCCACGAGAGTTGGAGTAACGATTCGAAGCACAGCGATACTGAAATAATTTAAGCACTGGGTAGGATTCGAACCAGGTACCGTCGGCACCGCCGTACTGACAGTGTTTATTTACCTAGTTGTATGATACGAGAAGGGGAGCTATGCTCGTTGTACCCCGTTTTTGTATCTCGCAAGATCAAGTTTGTTCTTCTTGTATTGTGATTACACCACTAATTTTTCATCAAATTTGTTCCACATATCTATCACTCTGTGTGGGAAGCTGTTCTTTTTCAGGTCTCTTCTGTAGTTATCCTTTTTTAGTTTCATTGCATGTCCTCTTGTTTTTCCTCTGTCCATCTTTAATAAGTCCTCTCTATCAAGGCGTTCTTTTTCTTTCATAATTCTGTAGATGGTTAGTAGGTCCCCTCATTTTCTTCTTTGTTCCAGGGTGTATGTTTGTGTGTGTGTGTGTGTGTGTGTGTGTGTGTGTGTGTGTGTGTGTGTGTGTGTGTGTGTGTGTGTGTGTGTGTGTGTGTGTGTGTGTGTGTGTGTGTGTGTGTGTTCACCTTGGTCTTTGGATCACGTGTTGGACTCGTGATCGACAGCTATTTCCCTCCCGGAAGAGATCTCAGAGCTCGTATGACCGATCTATGGGTAATGCTATGACCTTACACACACACACACACACACACACACACACACACACACACACACACACCCAACACCCCGCCCACGAGAGTCAGAGTAACGACCCGAAGCGCAGCGATACCGAAATAATTTCGGCCCTGGGCAGGATTCGAACCAAGTACTACGAGCACCACCATGCTGGTAGTCCAGCGCTCTACCACTACCAGCATGGTGGTGCTCGTGTGTGTGTGTGTGTGTGTGTGTGTGTGTGTGTGTGTGTGTGTGTGTGTGTGTGTGTGTGTGTGTGTGTGTGTGTGTGTGGGAGCGCACAAAGATAGACACACACACACACACAGACACATACACACACACACACACACACACACACACACACATACGCACACACAAACACATACACACACACACACACACACACACACACACACACACACACACACACACACACACACACACACACACACACACACACACACACACACACACACACACACACACAAATGCAGTTTTATTAGAAAAACAGCAAGTGTATCGAAATAGGCAACTGGAATGTTAATCGAGTGTGAATGTGTTCGTGTGTATGCGTGCATTTGTGTGCGTGTGTGCGTGCGTGTGTGTACGAGTATGTGCAAATGGAAATGTTTAACTTAATTTCTTAAGGTAACACATTCTCCTTGAACTGAATTAAATCGCCTGGCGCCATTAAGCATAAATATAGAAGACAATGACATTCGTAAGCATATGTTGAATAGATATTAACCCTCTGGTGAGTGGGAGGTGAATATTCCTTCGTTTGAATAAAATCTTCACAATATTCATAATAAGTACATAACACGACGAAACTCGCGACCATGTTCTATACAAATGGGAAGAGCTTCTCACATCATCTTAAAAGAATCCTTTGTCAATATTCACGGACTGATTAAGGGAATTTATTTTCCTCTTTTGTCAAGAATTAAATTCCTCCACATACAAATTAAATCATGTCGCGGCAACTGGAATAGCTGCACTTGTGAACAAGTTAACAAACACAAATGATCTGTATCAACGCGAGCTGAAGACAAGCTCGCTCCGGCCTCCCTCCCTCCCTTCCTCCCTCCCTCGTCCTCCTCCTCCTCCTTCTACTTCTCCTCCTCCTCCTCCTCCTCCTCCTCCTCCTCCTCCTCCTCCTCCTCCTCCTCCTCCTCCTCCTCCTCCTCCTCCTCCTCCTCCTCCTTCCACTCGTTGGCCGCCAGCCTCATCAGGTAGAGGCTCAGAACCTCAGAAAAACGAACCCGTTGCCCTTGAAACTGACAATTGGACGGACGGGCTGGGCAACTGGGCCTCACATGCAGAGGTGAAGAACCCAAACTGCGAAAAACGTTGACGACAAAAACGATGATGCTGTGACGTGGCTGTATGGCGTACTACGAAACGTTCCCGCTACGCTGCGTCGTGTGACGCATCTTGAAATGGTTCCAGTGTGACGTCAAGTTTCGGTTTGAAGGCAACCCACACTCCTCATGACGTCATTCTTGGGAGTATTCTTCACTTTATCCTTCTAAGTCAAAGGTTTGAGGCCGTCTTTAACCCATGATCTTTTCCAACCAACCACGGTTTAACTTATGGATCCCCTACAGCAAAACACATCGAGCTACCAAAACCGAAGGCAGTTATTTCCCCAACAAATGTATACATTTATAGGTCACATGCTACAGATTAAACTGCACTTATGTAAAAACAGGAGAATGTATTCATCCTAAATCCAGCAAGATAGAAATATGAAAAAAATCAGTATCTCTGTAACCTGCTTGACATCTGGCTAGGAACCACGGTTCTGGAGCATTGCATCGACTTTAGGGATTTTATTCAGATTAGAGCCAGACGGATTCTTATTCGGTTTAAAGAAACCCCCTTTTGTACTTCTTTGGGGTTAAACGTTGCATTAAATACTTTGATTTATCCTCTACAGCATTTGTCACACGTCTAGGATTTTGTTCTGGCTAACCCTAGACAATTTCACCCACCTTAAATAAATCCCGGGGTTTCGAGGGGTACCCCCTTCCTTACTTACGGGACTGCACCAATCTGAGTAAAATAGTTTGGCAGTGGCAAGAAAAGAACAATTTCCTTCAGCCAGAGCGAGGGAAAGCGTTAAAACATCTCTATTGACATGTAATAGCCTGCTGTCAAAGCAAATAAACTTAGAATATTCTAGCAAACATGTGAAGTGCCGTACAGAAGAAAAAAAAAAGAAATAAAAGAAAGGAAATGGAAATGTTATAAGGAAAAAAATCGAAATGCAATTGGAATGATGAGTCGTATGCACAGGAAACATCTCGAACTGAGAACTGTCTAAACAGTGACATCATACTATCGTTTAGGAAAGAATGACACGCGTCTTGAACATCCTACTGCATGGCGTCATGTTGGCCACAAAAGTGGGTTACCCACAAGTCGTATCATTCGGGGTGACCAAGTAGGTTCCGTTGTAGCGTGAATAATACCCTAAAGTTATGTGAATACGATGGGCATCATAATCTTCCCATGCCGTGAGGTCACAACATGCTCCCTTGTTACCCGAAATATGCCCCAGTGTTATGTGAAACATGTTTCCGCGCTGGCTCCTCCTCCTTCCTTATTGTGGAGTCTACGGGAAGAAAAGATTGAAAAAGGAAGAAAAAGTGGTGGGGGGAAGAAGAAGAAGAAGAAGAAGAAGAAGAAGAAGAAGAAGAAGAAGAAGAAGAAGAAGAAGAAGAAGAAGAAGAAGAAGAAGAAGAAGAAGAGAAGAAAGAGGAGAGAGGGGAAAAAGAGAAGAAGAAGAAGAAGAAGAAGAAGAAGAAGAAGAAGAGGAAGAGGAAGAAGAAAAAAAAGAAGTAAATGATGAAGAAGAAGAAGAAGATGAAGAAGAAGATAGAAAGGAAAAAAAAAGGGAAAATATAAAAAGAAATAGAACAATAAATAAAATAAAAAAAAAAAAAGAAAGAAGAAAAAAAATAAAAAAAAAATTAAAAAAAATAAAAAAAAAAAAAATAAAAAGAAAAAAAATAAAAACCAAAAAATTAAAAAGCAAAAAATGAAAAAAAAAAAAAATAAAAAAAAAAAAAAAATAATTAAAAAAAAAAAAAAAAAAAAAAAAAAAAAAACAAAAAAAATGAAAAAATAAAGAAAAAAAATGAAAAAAAAAATAAAAATAAAAAAAATAAAAGAAAAAAAGAAAAAAAAAAATAAAAAAAAATAAAAAAAAAAAAAAAAAAATAAAAGAAAAAATAAAAAAAAAAAAAAAAAAAAAAATAAAAAAAAGAAAAAAAAAAAAAAAAATAAAAAAAGAAAAAAAAAAGAAAAAAAAAAAAAAAAAAAAATAAAAAAAAAAAAAACAAAAAAAAAAAAAAAAAAAAAAAAAATAAAAAAAAAAAAAAAAAGAAGAAGAAGAAGAAGAAAGGGAGGAAAGGAAGAAGGAAAGGGAAGAGAATAACAAGAAGAAAAAAAGAGAGAAAGGAGGGAAAAGAAAGGAAGGGAAAAAAGAAAAAGGAAGAAAGAAATGAAAAAGTATAAGAATGAAAAAAGAAAAAAAAAAGAGGGAAAAAGAAGAAGAAAGAAGAAGAAGATGAACGAAAGAAGAAGAAGGAAAAGGAAGAAGTAAGGGAGGAGAAGAGGATGATGTAAGAAGAAGAAGTGAATTGTGAGTGGAAGAAGAAGAAGTAGAAGATGAAGAAGAAGAAGAGAAAAGAAAAAAGAAAAAAAAAAAAAAAATAAAAAAATAAAAAAAAAAAAAAAAAAAAAAAAAAAAAAAAAAAAAGAAAAAAAAAAAAAAAAGAATAAAAAATAATAAAAAGAAAAAATAGAAAAAAAAAGAGGAGAAGATGGAACGAAAGAAGAGGAAGAAAAAAGAAGAAGAAGAAAAAGAAAGAAGAAAAATAGAAGAAAGAAGAAGAAGAAGAAGGGACTAAAGGAAAGAAGAAGAGGGGAGAGGAAGGAAGAGGAAGAAGAAGAAAAGTTTGATGAAGAAGAAGAAGAAGAGAAGAAGAAGTAAGAAGAAGAAGAAGAAAGAAGAAGAAGAAGAAGAAGAAGAAGAAGTAAGGAAGGAAGTGAAGAAAAAGGAAGAAAGAAAACAGAGAAGAACGAAAAAGAAGGAAGGAGAAGGGGGGAAGAAGGGAAAGAGGGAAAGAAGAAAAGAGGAAGAAGAAGATGGGAGAAAAGAGAAGGAAGGAATGGAAAAAAAAGAAGTAGATGAAGAAGAAAGAGAGAAGAGAATGAAAAAGAAGAAAGTAGAATAATAAGAGAAGACGAAGAAGGAAGAGGAGAGAAGAAGAAGGGAAGAAGAGAGAAAAAAGAAAAAAGAAGAGGGAAGAATAAATGAATAGAAAGAAAGAAGAAGAAGTAAAGATGAAGAAAAAAGAAAAGGAAGAAGAAGAAGTAGGGAAGAAGAGGAAGAAGAAGAGGAGAAAGAGATGAAGAATGAAGAAGAAGAAGAAAAAGAAGAAGGAAAAGAAGAAAGAAGGGAAGTAAGAAGAGAAAGAATAGAAAGGGAAAGGGGGATGAAGAAAGAAAGAAAGAGAAAGAAGAAGAAGAAGAAGAAGAAGAAGAAATAGGAAAATAAAGAAAACATGTAGGTGTCTCGGGCGTGGCACTTCGACTCTAAAGACATGACAGACCTCTTGCCCTGCCTAGCGTCATTGAGACCGTGACAGTCACTCCTCGTCCTACCTGGCAATGGCCTAGCCATGACATCAGCATGATTTGAAATGTAGTTTTCACTTACTTCTGAAGTACTTTTGCCCATAACACATTCATTGTTGATTATTCCATATATACCTATGTACAGCAATTCCCTTATAATTACTGTTCTTTTTCAACAAAACTGCACCACTAAAACAACGACAGAAATATAAACAGATATATTTTCGATATATCATGTGGTAGGTTCGGGTGACCGCAGAAGTAATTCACGATGTTCTGTTAAAACGGTAAGGAAAAGAAATTACAGATCAATACGAAGCACACACAAGAATAGATAACCTTGAGTTCGTGGTATCGTAGTTCTAGGAATGGCTGTTCTAACACTCCAAGGAGATCAATCTGTGTTGCATACCCAAGGGATCTAGCGGTTTCTGTGTGCGATCTGGTGCTCAGACTTGTACACGTACTTCTTCATCGTGGTTCACTCGGGCAAACAGGGTCAAGTTGTTACGTGTGTAAGTTTTTTGTATCATAGATGGTTAGCAGACTCCGGACTGAGTGATGCTGTAAACAAAGTAGGAAAATAGAAATAAGGCAACGTAACCTCTATCAAATCTAGACTGAAAAAAACAAACAAAATAAATAAATAGACTGCCAACATTCATAAGTTGTTCTGCTATATCTGTAGTACCCCGGTAATAAGTCAAATAACTTGGAGTATGATATAATCTTACTATTAAAAGCTGACTGAACTACTTGAAAAAGTGGTAGCGAAAATGGTTGGACAGATCTGCGCAAAAACTAGACCACGGATTCAGGATGCCGAACCTAAAAGCTGACTAAACCTTTAGACTGTTTTCTATCTTTGTTACCAGACACCAAGACAGCAAACAAAAAATAAATATATATTTTCTCAACTGTACAAAACAATCTAGTCTGTATCATGGGGAATATGTCCTTATATATCTTTACGTGATAAAATGGTGCATGATAATTTTCTGAACAAGTAAAATGTATATGAAAAATTAAAGAAACTTCTCAAAGGATGAAAATGTCGTGCTTTCCATTTTGGATGTTACAAAACAATTAAGAAAATATAACCTAACCAATGGAATCATCTTTAATATCTCAAATAGGAGTGTTAAACTCACTTCCTGTGGAGGAGGTTGAGGTGGGGGCGGGGGCGGCAAATTATGAGACACCATTATGCTAAAAAGTACAAATGATTTTCAATAGATGTGACGGATTTATGGAAGAAGGTGTCGGGTCGCATGCTTGCCGCCACCCCCCGTTCCCTCCGGGCCTAAAAGGGCGAACTTGGCCTTTTTCAGGACTTCACTTTGGCTAATGCCAAGCGACCTTGTTCACACAAATGGAACACCAACAGAAGCAAAGGGATGATGTTCTTAAACCGGATGGAGCGTCATTAAAGCCGTGGTAACCATGGGCACAGGGTCTCAGCCTGCAAATAAAAAATATATTAATTTTTTTCCGTGCCACGAAGGGCAGAGATGCAAGTGCTCTTGTATATGTATATAAATATATATTCTTTTCTCATCTGTCATCATGAGCCAGCACTTTAATGCCCCGTCACACCCTGTTTATTTATTTCTCAATTATTTTCTCATTTTATTTCTCAATTTCTATCCTAACACTGAACTATCTGGAGGAAGATTACGGTGGTATGTGATGAGGTGGTAATGAAATCCCACTTCAACGTTGTCGCACAGGTGCTAAACTATTTGAACGAAAGATTTGGAAACACGAACAACACAACCCCTTGAACACACTGACGTTTCTTATATATATATTATTGTTCTGGTTAATGTCTTACGATTTTATTCAATTGAAAGAAGGGTTTGGAACAAAGAGGGGTTTCATTGAATCGTAATTCCAGAATACTTTGTTCACATCACTCTGTATACGACCACTTTGGCCAAGCATTTTGAAAAACGGAAGATATATCAAAGTGAGGTTTCATTGGCAGCTCCTCCCATGCTACAACGATTTTTCTCCTGATTATTCGGTATCATTATTTATGAAAAAATATATACACCAGAATAAAAATATATATATATATATAAGTTGACGTGAGGTTAATAATGGAAGGGTGCAATATAGATTGCAAAAAAGAAGCGGACCTACTGCTTCCCAGAACTTGTAACTTTACTCATGGGTCTAACTACCCCACGCACACTTTTTATTCATAAAAGTGTGATTTTATGTTTAAGTAATGTACCGTGGCATTAAAGGAACAGAATTCATTTAAGCAGACTCTACTGGGACCACTTTGCAACACTGTAGGCAAATAATATATAACGCGTGTCTGCTCCCATTGACATAAACTCAAAATGTATGAAGTGTAGGCTCGCTCGCAAGGCGAATAGTCGCCTTGAGGCGGCTAAACTGAAAGGAGTAGCGCCACCCAGAAAGGAAGAGCTTAATCGAGGTATTATGCCTTTATCCGGTTCCACTCTCGGTTTAGAATGTGATTTAAGCTCATCTCGATTAATTCGTTTCTGTGCAATATCACTGAAAATTATTATGAGGCTGTGGACCCTATGATTTTATATTTCTAAAGTGCAATTTTCTTCGCCAGCCACGTTGTCAATGAACTGAATAGATTTTCTTTGCAAAGGCGATAGAATACGTTTTAAGGTTATTTTGGATAAACAAGTAAACAATATGATGTAAGGTCTATCAAGTGGTTATCTTCTTGCTTGCTTAATTAAGAATAGTGAGTGTTCGTTTATTTACTTATTCAGGTATTTTGTTTACCTATTCATTTATTCATTCATTCATTCATTTATTTTCTATATCCGACCTCATTACGGGAAAGTAGGTCTCCTGTCGGCATTTATTTTTTTTCCAATGTAACCTACTCCATTCAGCAAAAAAGCCCTTTCCCCAGGTACGTGGCAGAAGGATATTGAAGAGTGTCAATGTGTATCGACATAAAAACACTCCTCCATTCACACCTCCACTCGAGGATATTAAGAATCCTTCTCCACCAAC
>NC_134801.1:26608725-26616225 GCF_046742065.1 Oratosquilla oratoria | reverse complement strand
TATATATGTATATATATATGTTTAAATGTATATATATATACATATATATATATGCATACATATATATATATATACATATGTACATATATATACATATATATATGTATATGTATATAAATATATATATATATTATATATATATATATATATATATATATATATATATATATATATGTATATACAGTGAGTGGTGGGAGGAGGAAGCAAAGAAGAGTGTAGAAGAGAAGAAACAGGCTTTCATACATTGGCTACAAGTTAGGACGAGGGAATCGTATGAGAGGTACAAAGTAAAGAGAAGGGAAGTTAAGCATAAGATAAAGGAGGCAAAGAGGAGAGCAGATGTGAAATGGGATAAGAGTATGACAGAGAATTTGAAAGTAATACAAAGATGTTTTAGAAAGAAATCAAAAGAGGAAGAGAAGGCGAATCAAGTAGAGAAGAAAAGGTAAAAAGTGCAGATGGAGAGATGATAACTTAAGAAAAGGCAGTAAGAGGAAGGTGGGCAGGTGTATTTTAGGAAGTTGCTAAATGTGAAGGAGGATCGGGAGGGAAAGATAGTTGCAGTGGGAAGCGCTAAGAAAATGAGAGAAATGAGTGAGGAAAATGGAGGAGAAAAAGGGAAGGATGAAGCGAAAGCAGCTGTTAAAATGATGAGAGCAGGTAAGGCACCTGGGTTGGATGGATTCCATGCAGAATGTCTCAAGAAAGGATGTGCAGTTATGGTGGACTGGCTGGTGAGGTTGTTTAATGTTTGTTTATGAGAGGGTAGAGTGCCGGAGGACTGGAGGAGTGCCTGTATAGTTCCACTTTACAAAGGAAAGGGGGACAAGTGTGAGTGTAGTAGTTTCAGAGGGATCAATTGTTGAGTGTAGTTGGGAAGGCTTATAGGAGGGTCTTGATTGAGAGGATTAGGAGAGGAACAGAGGTAGAAATTGGTGAGGAACAGTGTGGTTTTAGGGCAGGTAGGAGTTGTGTAGATCAGATTTTTGTGGTAAGACAGATATGTGAGAAAGCTATAGGAAAAGGTAAGGATGTTTTTTGGGCTTTTATGGATTTGGAAAAGGCTTATGACAGGGTAGACAGGAAGGCACTGTGTGAGGTACTGCAGATATATGGGATAGGAGGAAAGTTGTTAAGAACAGTCAAGAGTTTTTATGAGAGTAGTAGAGCTTGTGTTAGGATTAGAAATGGAGAGAGTGAATGGTTCGAGGTAAAGGTGGGACTTCGTCAGGGATGTGTTATGACGCCCTGGCTGTTTTAATCTATACATGGGTGGGGTGGTGCGAGAGGTGAATGCAAGGGTAGTGGGTCAGGGGTTGGAGATGGTTAAAGAAAATGGAGAAAAGTGGGAGGTGAGCCAGCTGTTGTTTGCTGACAAAACTGCTCTTGTAGCAGGATCAGAGGAGGAAATGAGGAAGTTGGTGACAGAATTTAAGAAGGTGTGTGAAAGAAGGAAATTGAAGATAAATTTGGGTAAAAGTAAGGTGATGAGATGTACAAGGGGAGAGAGTGGCAGCAGGCTGGAAGTGAGTATTAAGGGAGAGAGACTGGAGGATGTGGATAGTTTTAGATACTTGGGTGCGAATGTGGCAGGAAAGGAAGGAGTGGGGTTGAAGGTAGAATGTAGATTTAGAGAAGCGAGTAAATGCCTTGGTGGATTAAAAAGTGTAATGAGAAATAGACATTTGGGGATGGATACTAAGAGGAGGTTATATGAAGGAGTGACTGTGCCGACAACACTGTATGGGGCAGAAACATGGAACATAAAAGAGGAAGATAGAAAGATTTTGAATTGTTTAAGATGAAATGTCTGAGAAGTATGATAGGGGGTACTAGGCTAGATAGAGTGAGAAATGAGGAGGTGAGGAGGAGAGCAGGGGTAAAAAGGGAGTTGGGAGATAGGGTTGATGAAAGAGTGTTAGGATGGTTTGGACACATGGAAAAAATGAGTGAAGAAAGATTAGTAAAAGAGGTGTGGAAGGCGGAGGTGGAGGGAGTGAATATGAGGGGGCGTCCTAGGATGAGATGGATGGATGGGGTAAAGGGGGCCTTACAAAAGAGAGGAATGTCTGTTGAGGAAGGACAGGAGAGGACAGAAGATAGGGGTGAATGGAGAATGGTTGTGTATGGATGATGCTGTGATGCATGAGTGTGTGGGGGATGAGGGGTAAGGGAGTAAGTATGAAAAGTAAACTGACGCAGCCCCGTCTTTTCCTTTTCTGCATGAGGGGACGGAGAGGTGGGGGGGGGGTCGCCGAATAATGAAGGGGCCTTGCTGTGGATGTGCTGTGTCTTACAACATTGCCTCTGACCCAGTGCAGTGGACAGAATGCAGGGATGACTCATCACCCAGGATGTGTCAAAGTGAGAGGATACAAATATATAAGAAAACTTGCGCTCAATCTATATCTGTCTTGATAGCGTAGTTTTTTTTAGTTACTACGGCACTTGTCATGTGATCGCTGAGTTCGATTCCTCGGTAGTACCACATTTCAATTTCTGCATGTGGCCCCATTGGGTCTCCCGATGTTGATGGCTTAGAATTAAAGTGCATTGTGGTTGATAAAATATATCTCTAATCACTGGGACCCATTCAGTGGTGTACAAATACTTTCCCGCGTTTGTATACTTTCAATTGTACTATCATAGTGGAGATGAGTTGAACGCAATATTTTATGTAAGTGTATGTAACTCGAGCATACAAATATATAAGAAAACTTGCGCTCAATTTATATCTCTCTTGATAGAGTAGTTGGTTAGTTACTACGACGGTACTTGTCAGGTGATCGCTGAGTTCGAGTCCTCGGCAGTACCACATTTCAATTTCTGCATGTGGCCCCATTGGGTCTCCCGATGTTAATGGCTTAGAATTAAAGTGCATTGTTGTTTATAAGATATAGTGCCCGTATACATGTGTGTATATATCATATACATATATATATATATATATATATATATATATATATATATATATATATACATGCAAAGTAGACCACTTGGAAAAAGAAACTGACGAAGCAGAGCGCTTTCGTATATTACAAATTTTGCACAGAAGATGTAATATACGAAAGCGCTCTGCTTCGTTAGTTTCTTTTTCCAAGTGGTCTACTTTGCATAAGTGAACACACGTACCCGTGTTCTTATTAGCATATATATACATACATATATATATATATATATATATATATATATATACATATATATATATATATACATATATATATATACATATATATAATATATATATATGTATATACATATATATATATATATATATATATGTGTGTGTGTGTATGTGTGTGTGTGTATATGTAATTATATATCCAAGTCACCACGTGCGTAAACTCGCCCTATTCTGATAACTCAAGGGCGACATGTTTGGGGCTGACTTTTTTTTAACAGTGTTTCATAATAACAAGATGACTGGTGCAGGCGATTTAGAGGGATGCAATCGCAAAGCAGATGCATTTCAGGGCTTTCTGTCTTTTGTATACTAATTTAAGTATTTTCCCTGATTTCTTGCATTCTAGTCGAACGTGACTGTCGAAATTAAACTTTGTATTTAATTGAATAATAATGACCGCAACATGGCTTCTCTAATAAGAGAACGCCGAAAAATATGTTCATATATTCATACGCCATTCTTCCTAACCCATGTCAGCTGAATTAAAGTTCCGGCTACTTCATTCTGTTGGAAAGCGACCCCTGCCTTAACACTGTATTGTCGGGTCAGGAATCCGCTGACAACCAGGGGTAAAGGGGTCTCCTCCATAGCTAATTAAATCGATTGGCTTTGCTGACGAAGGCGTCAAGTACTTGTCTGTAAACGCGCAGGAATAAACATAGTTTCATGTACGATAAACAGGTTTGTAACAAGATAAAGTTACACCAGAGACGAAAAGATGAATACGGTATGTATCAACATGCAGCATCCTGTACAGTGCCCCTATCCCCGTAGTGACGGAAAAAACAAACCAACAAAGACAATATGGTCCATGTTGACTGAACGTTCTTTCATACTCCCCGTTGCAGCAGAGGTACCATCACATCGTATTAGGAAATTGAGCTGCTTCTTCATCCTGTTCAACCTC
Source organism: Oratosquilla oratoria (assembly GCF_046742065.1). Lineage (NCBI taxonomy): Eukaryota > Metazoa > Arthropoda > Malacostraca > Stomatopoda > Squillidae > Oratosquilla > Oratosquilla oratoria. The sequence goes on along the minus strand of NC_134801.1, from coordinate 26,612,134 downwards.
ACAGCGAAAGACTAATTACAGTGAGTCGTTACACCAAGGTTAGACGATGCTAAGACAATGGAGTATTATGGTAACCGACCCAGCATGACTGTGTGATCCTTCCAATCTATCATTACATTGCCTTAACCCTTCGACCTGCCGCCAGACGATTTTACTCAGTTGGTTAAAGGGTTAGTTACTATATCCTGTCTGTGACTACTAGTTGACTTATATATTTCATTCTCGCTACCACCAGGCAATTTCCTTCAGCTAATATAAAATTCCAGCAGTCAAGAGATGAGGTGTAATTTATAGTTTTCTATTCTGAGTGACGGCAGATGATTTTATTCAGATGAAGAGAGAGACCTCAAACCCATGAAAGAACTAGTTTCCCAGCGCTGATGCTAAGCAGGGAGGTATCATATATCCCAGTTACACGTGGCATAGCATTATCTTATAAATGCTAAGAATCTATAACATATACACAAGATAAAACTTAAACCCACTCTCGGAGAAAGATAAGCTGAGATACAGAGTAAACCGTATATTTCGACCACTGACTGTGGTCCTCTTCAGCAGTTACCAACTGCTGAAGAGGACGACAGTCAGTGGTCGAAATATACGGTTTATTCTGTATCTCAGCTTATCTTTCTCCGAGAGTGGGTTTAAGTTTTATTTTATTCGTGTGTTACGACACCTACGTTACTTGAATATACACAAGACATATGACATTATAGGCGGTGGTAAGGACACTACGCCAGGAAACGCGTAACTGCGACCGAAGCCGTCACCTTTGCCCTATGCGCTAGGACTTTTGGGACAGGTAACAGTCACTGCTGCGAATCGTAGGAAAGTGCGGGGTTTGAACTTAGAATTAAGTGAATGTGATACCAGCACGTCTCGATCGATTTGCTTTGACCATGCATTGTGTGGGTGTTCCCTTCGTCTCTTATGGAGACAACACTGTGAGTGGGATCAACATCATGGAAATGTGCCACACGCCCATAGAGCTGGGGTTGACGTTCACGAATTATGCTGGTAACTGGCCTAGAACGAATTTCATAGTACAGTCTCTAGTTTGATACAATGTCATTTCAGCGATACCCCATGCTTCCCCGGAGGCACTTGGTACTAAAGACGTCAAGACAACTTTTCAAGTCAGCATTCAATGTCTATGTCTCACAGTCCTACAGCAAGACAGGGATCACAAGTGACTTAAAAATTCGGATCTTAGTTCTACTGCAAAAGAATGCTCAGAATTGCCTGGGCTACCAAAGTTACAAGTGAGGAGGTATTGAGGAGAGCAGGAGGGGAAAGAAGTCTGATGAGAGATATAAGGAGGAGACGGCTAAAATTTCTGGGATATATCCAAAGAGTTGGAGAAATATAGAGAGCTTGTTTACCTGGAAGAGTGGAAGGGAAAAGAGCAAGAGGAAGGCAGAGGATAAAATTCATGAACAGCCTCATAATCTACATTGGAGGAGAACGGACCATGGTACAGATGGTGAGACTGGCGGAAAACAGGGGAAGTTGGCGCTCCATGATCATGTGGTTGAGCGGGTTCATAACACAATGGGCAATGGCAATCCTTCTAAGAACCTCTTGACATGCGCCACCATAGTTATGCACTACACTACCAAGGTATGTGAAGCTTTCCAAGACCTCATTGTCCTCGCCACATGCAAGGTTTGACTGAACTGTGTCATTCAGTGAGCCCCCAAATACTAGACCTTGGTTTTGGTCCAGGAAACCTGGAGTTCGAGTGGTCTCGCTTCCCTGTGTAGTGACTCGAGGGTTGCAGTTAGGGTCTTGAACGACTCCGTAAGAAGGACAGCTTCATTGGTAAAGACAAAGTCTGACCTTATTGTTGCTAAAGGATGCTCCGCAATGAGGCTGATTGGCCATTCTGTCCAATACCAAGTCAATGTCAGTGTTGAAAATTACTGGGGCGAGGATGATCCTTGCCTCAGTCCTGAATTAACAGGAAAGGAGGACACGCCTCCCCCATACTTCACAACACTCTCTTTCTCAGAGTATAATCCTCACAGAAATCCCACGGATCCGTAGATCCCAGAACACCCTAAGAAGCACTGAGGCAAATGGGTTCTTCAGATCAAGATAGGCTACAAGAAACCCTTGTCGAAACTCCCGTCGGGGCTTCACAAAGGACATGAAGTGCTAGGATCCGACCAATTGTTGAATTACCAGGCTGCTCGAGCCTCAGACACCTAACGTATGTAATAGAACCCGTGTCATCAACAAATCTGACAACTGGCGACTGTTCTCTTCTTCCTCCTACTTTCAGCCGGTGAAGCAGCCGCACACTAATATAACACAGGCAACAGTCTGAAGTTTCTTTCCCGAGAGATCTGTAGGAGAGCCCAAGAACCGTTGCTAGCCGCTGCTTTGGGTTCCCGTCAATGAACCTCGAGGCACCATCTACGCGCGCACGCGCACGCACGCACACACACACACACACACACACACACACACACACACACACACACACACACACACACACACACACACACACACACACACACACACACACACACACACACACACACACACACACACACACACACACACACACACACACACACACACAGTACGACCCGGTGGCGCGGTTGGTAGAGTCTCCGACTGTCACCACAGCGGTCAGGGTTCGAATCCTGCCCAGGGCTGAAATAATTTCAGTATCGTTGCGCACACACACACACACACACACGCATGCACACACACACGCATGCACACACACACACACACACACACACACACACACACACACACACACACACACACACACACACACACACACATATGTATATATATATATGTATATATATATTTATGTATATATATATATTTATATATATATATATATATATATATGTATATATTACATACTGTATATACATTCATGCAATTTGTGTTCCCCTCTGTTTCGTGTGTCTATATAACTGTGCGATCATAAGTTCAGGTGTAGGATCATAATTATATACTTGGACATGATATACACGAACTACACGTGTCATTAAGTAAACATGACACATGTCTGTAGGATGCGTGCGAATACTTTAGACTAAGCGTGTGTGGTAGAGTGTTGGTCACAAGTCTTTAACCACTCAAAGTAGATATCACGTTGTTGTCAAGAATCTGATATACTTACCTATGCACGAAAAAGTATACTGTAAATACAATATTGTTACATGAATGTTACATGAAATAATCATCATTAATTATTCTATTTGCCTCGTTGAAGCCACAGGTTGGCTCAAAACTCTTGTCTGAAGCTGTGCGCAAGACAGTCTTGTTTTGTTTTTTCCGACAACAAAAATCTATTGGATAGCAAAAGGCTGAATGACAGTAATTTGCAGTACATTGTGTGTGTCAAGATCGTGTACACGCAGCCATGGATGAAGTCATGTTT
>NC_134801.1:26586225-26598725 GCF_046742065.1 Oratosquilla oratoria | reverse complement strand
TCGACTTTGCTCTATTTTGCAACTAATAAAGTCTAAAACATTTTCAATTGTTATTCAGACACTGTCGACCTCATTTGCAACTGAACAGTTTATTTCTCGCAGCTGCCTTCTTCTCTCAAGACCCCTTTTCTTCCTCCTCAATATCCATATCCTCCGCTTCTTAATATTTTTCTATCGAAGTTATTCGTCTCTTTTTTTCACTATTTTCCTCTTCTTTCATTCTAAATTCGTTACTTTCCTCTTACTTTCCTTTGTTACTTCCTTCTTTCTTTTATCTCTTTTCGCTCTCCCCCTTCTTTCCCTCTCACATTTTTCTTCCAAATCTCATTTTCTTATCATCACCTCTGCCCCGTCTTTCTTCCACCTCCCTTTGTCCGTCTCATTTTTTTTTTTCACATTTCCCTTTGCGTTGCTCCTTTTCTCATCATCCCCACCTCTTTCCCACCTCCTTCCCCTCCTCCTCTGGCCTCTCCGTCTCGTGTTGCATCGATTGTGGGAAGGTTCCGCCTCGAAATCGAGGTCATCGAAGGTCAGCCAGGGTCAGCGCGGGGCAGCATCAACCCTGAAACCCCAGAGTTATTATAGTGAAGAACATCCGGTCGGAAGGTTTCTGCAGCAGAGATACGGTGCTCAGCGTCACTGCGAGTGAGGTCGCCATTTGTAAGTTCCCGTGAAGAGACCACGGCGTATCCGAATGCTATATCCGCAAGGTCGTCTTGAACAACCCTTCGTGCTCAACGATGCAGATACCCCTTTCGCTACTCAAACCTTTGACATTTTTCCTTACCGTCATTGTTTTCCATTAATAGACTTTTCTATCCAACAGACTGCTTATGCAACAGCATCTAGTGGTTGTATTACATAACTGCATCTGCTCACTTCCTCAGGGACATCTGCTTTTGACTCGCTACATTCTCAAGTACCTGGGCAAATATGTATGATTCGTTTCTATCTGCACCTGGAACTGCAGATGATAGTATGCAAGGTGCATCTATAATTCGTAGTAAGAAAAGCTGCTCGTCTTCGTTGTAGTTCCAGTTGGAGGGAAAAAATAAATAAATAAGTTTTTCTGCCCCATTGTTCCAGATCTTTTCTATGCAAACTTAGTGTAGCTGTATTTACTAGTATCATGTCATTATACCTGTGAAAAGCATGGTCATGCTCATTTGTTGTTGTTTTTTTGTGGTTTTCTCAGCGATAGTTGATAGGATTTATTATCTTCTGTTTTTTCTTGTTTTCAATAACCATTCAACACTAGGAAAACAGTTTTATTACTCAAAGTATACTCTTTCCCCCTTCCACCTAATTCTCCCCGTTCTTCAATCTCTCTCGCTCCATGTATTTTATTTGTTATTTACATTATTATAGTTTTTATTTATTATTTTATTATCAATTTTTTTTTTTTGCATCCGACCTAGATATGGATCAAAAGGTCTCCTGTCGGCATGCTCCGCCTTTGTAATCCTTTGTAATCTATCTCTCTCAGCTCTATCCTTTCGATTGCTTACTATCCCCTCTCCCTCTCTCTGCTTGTCTCTCCCTCCCCCTCACTCCATTTCTCTATTCTCCTCTCTGTTTCTGCATCCCTCCCGCTCCAATGTACATTCCTCCCTCCTCCCTCTCGCTAGGTTGCCTCGGCCGGGGAGGAATCCGCTATATTCTTCCATTAAGATTTCTCTGAATTTTATGAGGTGTGTTTCACGAAGCATCCTAATAGCTGTCCAGCACACTAGAGAAATATAATAGGAAGGTAGCTAGTGGGGTTGGATTGGTCTTTTTTGGGGTTTTGGAAAAGAGAGTAGGGTCGGTTCTATAGACATTTGGATACATTCTTTCCCGCCAGCTACAGTTATATAAGCCAAGCAATAATGTGCATAATGATGTGGGTTGAAAGCGGAGGAATTCAAAAGGGACTAGTTCGAATCCGATTGCTTAGTTGTCATGGCAGTGTAGAGTTCACGGTCCGCCAATGTGAGGAATACGACGTGGGGAGGAGAGAGTTGTAACCCCAAGTCGGGTTAAGATGGTTAGGCGGGCTGTGTCTGGAACAGACACGTAGCTCCTGAATTTTGGCGTGGAATTGCACGAGGCGAGAGATTATTATTTTTTTTTTTATATATAACAATTTCACCCTGTCTTTAAGGAGTGGGTAATAACAGATGGTACATCCTTTCAAAGAGATTAAGATTCTCCAGATACAGTAAGAGGTGGTGAAGGTTAGTTTGTTAACGAAATTCCACCCTGTGGTGCGTCGTGCAGTGGTTAGGAGGCGCGTGCATTCCGCGTCTGAGCGTTGGTACTTGAGCTTCTTGGCTAGTGATAGGTTGCACTCGCCATGCATAGCAGACCTCGCGTGTAGATTTTACGTTTCTTTTTCTCTCTCTAACAAACCTTAGTCCACCTCAGTTATCCACCTTGGAGTGTTCCTTGGTGGTCAGTCAGGGGAAAGGTTTAGACCGGTAACCACTGGCCATTAATGGAAGAATGTTGCTTGAATGGTGACCAACCGTTTAATGGAGTGATTTAGCGATAGGTTTGGGTGTCTGAATATGAGAGGTAGATGGTCGCTGTCCATGTATGATCTGAGTATTCGGCGTCCTGAAAGAACACATCACCCAGGAAGAGAACAAGCGTTGATACTGTGACTGTCTGTAGGTCGAACTGGGTGTGAAAACTCGTATACAACATAGTTTTAATGGTGCGCTCTCAACGTCCTTGCTTCTACATCTACATCTCAGTTTCCTTTATATTAGGCCATGCTTAAACGAGTTTGTTCTCTCATAAGTCACATGATTCTATTCAGCTTTGGGGTGGACTGCGGACACAAAGATCTTGATTTATTAAGACACCGTTGAGGAAGGGGTCTAATACCTTGTGACCGGCGATACCTGGAACAAAATATATAAAGTGAACTTTGTCATTTTTATCAAGTCTACAAGATGGGCCGAATATCAGGATCTATAGCCATATCTTTTTCTAAAGGTGAATACAATGCTCAAATCGGTGGTATACAACACGTGTTGTTGATGAATATAACAATTTTGATCTATTCTTAATATTTCAACGCTGATATCCTACACATGCGGATGAATTGTTTTTTCCTATATGTCCAGACTTTTGATCCACCCTGTACAATGCTTCTCTGGCTAACACGGGCCCTCGCCTCTTCTCGCCCGGTCTCACCACGTGATTCCGCGCTATTATTGCCCCTTCGCAGCGGAGTGGATTCATCATTACCATTGCAAAGGAGCAACATCTCGTAGCCCTGGTGTTAACCCATTTTACAAGGGATGGGTTCTTCGAATCCGTTTCTCAGCCCTCTCAAAACTACCCTTTTCAATCTTTGAAAGAGAACATGGTGGGTTCTCTGAATACATCTTCCTGCCAAAGATAAACCTTGACTAAACTGCCTTTTTCAGTCCTTCACAGGCAACACTGTTCTTTTCAGAATATCAACATTTGATATCTTTTGTTCCGGTTTAGGGAACCTTTGATCAGTGGAGATCCCTTTGATTCTAACTCTGACATTCAAGCAAAATAAAATCACCTCTCAACAGCAAAAATCAAATCTACAAAGTACGGCATGGTACCGTAGGAATGAGTACCTGATGACTGATTTACAAGTCTTCCTCTGGGAATATTAGACAATTACATATGGTTAAAAGGGGCCGTAGGACGAGATAGAATACCCTAGATTCTAATCGAAGAACCCAACGATAGGTACCCGCAAGAGGGAGGAGGTCAGAGAGAAGTATCTCCCTGCCTCTCGTCTTCAGAACCAATCAACACCATTTCAATCTGGAGGTGCAATCCCGAGGGACTCAGTCTCTGGACCGGGCTCGAGATCTCTCTCTATCAGTTCCGAATATCTTTCCTCCACGTCTTTACATTAGGAGAGCTGATACACGGTGACTGCGTTCCCCCTAATCCTGTAACCGGTGACACAGAAACAACCCCACACTGATACAACAAGGACATTACCCCAAGTTTCCTCACAGAAAGATCTACTGGAAAACCGAATGACCGTTGCTAGCTACGGTGGGGCTGCGGGTTTCCAGTTAGTGAAACTCGAGGCAGTAATTATTACTATTATTCTAATGGGGTGAACGGGTGTCCTGGGTCTGAACACAATAGTCCAGATACTATTCCAAAGGATTTGATAGCATACAAGCAATACTCATCATTCCTAGGAAACTTTGTAATTAAAATCACCTGGAGCTATCTAATGGAATATCAACTGAACCCTGCCTAACGATACCGCTAGTGCACTTCATACATTTTGTTCTAGGTAATACAAAAAAAAAATCTGTTGCATGTACGACAGACCACTGTTATAGAAATCAAATACCCACTGGGTATTCCTACATTAAGCTTAACTTTTTCTTTTCTTTTACTCACAACGTAAATGTTTCTTTGTGCATGTGTGTGATGGTGGTGGTGGGGGTGTCTTTATGCCCACTTGTTTATGTATCTGCTTTTAAATGCATATTTCTTACCACCCATATATTAATCCCGTGTGGTCTCCTATCTGATATGAGCGTGCATCATGAACAGCAGTAGAATATCACTGCAACATACATAAGGATGTATTTGGTTTCTTCGGGAAATAAAAAAAAATCAACATAAAATCAACGTAAATATGGCAATGAATGCAGTAAATTGCTGCCTTGGATTCAAAGTCAGAAATCTGCGACTTTATTATCCTCTGTAACAAACATTGATTGTGCCAAACGTATACAGATACCATCCAGAGTAATATGATCTTTGTCATACAATTTCATGTTAGAATCTGAACCTCTGATAGCTTTGCACACAATAGACATACGACTTTTCTTATCTGTAGTTCGCGGTATATGTATGCATACCATGGAATCAGACTTCGTCCAAGCAGCATTCCCACACTCGTAACCAAAAGTGAACGTGCACACACCTTCATTTATAAGTACATTTACACATATACGCGTAAACACACACACACACACACACACACGCACACACACAACCACACAGGCACAGACACACACACACATACACACACACACACACACACGCACGCACACACACACACACACACACACACACACACACACACACACACACACACACACACACACACACACAAACACACACACAAACACACACACACACACACACACACACACACACACACACATACAAACACACACACACACACATAGTCGTATGGCGTTGTATAAGAAGAAGGTGCTAACATCGAGCTCCGCACTAGCGCTTTCTTGCTAATTCGGGAAAAAACGCCTTGTTGTCATTTTCGGGATATAATAATATGTTTTCGTGTGACCGGTAACGTATCCAGTTCAGTTCATGGAAATAATATTTTTAGCACAGAATAGAGAGTAGCAATGATGAAATAAGGATCAACAAACCAACCCAAAGGGGATTGGATATATCCAGAGTTGAGTCACCATTGGGAGTTATACCTAAGAAAACATGTTTAAACGTTACTTCGAGGACGACTTACAGGTGCGACACTGATTTATTTTCGGGATTTAGGAGGGAAGGGGGAGCAATGGATAAAACTATGGACACGGATAGACATATTAGGATTAGCAGAACAATAAGGAATCGAGAGATCAAGAACTTAGCAGAAGAATTGATTGATTTAGAATTAGACCAATTAGAAGTATCAAACTTACGCACTACTAACGAGGTGATACTGAGACAATTAAATTATCTAAAAAGTGAACTGAGTGTGATTAAAAGAGGAAATGAAAAAAAGGAAAATGAGGTTAGAAAGAAAAACGAGGAACTGAAGAAAGAGGTTAAAGAACAATGACAAGCAGTAACTGAAAACATGGAAGAATCAGTCAAAGAGACCGATCTGAACGAAATAAAAATCAGTGGGAACAGGAACGTGAAAGTCAAAAACTCTCATTCAAAGAAACAATGCAGCAGCAGGTAGAAGAGAATACAAAGGAAACATTGATCAAGGTGATAAAAGAAAATGAAAATTGGGTGAGACACACAGTGGAAAAAAAGAAATGCATTGTGGCTTACGGTATCAATGAAAAACACAATGTACACAAATATCAAAGAGAAAAGGAAGAGAAAGAAATTGCGAAGGAGATACTGAAAGCAGTTCAGGACGAGGGACAGAATTTGGAAAAGGAAATCGATGACGTGCATAGGATGGGTACATACCCAAAAGAAAAAAAAAACCTACAAGCCAATGAAAATCAAACTAAGAACTCAAATGATAGTGGAAGAAATACTATCAAAAGCGGAAAAACTAGCAAACAGTGAAAAATACAAAAATGTGTGGATAAAAAAGGAAATGAATGAAGAGGAAACAGAGAAAGATAGGGCATTGAGAAGTGAAGCTAAAAGAAAAAAGAGAGAGAGAGAAAAGAATGAAGACTGAAAAAAAATTTTTTTTTTTCTTTCTTTTCTTTTTGGAGACTGAGAAAATGGTACATCAGAAAAATGGAAACATAAACCAAGAAAGAGAAGAAAGGAAAAAATGAAAAGTGGCATATACAAGCATGGATGGTAAGATTTCTGGAATAAATGAATTAAACGACTATTTGTCAATAGAGAAGCCAGACATAATGAGGATTGTGGAGACAAAACTGAAAGGTTCTATGCAATCAAGTATGGTGGGACAATTTTTTTTACAACCTTTGGTCGAAAAACAGAATGAACAAACAGGGGGAGGAGTTATGTTATTAACTAGAAAGGGCCTAGATTTAATAAAGGCAGCAGAATGTAAGGAAAATGTGGAATTGGTCATAATTAAAGTCGAAAATAGCAGTATGAAAAGTAGAAAGTTCATAGTTGTATATGTGCTCCCAAAAACTAAGACTTGGTCTGACAGCGAACACTCAAAATTACTGGAAGACACAGAGAATGAAGTAATCGAGACACTGAAATATGGAGAAATTATAGTAATTATGGGTGACTTTAATGCAAAGGAAATAAATTGGGAAGAATTGACAGTAAAATGTGGAGAGGAACTCTGGGGTAACGACCTACTGGATCTAACCATTGATTATACATCGACTCAATGGGTCAAAGAAAACACTAGAAGGACCATCGAGACTAGACTTGATATTCACTTCTGAGCCTGAAATTATAGAAGAAATAAGTTATAAGAAATGGAGTATAAAGAACGAAGTGAATTTCAACATTAAGAAATGTAGTGTAATGGAATTTGGAAAAAGTAAAAATAGAATATCGGGTCAATACAAAATTGGTACAAAGGAAGTTACAAAAGTAAACTCAGAAAGAGACCTAGGAGTAATGATTTCAAACGACATGACACCAGACAAACATGTAAATAAAATAGTTGAAGAAACTTACAATTTAATAAGATCAATGAAAGTGGCCTTTGATTAGATGAATGAGGAAATGGTAAAGAGGATACTAGTTACACTGGTAAGACCAAAATTAGAATATGCAGCGTCACTATGGACACCTAGTACGAAAAAAAAAAAAAGACGAAAGAAGCTAGAAAGAATTCAAAGAGCAATAACAAAAATGGCGCCAACACTTAGCAAGTTGACATACGAGCAAAGATTGGACAAACTAAACTTATCAACTCTGGAACAAAAAAGAGAAAGAGGCGATTTGATAACCATTTACAGAATTATGAAAGGGATGGAAATCCTTGATAGGGATGACCTACTTAAATGGGACAGAAGAAATACAAGAGTACACGAGAAGAAACTTAAGAAAGACAGTTACAGAAGAGATCTGAAAAAGAACAGCTTTCTACACAAAGTAATAGATACGAGTACATGAAACAAATTGAAAGAGAAAACAGTGAGTGCTAAAACTATACATGGCTTTAAGAAAGAACTGGATGTGGAAAGATACAACTGCGGGTCACTACGAGCATAGCTCTTCTCCCGCAAAATACAACTAGATAAATACAACTAGGTAAATACACACACACACACACACACACACACACACACACACACACACACACACACACACACACACACACACACACACACACACACACACACACACACATGCATACATACACACAACAGCAACAACAACATCAGTAATAGCAGCAACAACAACATCAGTAATAGCAGCAACAATAGAACATGGCAAAATACGTACAAAAAATATGCATACAAAGAACACAAGCACATTAGCATCTATGCTTACATACTTGTGTGTGTGTGTGTGTGTGTGTGTGTGTGTGTGTGTGTGTGTGTGTGTGTGTGTGTGTGTGTGTGTGTGTGTGTGTGTGTGTGTGTGTGTGTGCGTGTGTGTGCGCGTGTGTGTACGTGTGTGTGTGTGCGCGTGTGTATGTATGTGTGTGTTAGTGCGCACGTGTGTGTGTATGCATGTGTGTGTGTGTGTGTGTGTGTGTGTGTGTGTGTGTGTGTGTGTGTGTGTGTGTGTGTGTGTGTGTGTGTGTGTGTGTGTGTGTGTGTGTGTGTGTGTGTGTGTGTGTGTGTGTGTGTGTGTGTGTGTGTGTGTGTGTGTGTATGGTCAGTTTGGTTTCTAGTATGTCCATCTGGCGATACCTAAGTCTCGCAGAGGCAAAGATGTTCTTACAAACCACATTGTGGGAGTTTGTAATGAACTAGCTCCTTTTTTAGGGTAGAAGCCCAAAGGGAAGGGGAAATAGAATGTACATGGGAAAACAGTGTAGAGTATAGCATTAATGTAGAACAATGTGCCAGTATAGGACAAAATATAATTTTAGGATATAATGTCGGTAGAGGACGAAATGTTACATTAGGATGTAATGTCATAGGACAAAATGTCGCAATGGGATGTAATGACAGTGGAGGACAAAATATCACGATGGGAAGTAATGATAGTGGAGGACAAAATATCACGATAGGATGTAATGATAATGGAGGAGAAAATATCACGGTAGGATATAATGTCAGTGGAGGACAAAATATGATTTTAGGAAGGGGTACCGGACAGAATGTCAATGAAGGCCAAAATATCATGATGGGATGTAATGACAGTGGAAGACAAAAGATCACGATGGGATGTAATTATAGTGGAGGAAAAAATATCACGGTAGGATATAATGTCACTGGAGGACAAAATATAATTTTAGGAAGGGATGCCGGACATAATGTCAATGAACGACGGGAGGCCGGCGTGAATCACGGTGACGTAGGGGGACAAAATGTACAAAAGAGATCGGATGACCGTGATCGACCAGATGTCCGTGATGGGGGAAATATTAATTTTGATGGGAGAAATGTTAATGAGGCATTGAATGTCAATGAAGGACCAAATAATAATATAGAGCAAGGTATAAATAAAAAACAAAATGATAATGTAAGACATGATATTGAAACTCAAAATGTGTCAAAAAGAAATAATCACGAGTTTCTTAAAACCATGTACTTTAATGCTCGTAGTATTAGGAACAAATTTCAAGAAATACAGGCGTATGTCAAAAGTGAAAATTTCGATATGATAGGAATAACTGAGACATGATTAAATGGTACAGAGCTCGAAGCTGAATTTAATATTGCGGGATTTAAACACTTTCGTCAGGATAGAAATCACAAGAAAGGTGGGGGTGTTCTGTTGTAGGTTAAAAACAATGTTCATGCTTGTGTTTTAGAGAAAGTGAAACAGGATGCATATGATAGTTTGTGGGTTGAGTTAACCCAAACAAATGGACAAAAAATGAATATAGGTGTAATATATAGGCCAAAGACATTATCATTAGCAGACGACAAACTGTTATTTCAAGAACTGTCTAGTTTCTGCTACCGGGATTTATTGATAATGGGTGATTTCAATTTTACTGACATTGATTGGATGACCCTTGAACATGGCCATATAGGTAGTCGCTTGATTGATTTTCTTGGTGACAATTACTTAATTCAGCATATAAAAGAGACCACAAGATATGGAAACTTACTCGATCTATTGATCACAAGCCGCGAAAGCATGGTAACTGATGTAGAAGTCGGTGAATCTGTTGCAAATAGCGATCACAACTTAGTTAGATTCAAACTCCTACAAATTTTTAGAATAGATACTTGTGTTTCTAAAATACCCGATTTCAGTAAAGCTCAGTTCATAGGACTACGTCAGGAGCTTCAGCTTACAGATTGGGAGGCAAAATTAAACGAAAGACCTGTAGATCAGATGTGGGAAATTTTTCAAAATACGCTCACTAAGATGATTCAAACTTACATTCCTTTTAAGGACAGACGTCCCCCAAATCAGGCTCGCCCAAAGTGGCTCGACAAAGAAACTGAAAAAAGTATTGCTAAAAAGAGACAGGCTTATAAGAAATATAAGTGCTCGGGTGCATCTAATGACTATGAAAGTTATGTATCAATACAGAGAGATTTAAAAAAGACAATAAGAAAAAGAAAACGACGATACGAAATGAACATCGCTGATAAATCCAAAGAGAATCACAAAGAATTCTATAGTTACATTAGAGATAAAAAGGTTGTTATTAATCACATTGGTCCACTATCATCTGCTGACGGTCAACTTGAATATTCAAATGAAGGAATGTGTAATATCTTAAACAATTATTTTAGCTCGGTATTCGTAAACGAAACACTTCAAAGTGAACTCCAAACTGAAACCTGTGAAAAGTCTAGGGTAAACTTACTCACTACGGTAAATATAACAAAAGAAAAAATTAAAAGGTGTATAGATAAACTCAAAGTTAATAAAACACTAGGGCCTGACGGTTGGCATCCAAGAATCTTAATGGAAATGAAAAATGAGATTGTTGTTCCATTAGAAATTATTTTCAAGAAATCCATCATATCCGGAGATGTCCCAAGAGAATGGAAGCTAGCTAACGTTACTCCCATATTCAAAAAAGGTGACAAAAAGAAGCCAAATAACTATAGGCCTATAAGTTTGACTTCAATCGTAGGAAAAATAATGGAAACTATCATCAGAGATGCTATCGAACATCATTTAGAAAGTAACCGTTTGATAAATGATAGCCAGCATGGTTTCAGACGGAAACGTTCTTGCGTGACTAACTAACTCGAATTCTACAATACAGTTATCTCGAATTATGACAAAAGAAACAATATAGATTTAATATATCTAGACTTTACAAAAGCTTTTGATACCGTCCCACACGAAAGACTACTTACTAAATTAGCTTTACACGGAATAAGTGGTAGCCTATTAAGTTGGACTAGTAATTGGTTGAATGGTCGAAAACAGAGAGTTGTTTTAAATGGAAAAACTTCTAGATGGAAAAATGTTACAAGTGGAGTTCCTCAGGGTTCTGTTCTTGGGCCACTTCTATTCATAGTATATATAAATGATATAGACCATGGACTAAAATCTACTGTTTCCAAATTTGCTGATGATACAAAACTGTACGGAATGGCAAATGATCACTTAAACCAATTAGATATTCAAGAAGATTTAGATAAATTACAACAATGGTCTGAAAAGTGGCTAATGAAATTTAACACAATGCAAGTAAATGCACATAGGTAAAATAACAGTAAGTACAATTACAAGTTATTTGGAAATTCGTTAACAAAAGTGGATAGTGAAAAAGATCTCGGCGTAATTATCAGTAACGACCTCAAATCATCCAAGCAGTGTATTTCAGCCTCTGAGAAAGCAAATAAGATTCTAGGACTGATTGCGCGATCTTTTGATTTCAAAAGTCCATCACTCATTAACAAGCTATATAAATCGTTAGTTCGTCCACATTTGGAATATGCTGTTTCCGTATGGTCACTAAATCTCATTAAAGACATTGACAGACTGGAAAAAGTACAACGGCGAGCCACAAAACTGATTCCAAATATCAAAAATAAATCATACGAAAATCGACTAAAACATATGAATCTATTTCCCCTAAAAAAGCGTAGACTCAGAGGTGACTTGATACAGGTCTATAAAATTCTAAAGGGAATTGACAACATCAAAAGTGACAACATTTTCACATTGAATGAAAATCAGACAAGAAACAATGGTCTCAAACTGTCCGGAAATAGATTCAATTTGGAAGTAGGTAGAAACAACTTTGCCAACCGTGTAGTTAATGAATGGAATAAACTTCCTGCACAGGTAGTGCAATGTAGTTCAGCTCGAAGCTTTAAGAATCATTTAGATAAACACCTAAGCAAGATGCTGTAATGATTATAATTTATTCTATATTATTTGTTTTTGTTTTGTTATCATTTGTCTGTTTGATTTTCATTTATTATTAGTTATATGTCAATTTATTATTATTTACTATTTACCTGTTTGTTTATTATTTAACTATACCTATGTATTTATTTATGTATTTTATTTGTTATTTACATTATTATATATATATATATTTTTTTATTATCATTATGATTTTTTTTTCGCATCCGACCTAGATATGGACCAAAAGGTCTCCTGTCGGCATGCTCCGGCTTTGTAATCCTTTGTAATATTTATATATGTTCTTATGATTAAGTAGGTTTCTCCTATGATTAAATTATTACTTAAGGCAAGTGATGCTAGTCTTGCCCCGTTATCATTTGTTTCTT
>NC_134801.1:26576225-26581225 GCF_046742065.1 Oratosquilla oratoria | reverse complement strand
GCTTGAAACTGCTCAATATTACGCACGAATTGCTGGAACTAAATCTCTTCATGTTGTACTCATCAAAAATCCGTAACCCTCAGACGCCTTCAGTCACTGCAAAACGAATGACAAATGTTTCATCTGACACTGTAATTTGACATTCCAGATTCCTTTTACACAATCTAAAACCTATCATGACTAATTGTTACCATGCAAAAATAGTTACTACTTAATTGATGGTGTTTCAAACACGTTGCTCAAGATAACATGTTCTTCCTAAATCTAAAATCCCCATTCATTTTCCGCAAAGCATTGCAAGTAACTTTCTCACATTTGAAAAAGTAACACTCCACTGGCAAGGACAAGATGGAAAGGAATTCCGTATGTCAATGCGACATGACATCACACATCTTTGATTACGTCCACACAGAAAAAAAATAACTAATAAATGATTGGGTAATTTGGGATAAACATATCCTGAAGAAATGTTCCTCTCTTAAGACATAGAACAAACCAAAGACCACTTACAAAATCTCGTCCTCCGTGTGCGTATATTCACGGCAGTTACGCGAAGGCCAAACCAAGGCCAGGGAGAAGCGGAGACGCGCTTGAAGGAGAACAGATGTAGCGATTCCCGGGAGCAAGACATTACTATTACTGAAATGTGGAGCGTCACTGCTTGCATCGATGGGAACTTATGCGACATGTCACCAAAGCAACAATAAGCGTGAGAAAACTGGTTCAACAACAGTGAAGAAGAGGCCATTAATGTTCATCAAGAAAAAAATCGTAAACATAAATTTTGCCTTATTCGAATGTGAATGAAAGGAACAATATAACAAATTGACAATACACTTAATTTTTTTCACACGAAAATATACCAACGGATATTATGGTAACGCTTGACATGGTATTAATTAAGGGGATTGGAATGCCCTATTCAGCAGGTATAACAAAAGGAAATTGATGACGGTGTTGATACAAAAAACTTACGCCAGAAACTTTGACCTACAACCAGCACGTCACCGTTGTCCCGTGCGGTCAAGGCAAATGGCAGTTATCGAAATCCGTTGCGGAACAAACCGATGTACAGTACCAGTTGAAAACATTATATCGCAACAATGACGATGAAGACGTAGGTAATGTTTACATTGGCCAGATTAATACGGCGTCACCCTCTTCTGACGAAAACAAAAATAATTATTCCAACAATGACAACAAGACATACGGACTTAATAAATCCAGCAGAGCCAAGGTCAATGGCATAATTAAATCCGTTTCAATTAAGCCCTTCCGTGCCTCGGGGTGAGGGGGAAAGGGGAAGGAAGGAAGAAAGAAGGTGAAGGAAGAGGAGGAAGAAAGGGAGGAGGAGGAGGAGGAGGAGGAGGAGGAGGAGGAGGAGTAGGAGGAGGAGGAGGAGGAGGAGGAAGAGGAGGAGGAGGAGGAGGAGTAGGAGGAGGAGGAGGAGGAGTTCTTGTTCTTTTCCTATTGCTATTAGATCCAGCTGTACCTGACCCCTACTGGTAACAGCAGGAAGATGTAAACATAAAGATGAACAAGAACAAATCTATTAATTAGCTGTGAGGATTACGAGGACATAACTTTGGATCATAGTGATATATAATAGTAAGAGCAGTCATGCAATCACTGACAGACACGATGATCATAACAGATTTAAAAATCAGGTTGTGATTAGAGTGAATATGACATGGTCAGCGATGGTAAAAGGAATGAAATGAATGAAAGAGGATGAAGGAATGTTAGAATTGATCATATCACTACAAAAACATTATACAAGAGCTGTGATCAAAGTAATTAGATAATGATTACTTTAGACCAATGACTACGATTTTAGTGATAGTAATGATGATAATCAACAACTACGATGATAAAAAGCAATAATGTTCATGCTATTAAGAATATACAGACTCCTCCTAACCTGAGACCAACGACTACAAAAATAATTACATAAACAATTTTAAGGAGTGACAATGTGATAGCCATTGCTGATTGTGATGCAGCAGTTTTAATGACTCACCATGCTTATCACGTGTTGTGGTTACCTTTCGGCTAATTCAATATTAATTGTACAGATGTCTATTCCTAACATTTAAGATAACATTATCCCTGTCCTCTTCTCCTCATAACGGTTTCGCAGGAGCGGTCAGCGAGGGCCTGAAGTAACTTAACGAGGCAGGGAACGATGGGCGTGTTTGGTGAGGAAGGAAGTTAAGGTTCAATTATTTATGAGATGCTGTTGCTGAGTATGTCGTCAGCAACAGTATATTTATTACCTTTTACTGACAAATCTGGCATTATCATCGACAACGTACTCTTTATATCGGGTTACCGCTGACTAATGGTAGGTGACATCAAGCCCTTTGTGGCTTCTTATATCCGCTGCATAGAATGCATTCCCTGTGTATTGCTGTCAATGAGATCATGTCACTTACGAGTTGTTGTGACAACGGTATGTATACAATAGATGCAAAGGAAATATACAACGAACAGTCAAAGAAGCTAAGGAAAAACGTTGTTGTTTTCTCTTAACATAAATATGCAAAAAAAAAAAAAAAAAAATCTAACCACTCGTGGTAAAGCATAAAATGAAAATAATGTATTATACACGGCACAAGTTTGTATATCCTCATGTCAATGAAATTATCGTGTTTACGACTTCATATTCAGAAAAAGTTAAGAAATAACTCAATATGAATATAAAAGAAAGAATAATATATATATATATATATTATATATATATATATATATATATATATGTATGTATATATATTTATATATATATGTATGTATATTCATATATATATATATATATGTATGTATATATATATATATATATATATATATATATATATATATATATATATATATATATATATCAAGGACTACTATTACACAAGACGTGCGCACCCAGATTCCTGGCTCCGCTAGCGGAGGCCATTGCTTTCTTTGTAACCTAACATCTTAATTGGACTAATATATCAAAACTAGAAACCTAACATTGTATATAGGACAAATATATCAACTATTGACTTATTCAATGCAGTATAAGTTAATATAAACTTTTATAATGAAATAAGAAACTATCTTTAAGGCACTGTTATGCTTTGAAATGCCAATTTTGGCCGGACTTAACATGTATTATTGTATGAGGTTAGTGGACAGTTATTTACATTAATCATTATTTACATTTGAGTTCATTGTCTTGAAAAGGAAGACCAATTTGGCTGCCTTCTTATTACCGAGGCGGTTCCTTAATTTTGTATGCACAAGTCCATAGGAGGAGAAAACTCTTTCAACTCGTGATAATGAGGCTACTGCAGTTAGGAGTTGACGCACTGATAACAGAATATCATTGTCTAACATGGCTGTATGTGAATCCCACCACTCAATAGCTGTCAGGGTCTTGGTCATAGACTCAGTAACCTTGAACGCCTGGAAAGGAGGTGATTTTGCCTGAAACTTCATAATGACAGTAACAAGTGTTGTATATTTCTCATTGGCATACTCCATAGTAATATTCACCTCTTCTGCACTGAGCATTTTTCCTTGAAGTGCTGGATGAAGCATGTTGGCAAGTATGTGAGCTTTGGTAATAAACTGTTCATACCTTTTATTTTTTACCAGTTTTTCAGCTTGTTTATTGTTTGTGAAATGGCCAAGTAATTTCTTCCAAACATCTACCGCTTGAGCAATAGTGCACTTCTCACTCTGTAACTCATCTAGAGCCTTTGCTATTGGCTGCAATCGATCCAGTAATTCCTCAGCCGAACATTTTAGGCCTAAATTTGATACTTTGTTTCTTACTTCAGTATCAATAGCTTCCCGGTTGACTTCACAGATCTTCAATAGAATTGGCCAATCATTTATATAGGCCTTGAGACAGTTTGAAATTGTGTTCCACCTTGTGTCCTGGGGATGACTAGACACTGACCACCTTCCTGCCGATACTTTGAAGCAGCATAATGATTATTTCTAAAATATCTAACTACATGGACCACATGTTGTTTTACATTATCAATCTCAAGGTCATGAGCCAGTAGATTTAGTAGGTGTGCTGCACATCCGTATGTGAGGACGGTATGCTCAGGTTCACTCGATTCCTCCAAGACTTTTCTCATCTTGGTGACATTTGCTGCATTGTCTGTCACAACACTTCCAATGTGACAACCAAAATATTGTTCAGCCTTCTTGAACGAATTTTGTAAGTTGTAAAAGATATTCAGCAGTGTGAGGTTTCCTTGATGTGTCTATTGTGTCAACTAAATAAATCTGACCAGTGGATGTTGTTAGAGTGACACATATTATGGGCTCATTATGGATGTTAGACCACCCATCAATTGAAAGACATACAATTTCATTATTCAGGTCATCTGCACACTTTTTATATTCCTTTTCATACACAAGATCCAAATACTTATCAGCAATATCTTTTCTGGTTGGAGGAATATAACCTGGCCTCAGGTTCTGAACTTGAGAAACTGAGAATGCTGAACAAGACGAAATGGTGAATTTGTAGCAAATATAATTCTTGCAACTTCTTTGTCGAGATTTTCCTTTTGAGAGGCTGAAGTTTCTATGATAAATCTGTCAAGAGATGTTGATAACTTTCTTTTAGATGAAAATTATTTAGCAGAAGTGGCGCCTGTGGAGGAGTCTGATAGTAACCTTTTTAATGGTGGAGTCAGGTTTGCAGATAATTCAAGTGGAGCCGATGATGAAGGGATTGAAGCTGTTGATACAGATCCTGAAATGGAAACAGAAAAGTTTAGCATATTGCATAATTTATAAATGAATAAATAAATGAATGAATACAGTGTGATTTAGGCTACTTTTGAGGACAGTAGTTATTTTTTTAGTTAATGATCATATTCACACATGCCACTAAATTATCAGGAAATAATTAACAGGATATGAAATAGGTGGGGTTGGAATTCAGCCCACACAGGATTCAGTCCACTTTTAAATTCACTAAAAATAATGGGTTAGTTGGTTTAGGT
>NC_134801.1:26548725-26571225 GCF_046742065.1 Oratosquilla oratoria | reverse complement strand
TTCATTAACTACACGGTTGGCATAGTTGTTTCTACCTACTTCCAAATTGAATCTATTTCCGGACAGTTTGAGACCATTGTTTCTTGTCTGATTTTCATTCAATGTGAAAATGTTGTCACTTTTGATGTTGTCAATTCCCTTTAGAATTTTAAAGACCTGTATCAAGTCACCTCTGAGTCTATGCTTTTTTTAGGGAAAACAGATTCATATGTTTTAGTCGATTTTCGTATGATTTATTTTTGATACTTGGAATCAGTTTTGTGGCTCGCCGTTGTACTTTTTCCAGTCTGTCAATGTCTTTAATGAGATTCGGTGACCATACGGAAACAGCATATTCCAAATGTGGACGAACTAACGATTTATATAGCTTGTTAATGAGTGATGGACTTTTGAAATCAAAAGATCGCGCAATCAGTCCTAGAATCTTATTTGCTTTCTCAGAGGCTGAAATACACTGCCTGGATGATTTGAGGTCGTTACTGATAATTACGCCGAGATCTTTTTCATTATTCACTTTTGTTAACGAACTTCCAAATAACTTGTAATTGTACTTACTGTTATTTTTACCTATGTGCATTACCTTGCATTTACTTGTGTTAAATCTCATTGGCCACTTTTCAGACCATTGTTGTAATTTATCTAAATCTTCTTGAATATCTAATTGGTTTAAGTGATCATTTGCCATTCCGCACAGTTTTGTATCATCAGCAAATTTGGAAACAGTAGATTTTAGTCCATGGTCTATATCATTTATATATACTATGAATAGAAGTGGCCCAAGAACGGAACCCTGAGGAACTCCACTTATAACATTTTTCCCTCTAGAAGTTTTTTCCATTTAAAACAACTCTCTGTTTTCGACCATTCAACCAATTACTAGTCCAACTTAATAGGCTACCACTTATTTCGTGTAAAGCTAATTTAGTAATTAGTCTTTCGTGTGGGACGGTATCAAAAGCCCACATACTCATACTGTACACCAAAGTGTTTTTACACACACACACACACACACACACACACACACACACACACACACACACACACACACACACACACACACACACACACACACACACACACACACACACACACACACACACACACACACACACACACACACACACACACATATATATATATATATATAAATATATATATATATATATATATATATATATATATATCAATAAATTAGTAGCCTCTGTCTGTCTGATGTTTATCTGTTTATTTGTACACGAACTCCTCCTAGGGTTTTAGAGATAGACCCCCATAACCATATATATTCTCAAACCCTATCACTCCAGGTACTTGAATAACTATATTTCACTTCGAAAAAAAAAATTGGTTAGGGTTAAGGGTTAAAGTTAGGAGGGTTATGTAGTATCCCCTGAAGTCGCGTAGTATTTTTTGTGATTTAAGAATTAATATGATTAAACAGACAATTGTATGTATTCATAAATATTATTTACATTTACGAAATTAATGTTGCTACAAACCATGATAGCTTTTGTAATACGAAAGCACGTTTATGGAAAATGATTGTATAATTTTACCAAATGTTGAAATATTGGTTATTTTCATTTAATCTTTATGCGGGTGGAAATAGTTCATTCACAAACTCTTACGTTTTTGCAGATAATCCCCTATAAATGTATATATTCTGAAGATACATAAACTAGATACATTTCCTCACCTTTCAGCTGTAGACATTTATTGTCAATCCACACACACACACACACACACATGCACATACACACGCACACAAAAGAATGTGTACACCTGATATTTGTGTTTGTGTGTGAATGTATTTTCAAACTAGGGTTTCCCAACTTCGGGAGGGGGCGTGCACACCTGGGAGGGGAAGTATTTAAAGCTATATTCAATTAAAAAAATATTTTGGTTAGGGTTAAGGGTTAAAGTTAGGTGGTTTATGGTGAGGGAATACGCCACTACTATAATTAAACAAACCATTGTATGTGTTCATAAATATTACTTATATTCGTGAAATTAATGTTGCCACACACCATGATAGCTTTTGTAAGAAAAAATCATGCAAATGTAAAATGATTGTATAATTTTACCAAATGTTGAAATATTGCTTATTTTCATTTAATTTTAGTGCGGCGGAAATTTATTATTTACAAACTCTTCCTAGGTTTTTCCAAATAAACCCCTATAACCATATATATTCTGAAGATAAATAAAGTACAGATATTTCTTCACCTTTTACCTGTAGGCATTTATTGTCAATCCACACACACACTCACACACGCACGCAAAAGAATGTGCACATGATATTTGTGTTTGTGTATGCATGTATTTTGAAATTAGGGTTTCCCAACCTTCGGATAGGGGGCTGCACATCTGGGAGGAGCAGTGTTTAAAGCTATATTTCATTTGAAAAAATATTTTGGTTAGGGTTAAAGGTTAAAGTTAGGTATGGTATGGTTAGGTTAGGGATTATTCATAAACTCACAGCAACGCGCGGGTAATTGGCTAGTATATATATATATATATATATATATATATATATATATATATATATATATATATATATATATATGTGTGTGTGTGTGTGTGTGTGTGTGTGTGTGTGTGTGTGTGTGTGTGTGTGTGTGTGTGTGTGTGTGTGTGTGTGTGTGTGTGTGTGTGTGTGTGTGTTGTGTGTGTGTGTGTGTGTGTGTGTGTGTGTGTGTGTGTGTGTGTGTGTGTGTGTGTGTGTGTGTGTGTGTGTGTGTGTGTGTGTGTGTGTGTGTGTGTGTGTGTGTGTGTATGTGTGTGTGTTATTTTACACACACACACACACACACACACACGGTGGCGGATTGGTAAAGCACTGGCCTCACAAGCCAGAGAACCGGGGTTCGATTCCCCGGCCGGGCGGAGATAAGTTGGGTTTGTCTCCTTTCACGTGTAACCCCTGTTCACCTAGCAGTGAGTAGGTACGGGACGTTAGTCAAGGAGTTGTGACCTTGCTGACCCGGTGTGTGGTGTGTGAGTGGTCTCAGACCTACCCAGAGATCGGCAAATAATGAGCTCTGAGCTCACTGCCGTAGGGTGGTGTCTGGCTGTCTCGACAGAGAGTGCAGCAGATCCGAGGTGAATACACACACACACACACACACACACACACACACACACACACACACACACACACACACACACACACACACACACACACACACACACACACACACACACACACACACACACACACACACACACACACACACACATATATATATATATATATATATATATATATATATGTCTATCTTTACACACACACACACATATATATATATATATATATATATATATATATATATATATATATATATATATATGTATGTATGTATGCATGCATGTTGATGTCTTAGAGTTAAAATTAATTGTGCTTGATAAATGTAAACCTGTTCACTGGGACCTATTCAGTGCTGTACAAATACTTTCCCGCGTTGTATACTTGCCAACTGTACTATCATGGTGGAGATGGGTTGAACGCAAAATTTCGTGTACGTGTATGTAACTCGAGCATAGAAACATATAAGAAAAAATGCGTTCAACTTATGTCTCTCTTGACTGCGCAGTTGGTTAAGTCACTATCACTTGTCACGTCCCAGCGAAGGATCGAGTCCTTGGCTGTACCACTTTTTCAATTTCTGCATGTATGCCTCCTCGAGATTCTCGATGTTTATGGCTTAGAATTAAAGAGAATTGTGGTTGATAAATATAAATCTGTCCACTGGGACCCATTCAGTGTTGTATAAATACTTTCCCGCGTTGTATACTTACCAATTGTACTATCATGGTGGAAACGGTTGAACGCAAAATTCCGTGTACGTACATTTAACTCGAGTATACAAATATATAAGAAAAGTTGAGCTCAACTTATATCTCTCTTGATGGCGTAATCAATTAAGTCACTATCACTTGTCACGTGCCAGCAAAGGTTCGAGTCCTTGGCTGTACCACTTTTTCAATTTCTGCATGTATGTCTCCTCGAGCTTCTCGATGTTGATGGCTTAGAATTAAAGTGAATTGTGATATATATATATATACATATATATATATATATATGTATATACATATATATATATATATATATATATATATATATATATACATATATATATATATATATATGTATGTATATATATATTCAAACTTATTACCCACTGTCACAAAAATTAAAATCCGATATGAGGTAATCCTTATATTTCGACCACTAACTGTGGTCCTCTTCAGAGGATAAGTACAGAGGAAGGTTAGAGCAAAAAGAATATATACAGATTTAAGGTTATACTAAAAAGAGACGAGGGAAGACTCAAGTAACATGTCTTTGGTGAGATGGGGAACCCAATTGATCGCTCGTAAGTTCAAGCCCCCACTGTCGTGGGAAACAATTTGTTCACTGCCAATGTAGTTATGCAATCTGGAAGCCATTGTCCTTTTGATGTGTTGAAGTTAGGGTAGTGTTTAATTAAGGATGATTCTATTATTTCTCTTCTAAAATTACAGTGAGATTTGTAGATAATAGCTGCATTGTCCTAGTCCATGCAATGGTCCTTCGAGCTGTTGTGAAGGAAAACTGCAAAATTTTCTTGGCCGTATATATATATATATATATATATATAAGTATATATATATATGTATATATATATATATGTACATATATATATGTATATATATATTATATATATATATATATGTGTGTGTGTGTGTGTGTGTGTGTGTGTGTGTGTGTGTGTGTGTGTGTGTGTGTGTGTGTGTGTGTGTGTGTATACATATATATATGTATGTATATATATACACATATATATATATGTATATATATATATATATATATATATATATATGTAATATATATATATATATATATATAATACTGATGACCCACTTTCGGAGAGGAATAAGCGAAAGTATAAAGATCTGTATATTTCGATCACTAAATGTGATCCTCTTCAGCAGATGTGGATCACAGTTAGTGATCGAAATATACAGATCTTTATACTTTCGCTTATTCTTCTCCGAAAGGGGGTCATCAGTATTATTTTACAAATGTGCTACGACATAACTTTGTTATAAATATATATATATATATATATATATATATATATATATGTATGTATATTCATATATATACACATATATGTATATATGTATGTATATATATATATGTATATATATACATATATATGTGTGTGTGTGTGTGTACGTGTATATGTATGTGTGTATGTGTGTACGTGTATATATATGTATATGTGTGTGTGTGTGTGTGTGTGTGTGTGTGTGTGTGTGTGTGTGTGTGTGTGTGTGTGGTGTGTGTGTGTGTGTGTGTGTGTGTGTGTGTGTGTGTGTGTGTGTGTGTGTGTGTGCTTGCGTGTGTGTGTATGTGTGTGTGTGTGTGTGTGTGTGTGTGTGTGTGTGTGTGTGTGTGTGTGTGTGTGTGTGTGTGTGTGTGTGTGTGTGTGTGTGTGTGTGTGTGTGTGTGTGTGTGTGTGTGTGTGTGTGTGTGTTTAAGCGTGCCCGTGTAGAGAAACGAAAAGATATGTGCTATAGATTTCCATAGGAAATTTCTATGGGTTATAAATCCAGAGACAAAAATCAATCATTCCTCAGCGTCTATGCTGTTTCTAGTTGAAAGAAAAAATAAAACTAAATATTAGTGTTTTTTGAAGCACGACATTAGAATTGTAAGAAAAAATAAATAAATAAATAAATAAAGAATAAGAACACTTATCGAGGAGAGGTGGCCCACCATCTCACACCAACGTACTCAAATCACTCTTCTGTTACATGTGCAAGAAGCTGCACACTCCTCTGGTAAATCTACCTGATTCTTTCGGCGATGTTTATTTGTCGAGACATTGACAAGTAAAGCGCCTTCATTGCCTAAGGCACTCAACAAGGCCACTGGGTCCGAAGGAGTCATGCTCTTATCCACTGCCACCCCGTTCGAGCCTATCACTTTTTTTCTGACTGATCCTCTATTATATAAAATCTATAAAGGGTATCAAGTGGGAATGAAGATGATCTTCATTGTTTCTTATTACTTTCGAATCTCACCGGTCAGGGTCTGGACAGAACAGGGCAGTTCACCTCGAAAAGGAAACGTATGATGTCATGAGGTAGTGCGACATTCAAGTGATTCGACATTATGCTTACCCTGTTTTAGCATAGTAACTAGTTGGCATCATGCACGCCTCCTCATAACTCCATATCGTTAGTTTTCTCTCCTAAGTCTCATTTCACACGTACTGTATCGACTTATCACGATGCGCCGTCCACAACACGTCATACTCTCAAATAACCATGGGTGTCTATGGACGGCTTTCACATGTGGTCGTGGTCGTGGTCGTGGTCGTGGTCGTGGTCGTGGTCGTGGTCGTGGTCGTGGTCGTGGTCGTGGTCGTGCTCGTGCTCGTGCTCGTGCTCGTGCTCGTGGTCGTGGTCGTGGTCGTGGTCGTGGTCGTGGTCGTGGTCGTGGTCGTGGTCGTGGTCGTGATGTGTGAAAGTGTCCATAGATACCCATGGTTACTTGAGAGTACGACTATATGTCGTGGACGGCGCACGGCGAAAAGTCGATAGATGTGAAACGAGTCTTAATGAACGGACCTGTTTATATCTATACCTTGT
Source organism: Oratosquilla oratoria (assembly GCF_046742065.1). Lineage (NCBI taxonomy): Eukaryota > Metazoa > Arthropoda > Malacostraca > Stomatopoda > Squillidae > Oratosquilla > Oratosquilla oratoria. The sequence goes on along the minus strand of NC_134801.1, from coordinate 26,564,586 downwards.
TACTGATCCATCTGAATCAAAGAAAATGCGAAAAATCTTAATCCGATAGGGACAAAAAGAAAACGGTATCACTAGGGGGAGCATTTGATACTGTGGCGTATCACCATTCAGCAGAGCACAAAGAAAATATAGATTAATTAAATAGGAAGACGTCTCTAAGTAGATGATATATCGGGGATGGCTATGTAAAGATGAACACCTGATTATATGGAAAGTGATGCATGCATAAATGCTTTCAAACACAAGATGCGTACACACGCACACGTACGACACGCACATGTTTGCGAGTACAAGTAGACGCAAGAACAAACTACAAGTATGCACTCGCACGTTGTTATATATATACATAAGATATATGCACAGCTAGGGTGTGTGATGACGTGAGATGAATGATACAAAAACCAAACGCCCTAATACGTAATTACATATATATATATATTTATATATATATATATATATATATATATATATGTATATATATATGTATATGTATATATATATATATATATATATATATGTACATATATATATATGTATATGTATATGTATATGTATATGTATATGTATATGTATATGTGTATGCATATGATATGCATATCCTGTTAAAAATGACGGCAAAAGTGATTGACATTTTTCGTGAGCTCTCAAGCTTTCGGAAAGTAGATTTCTGGTGGGGGAGACGGAATGAATCAAACTTCCAAGACTCATAAGGATTGTAATGGGCACAAAAATACAGAACAAAACTAACAAAATACAAGAGATACAAAAACAGAACACTATATCAAGACGTTTCGCAGATCTTACTGTATCAGCAGTCCTACAAGAGACCTCCCAATACTTTTCATTCCAGTCAAAATGTCCACATTCTTCCCATTATCCACACTTCAGCTGAGGATCCAGAAAGATCTGCGATACGTCTTCATCTCTATTGTTTTTTTGTTTTGTTTTTTGTGTGTGTTTCTTGTATTTTGTTTGTTTTGTTCTGTATTTTTGGGCCCATTGTAATCTTTGTGTCTTCTGCGAGTCTTGGAAATTTTATTTATTCCCTCTCCCCCTTCCAGTAATCTACTTTTCGAAATCTTGAGAGCTCACGAAAAAATAAATAACTAACTCTTTTGCCGTCGTTTTAACAGGATATGCCTTAGAGAGAATCTCATGCCACGCTTCACCAGGATATGTATGTGTAACCTGTATACGTATAAGTATGCATACACATACACATGTACATATACATACATAATGCACATACTCCTACACCTACAAATGAAAAAACAGAGAATGGAGTGAGAGAGAAGAAGAGAGAAAAATAGAAAGGGTTAGAGCAAGAGAGAGAAACAGAAGGAGTGAGATCAAGAGAGAGAAAGACTGACAGGAAAACAAAGGCAAAGATGCTGAGAAAATGAATCGGAGAAATGCAGAAGCCGAGAGAGAGACTCAAAAGTATACATAAGGAGTGTCCAGTCTTATAATTTTAGAGTCAGAGGGAGACCATGAATATAAACGCACAGTGGTGTTTACTTGCAAAGCTAAAATAAAATAACCATCTCAACCGAAAATAGGAGGAAAATTCATACTTATTTGTACATATACCGAAGTGGCACCCAGCTCACAGTATGAAAACTTCTAGCAATTTTTCAAGCTTTCACTGCCCCCTTGAATAAGGTACTATTTGTGTGGTAGCTGTAAGGTTGCATAACTACCCACAGATCAGACCATACAAACTTTGAACTCTCATCCAGGAAGGTAATAGTCGTCCACCACGAGTGCGACAACAAATAAACACTCTTATGCCCAAATGTACCATAGTACATAGTTTTCATTCACACCAACGCGCCTTCGTGCCTATCCACACCACTCTGTACACTTCAATTTTCTCAAGGTTACTGTTCATTCTTTACTGCGTTCGTTTGTATGTGCGTTTATGCGAGTACTTGTACGAGTAAATATGTGCGTGTATGTTTCCGTATTATATTGAATGTTAAAATTCAATTAGTTCTTTTGCGTAAAATTATATATTTGTATGTGTGCGCGAACGACAAATAGCGTATATAAGCGTTTTTATGTGTTAGTGTTAATGGCGTGCTTGCGCTTGCATACAAGTGCTTGATTACTATTGTGTTCCTCAACTTCCTCGCGTACAAGCTTGGCTTCGTGTTGCTGAAGATGGCTCAAACGAGTTTAGTCAACACAATCAAATTATTGCAATCTTTCAGTACCCTTGCAAACTCGGGGTGCAAGTGTCTATCATAACTCCGTCAAAAAAGTGCGTGGCTTGTCTGTTGGAAAACATGTACATATACATTCCCGAAATGTTTGTTTTCCTGTTTACATCGAATCAGATTTGTCAGTCCTGCGTCGACACCCACGCAGTGCTAAAGTTCTTAAACTTGTCCTCCGAGGAGGTGACCTTCCGTAATTCATTATCCCTTCACCCAACTCAGTGCAACAGTCTCATTCATCTATTCAAGGACGTAAACCCCTATGAATATTTTTCTTTTATCGCGATAGATCACTAGTTTCTGTGCCAAGGTCAAATTATTTAATCACTGTCAAACAAAGGCTCGATAATAACCGCAGTGGACACTGCAATGAGAAATGGCGGTGTCAAAACGCCACGACTAAAACTAGTCACCGAAGGATGGGGCGGCTCAGACTTGACTACAAAAGACAAGAACGTGGCCTTCCCTCCTCGTAGGGAAGGCCATTACGCAAGGATGGCAATTTTGCTCTTTCATTGTTTTGCAACACAGTACAGAGCAATCAATGAACAGAGTGTGGAAATGACAGGCCTATAACGTAGACAAACATCGTAATAGGAAAAGTCGATTCTGATGACTGTCTTTAAAGAAACAGCGCTGAAGTTACTTGATTCACAAACGGCAGACAATGCCTGCAGGGTCCTTGGTGTCGGGACGCTGTTGACATATTGGTTATCCTGGTCTTGCGAGAAACCTTATGCAATGAAGAAATCTTTGGAAAAACATGCTCTTGTCCAGCTACCAGCTAGCGAGCTATGAGGTTTTTCTTCAGCTACGACAAATGAGAACAATTTTCAAGACGTAATAATAACAACTAATGATGGATAACGGTAGTACATGATAAATAGTAACGACGTACACTGAATAATTTTGGTACGCGATAATAACCACAGAATGTAGACAAAACACGAGGCGATGTCATTGTCTTCCAATAACAACTGACAGAGAATGGCTGGCAATGAACTCCTTACAAAATTATACAGCTCTTTTTAACTATCTCCTACCCATACAGTGTGATGATTATTATCGTTCGCGATTGTATTTGATTGTCGACGACAACTCACAGATCATTTTTATCACCCCATCCCCTCATTCATCTCCCCACTCCCACAATGCACGCCGCCTTCTGCAGGACAACCCAAAAGGGACAGAGCGTTGTCACAAATAATGAAGCAAACACGCATAGGTAGTTACAACCCGAGAATAATACAGAGGTTAAGGAGTTGGTAAAGATGGAAAATAATATACGTAACATTTTTTTCACATGGGATACATACGCAATTATATATATATATATATATATATATATATATATATATATATATATATATATATATATATATATATATATATATATGTATATAGATATACATATATGTATATGAATATACATATATATTCATATACATATATATGTATATGAATATATATGTAAATATATATATGCATATAAATATACCTATACATGTATATAGATATACATATGTATGAATATAAATATACATACATATGTATATGAATATACATATATATATATACATGTGTGTGTGTGTGTGTGTGTGTGTGTGTGTGTGTGTGTGTGTGTGTGTGTGTGTGTGTGTGTGTGTGTGTGTGTGTGTGTGTGTAATTGTGTGTGTGTGTGTGTATGCGTGTGTGTATGTGTTTGTGTGTGTGTGTTTGTGTGTGTGTGTGTGTGTGTGTGTGTGTGTGTGTGTGTGTGTGTGTGTGTGTGTGTGTGTGCACATATACATATGTCTATATATATATACATATATATGTGTATGTATATACATATATATATATATATATATATATATATATATATATAGATATAGATATAGATATATATGAGTGTGTGTGTGTGTGTGTGTGTGTGTGTGTGTGTGTGTGTGTGTGTGTGTGTGTGTGTGTGTGTGTGTGTGTGTGTGTGTGTGTGTGTGTGTGTGTGTGTGTGTGTGTGTGTGTGTGTGTGTGTGTGTGTGCGTGCGCGTGTGTGTGTGAGTGTGTGTGTGTGTGTGTATATATATATATAAACATAAATGCATACATATGTATGAAGCTCGCTAGCAGAGGAAGCTAGCTGGCTGAGCGGGTTAGGGCGTCGTTACTTGCGGCGAAGGTCGAGGGAATGGCGGTTCGCATTCTGCCACCGGCGAAGTTGAACCAAGGTCATGGTTTATTAAAATCCTAGTTACAAATTCCCCTGTGAGGGTTTTCATCCTAGCCTTCCGACCATATCATCACACCCATATATATATATATATATATATATATATATATATATATATATATATATATATATATATATATATATATATATATATATATATATATATATTCGAGAAATTCGCTATTGGACAGCGACATCAATCAGATAATCTCACTAATGTCCGTAAATGCTTCCTCTGCAAGAACAGACCTATTTCCCAACAGATCCCTACGTCATCAACTTAACCTAACCTAGTCCACTCTAATCTAATCCAACTTAATATGACCTAGCCTTCTTTTATATGTCAAAATCATCATGGTACATGGAATGTGTGGGGAACCACAACGTAAACATCTTGTGGTACAAACATAACGTCACTCAAAGGACAGAAAGGAGGGATCCAAGTACCCGAAATCGGGGAAGGGACAAGCTGGCAAATGATAATTCTACCTAAGCGTGTTATCTCATCAGTCATATCCAATTTGCGCCTTTTGCTCGATAACCTCACATGCTTACCATCATTTTCAAAAAAAAATTCTTGTTCTACGTCTTCATAAACTGAAACTCTTCCATCATCATTTATCCATGGCACACAGTATATCTCAGCTACATTGAAGTGGTGCGTAACATGGGATACAAACTACTATTCTCTCGCTTTTCGCTTACCTTTAATTTTGAGTGCAGACGGAGAGGGAATAGTGAGAGAGATAAAACGAATTTATTGAAGAGAAAACTGAAGGACTTCTTTGTTGTACGGCACATTATGCAAATATTATATATATATATATATATATATATATATATATATATATATATATATATATATATATATATATATATATTTGAAAATGGTGCATCTTCGATGTCCATCTTGCAGGAAACCATCATTGGTCGTAAGCCTAAGCGAAGTCTCCAAAGAAGTCACTGTATACATGTGGTAAAATTACTGGTTGATACTGGTGTATACAAAGGATTTACAAAGGCGGAGCATGCCGACAGGAGACCTTTTAGTCTATAACTAGGTCGGAGGCGAAAAGAATGTGATAATGATAAATAAAAATATATATATATATAATGTAAATAATAATAAATAGAATAAATAAATGCATAGGTATAGTTAAATAATAAACAAACAGATAAATAGTAAATAATAATAACTTGACAGATAAACAAAAATGAATGAAACTCAAACAAATAATAAACAAACAGACAAATAATAACAAAACAAATAATATAAAATAAATGAGTCATTACAACATTTTACTTAGATATTTATCTAAACGAATCGTAAAGCTTCGAACTGAAGGACATTGCACTGCCTCTGCAGGAAATTTATTCCATTCATTAACTACACGGTTGGCGAAGTTGGTTCTACCCACTTCCAAATTAAATATATTTCCTGACAGTTTGAGACCATTATTTCTTGTCGGATTCTCATTCAGTGTAAAAATTTTGTCACTTTTGATGCTGTCAATCCCCTTTAGAATCTAGACCTGTTTCAAGTCACCTCTGAGTCTACGTTTTTTTAGGGAAAACAGATTCATATGTTTTAGTCGATTTTCGTATGATTTATTTTTGATATTTGGAATCAGTTTTGTGGCTCACCGTTGTACTTTTTCCAATCTGTCAATGTCTTTAATGAGATTCGGTGACCACATGGAAACAGCATATTCCAAATGTGGACGAACTAATGATTTATATAGCTTGTTAATGAGAGATGGGCTTTTGAAGTCAAAAGATCGCGCTATTAGTCCTAAAATACACTGTTTACATGATTTGAGTTTTCATCAGCTCTTAGTGGTAATGCACCTAACGAAGCTACAACTAATTTTGCTTAGTAGAATATACTTTCCTTCATGTACAAGAATACTGTTACAAGAAGCATAGACAAAATCGCGTGCCGCTAGCCAGAACTCATACTAAAGGGAATGCCATCTTGTCCTCGCCTCAAAAACAAAACAAAACAAAAAAACAACATCTGGCGTTATCCAGAACGAAATGTGTAACTTAATCATCATATCAAAGACATCAACTAAGATAAAGACCGTCCCTCATCATGAGGTTCAGCTCTCGGAAGGATTGAATCGCTGAGCGTTGGCCAGAACAAAATCTACAAAGCTTATCGTCGAGGGGAAAGGGTAAGAAATATGGGAACCCGAGGACATTCGTCGCACTTTCTGTGCACACAGGACTACTATACTTTAACGTTAAGCTTTCGACATGGTCACGCCCAAGGTAAAACGAATACTATAAGGTACGTTAGCGGGGGGTGGGGAGCCAGAAAACCTCTCCAACGCGCAGGTAGATGATGACGTCAACGGAAGTATCGAGACCAGGGTTCCGCGGGTCGAGAGCTGTCAGTCACTCACACACTAGTGTGTGGAGCAAACCTCCATCTTCTGATTAAAGGGGTAGCAAAGGCAGACAAATAACACATAGAAATGACAACAGTTTGTATAATAAAGAAGTGCAATGCCGTTAGACTGAAATATGATAAAAATATACATTTCTTTTCACTACCCAAAGATAAAGAAATGGATTGAATTATGTGGCATCACAATACTCGGTCATCTGGATATGTATGCAGCCGTCATTTTGAAAGTAACTATTTATTAGCAACATTTCCTGAAATTTTCATTCAATTGCAAATAAACAGACTAAAGAATCCGGTTAAAACATAACTGAGCTTGGTGGAGATAAAGGTCTACATATGAAATATGGAAACCCACGCAAATCCAAAATGAAATATAATAAAAACCATATGATGCTCTTATGTCATATCTCAGACACTGATGATTTGAAGATAAAAAAGTGATATTGAGTAATTTCAGTATTATGTGAACATCATAGTATAATTCTAAAGTTTACCATACATACAGACGGTTTTCTTTAAAGCTTACATTTTCTTACACCTCTCACTCTCCCCCTCTGAATTTCCTATGACGTCACGGTGGAGGTGCGCGGAGGGGGGGGGGTGCTCAACGTACCTTATTGTATTCGTTTTACCTTGGTCACGCCCACGACAATCTGTCACCAAACGAATTTATGCAACGGCATGGACCTTGCCTCGTTAGCTAGAGGGGCATTTACACGGCCAAACATTTTGTCAAACTCGGTTGTCAAACACGTGTTTGAAGTGGTGTTTTACCGTGTGAATAGGGTATTTGGCTGTCAACACGTTTGTCAAACGTGTTTGACAACCAAATACCCCCATTCATACTGTCAAACATCACTTCAAACAGTTGTTTGATAAACCGGGTTTGACAAACCGTGTTGACGGTGTAAATGGCCCTTTAGGATTCGATTAACCCCCGCGAAGCGGTGGCTCTCTGCGGATTTTGTTCTGGCTAACGTCAGGCGATGTTATTCACGCGAAAGGACGCCAACGAAGTGGAAGGATATGTGTTAGCACAATGTAAATTATATTCTTTAACTTGTATTGTGATATTGTGTGTATTTAGTTTGTATAGTGTGATATTGTGTTTATTACTTTTAGCGGATGCTGTTAAGCGCTTGGCTTGGGTAATTTTTGGCGCGAAATGCTGGCGTCCTTAGTCTCCTTGTGGTGTTAACGACTGCCGCACGTATTTTCTGTAGTCGTGCCTTTGTCTGTCTTTAAATATACATGTGCTATAAACTTTTCTTGTGAGGAGAATAATGGAATTCCGACAGGAGACCTTTCGGTTCATAACGATGCAGGATGTAACAGTATAGAAACAGAGAAACGGAAAATTATACAAATTAACAGACATATAAGTATACAGATAGAAATAGATATATAGATAGATTTACAAAGAGACAGTCTGATAGAAAGACAGGTTGGCAGATAGAACAATCAATCAACAATTCAGCAAATAAATGAATAAACAGATAAATGAATAAGCTGGTAAACAGATTCTGGCAAATCTCGTCTAGAGACGTTGAGACTCATCCTTCTAAAGGGGGTTCCACACGTGCATGCTTTACCCTAGGCTTGCCTGCACAAACCGGTTTGTATACGGATTCCCGTGCGTGTGGACGAAGTAGTAAACAGTATAAAAACGCTAAAATAAGCTCTTCGTCAGGCATGACTACCACCACCTAGACCTAGAAATGGACTGACGATTGTGCATACTTTTTTGTAACGTGTGGACACGCAGGGGTGTTCCGTATAGTTTGCACAAACTCGTAACGCGCAAGTAAGTCACTGCGTCTGGAACCCCCTTTACACGACAAATTGCTTCTCCTGAAGAGGACCTCGATCGGTTGTGGCTCCTATCAAGCTACCAACCAGAAACACGCTCACACTCAGTGCAGCACATCTATTATTTATCAACTCTGCATTCAATTGTTGCGTATTATCTTTAATCTTCCATCTCCCTCCCTCTTTTCCTTCCCCCTTTCCCTTTCCGTCCCCTATTTCCTCCTCCACTTTCTCCTTCCTCCCTCTCCCTTCCTTCATTTGTTCCTCTTTCCACTTCCGCATCATCATAGTCATCTCCCCTGGCCCCCTCAGAAAATTAGTGTTCAAAATAAACTTTATATATTTTCTTACGGTATTATGGCAAACTTCAGTCGGGGCCACCACGCACGTTTCTGCCTGCTTACTGTAGGTTGTCTTGATGACTCTGCCTTAATACTACAACCCTTTCTTCCTCCCCATTCCTCCTCCTCATCTTTATTCCCAGTCCTTCTCCTCCTCCTCCTCCTCCTCCTCCTCCTCCTCTCTCTCTCTGACCATCACAAGTCTACTGAATGAATAAACTATGAAGGATTTTTTCGAAGGGAGTAAAGGTCAGTAGTCCAGATCTCACTCAAAAACTGTCTTGGTACCTGGTGGCAGAAACCTATAAAACCGTTGTAGGGCTTCGTCAACAATGAAAAGAGCTTTCTCAAAACATAAAAGAAAATTGTACAATATACCTCACGGTTTTTGTACCGACTAATGCAAGATGATGCGAGTAGGCCGCAAGACGGCCCTCCGTTCGTAAGGCGAAATTATCTTGATGAGACCCGACAGAAACCGCCATCCGTTCCGACCGACTTGTGACAACAAAAGGAAAATATGTCAAGATGGGAAAAGGCCCATTGATGTTGAAGCCTATTCTCACGAAACTGCGATCCTACACAACCATTAGGATATAAGGGAATCCCGGTGCAAGGAGGACAAGTTTGTTTGGTCTGAAGGGTTTGGGTTTTTGTGTTTGTGTATGTGTTAGCGCGCGCTCGCACATGTGTGTGTGTGTGTGTGTATTCACCTTGGTCTTTCACCTTGGTCTTTGGATCACGTGCTGGACCCGTGATCGACAGATATTTCCCTCCCGAAAGAGAGCTCAGAGCTCATATGACCGATCTATGGGTAATGCTGTGACCTTACACGCACACACACACACACACAACTCCTCGCCCACGAGAGTTGGAATAACGACTCGAAGCGCAGAGATACTGAAATTATTTCAGCTCTGGGCAAGATTCGAACCCTACATAATTGTATGCGTGTGTGTGTGTGTGTGTGTGTGTGTGTGTGTGTGTGAAAGAGAGAAGGGGAGATCATCATGAAGTCTCTATTCATTTCTTGTACTCGAACCTTCGGGAAGTATGGGCTGTGGTGTGGTGGGGTGGTGGAAGGATCTTTTTAAGAATGGCAAATCTATTTAGTCAGAAAGGTTTGTGTGCCGAGGGATTGTGGAGAATAAAGCCTCAACAAATAAAAGATACCATGAGGAAAATGTCCCCCCCTACCACCATCACAATTCCTTTAACAACCATGAAATATCTGTAAAGAGACGTGGAGTAAACACCAGGTGACCATTCCCAATTTGAAATTATCGACGAACACTTGAAGCATGTCCCCAACCACTCCTCCACAATAGTCCGGAGTGTTTGTGTGTATCTGTGTGTTCGTCGGGGTGGTAGAGGACAGAATCCTTAGGACCTTCAACACGTCAAAGTCATCGAGGAATGTTGAAGAAAGAAACCCCTCGCCTCAACTCTTCTCAGTCCCCTCGTCTCCCTTTTCCAGGGAAGGCAAGAGGAGAGGAGCTTCCAGAAGCTATAAACTTTGGATCACCGTGTCATAAATCCACCGACTGTCTCAACGCGGCTACCTTCTTTAGGTTTTGTTCAGCAGAGCTACCACACTGGTGGAATTACTGGTTTACTGAAGAAGAATAGGAACCAGTGTTGTGAACCCAGATGTCAGAAGGAAAATTCGTTCTTTTATTCCCCACACAGTTAAAAGCTTGTCATGGTGGTTATCAAAACTGCAATTCTCATTCTTTCATATTTGTCAAATCATGCAGTATTGACCCTAAAAGAAGGAAAACATGTGAAAAAGTTGTCTGTCGACAGGAAATGTCCCGAAACCAGTACTCGAAGTGCACGCCAAAACTTATTTTGGCTGGTCACGAGCATGCGTTTCGCTCACTTCCTCACTGGTCAGTATACCATTATATTTATCTACGAGTCAATTTTCACTCATGTGTGTGATTTTGCCAAAGGGTTATAGTCCCTGAAAACTTTAAGCAATGCAGCACATTTGTAAACCATCGACTAGATGTAACAGAATACTATCGAAAATTGTGGTATGTGGAATCCTGGGCAGCTGTTGCCATCACGAGATCAGTGGGTACAACTTTTAGAGTTGTATGTTTACCTCAACTACAAGGACTTTATACTGTAGGATAATAAAAACAAACTTAATTATGTTGAATATCAATTTATCATAATTGACATGACAAACACTTAAATCAAAACCACAAACATAGAACTACTAACCTATCATGCAATGGATGCAGATATAATGGGAGGTATAATCAGAGGAGGCACTTTCAATTTTAGTGAAACATATTTGTATCAGTCAATACTTACCTAGTAAGGTATTTATGTTTCATTGAATTGGATTTTTGAGTACAGCAAAATACATATTCTACAGTTATGAAATATATTGAGAAGGCATAAAGACAATATTGTACAGTAATATTATTATTTAATACCATGCAATGATCATCTTACATAATCACAGGCTAAAATTGGCATTAGGCATATTAAACTAGGAAATTCAGTCATCTACACTAACACAGACTATGACTTATACAGAGAACAAGTTTTTATAATAATGAAAAAATTTGGCAGAAATGCAACTATCTTATATTATCACTATTCATATACAAAATAATTGCTTTTTTATGTTACAGCCTCTCGGCTACACAACTATTTCACAATATGTGCCAATGTTCAATCGCAATTTCATTGAAAAAGCTAGATGAAATGAGGTTGGTTCACACTATTGAATAAGGAAAAATAATTAGAAATTGTCATGAAAGTAGTTTCGGTACAACTATCTTGAATAATTGATGTGATTTACATGTGTCCGATGTGTAGGCTATTTTCAAACTACAATTTGATTATTCGGTCTTGTAACGGGGAACTTCCACCAGGTGGGTGGGGGTATGCATCCCTCTACCTACCTCGCTACCCCCCATCCTGGGATCATCCTTGGATCAAGCCATGGAAGGTCACCAAAACACATGTGAGGACTCGGTAGACACACTGGGACGTGATACAGGGTAGAACTACGGATACTGCGGTGGAAAGCACGCTGAAGTAACATCATTCAGTGTTTCTCTGTCCCATGCGTTTATCATTTCTGAACATTACGTTTCCATATCAAATGTATTTTCTTTTCAAAGAAAGGCACGGAGGAAGGAGAGAGAGAATATTGTAGTCGTACTCATATAGCGTAATATATGAAGCAAACGTAGGGAGAAAGAATAGGACTAATTAAAAACGATGAAAATGTCATGATAGAATCGGAGGAAAAAATGAGTGAAGAGTTTAGCAATTATTTTCTATCGGTGTTTACTAATGAGAGGTTAGATAAAGTACCTGACTGCGATCCGATTTTCAGAGGGGATGAAGAAAGTAGTCTATCTAATATCAGCATTAGTAAAGTAGAAGTAGTCAAGCAGATTGAAAGGCTTAAAGCTACAAAATCCCCGGGTGCAGACGAAATTTTTCCGAGAATGCTAAAGGAGTGTAAATTCGAAATCTGCGACCAGTTAACTGAAATATTTAATAAATCAGTAGACACTGGTTTTGTGCCTACTGCTTGGAGGCAAGCAAACGTTGTTCCTGTTTTTAAGAAGGAAGATAGATCGTCTATATGCAAGTACAGGCCAATCAGCTTGACATCGGCTATAGGAAAAATTATTGAAAGACATAATTTAATTCGTGATTCACAGCATGGTTTCACAAGGGTAAGTCATGTGGGACTAATCTTCTATCCTTTTACACTAAAGTATTTAAGGCGTCAGATAACAATGATAATTACGCTGTTATTTACCTTGACTTTAGCAAAGCGTTCGACAAGGTGCCACACCAGAGACTACTAAACAAAATCAAAGCCCATGGCATAGGAGGAAAAGTGTTAGAATGGATTAGAGCTTGGATTAGTAACAGAAAACAGCGGGTCACCATAAATGGAGTAAAATCTAGGTGGGGCAATGTTACTAGTGGGGTCCCCCAGGGCTCGATTTTGGGTCCCTTGTTGTTCATTATGTACATAAACGACTTAGACGACGGGATAAATAGTGATGTTAGTAAGTTTGCGGACGACACTAAAGTAGAACGCCTAATTAGGTCAGGAGACGACGCAGAGATTCTGCAGGATAATCTTAACAAATTGTTCACATGGTCGGTGAAATGGCAAATGAACTTCAATATCTCGAAGTGTAGGGCTACACAACCCCGAAAATAGATACAGCTTAGATAACACGCTTTTAGAGAAAACTGAGTGCGAGAGAGACTTGGGAGCTCTAGTGAGTCTGGACCTTAAAACCAGGAAACAGTGCATTAGCGCCAGGAATAAAGCTAATAGAGCATTAGGTTTCATTGCTGGGACGGTAACGAATAGAAGTGCAGAGGTAATTATTAAACCCTATCTAGCGACAGTTAGACTTGACTATGCGGTACAGTTTTAGTCTCCGTCCTACAAAATGGACATCAATTCACTAGAATCAGTACAGAGAAGAATGACCAAAATGATACATGGACTCAGAAATTTGCCTTACGAAGAGAGGCTTTGGCACCTTAACTTACACTCTCTGGAAAGATGCAGAGTGCGGGGTGATCTAATAGAGGTGTTCAAGTGGATCAAAGGCTTTAACAAGGGTGATGCAAACAAGGTCATCATATTAAAACAACAGGGCAGGACTCGCAGTAATGGTTATAAACTGGACAAATTTAGATTTAAAAAGGAAATAGGCAAGAATTGGTTTACTAATAGGGTGGTCGAAGAATGGTTTCAACTCCTAACCATGTAGTAAGCGCTGAAACTATCAGTTGTTTTAAGAAACGATTAGACAACTTTAAGGATGGGGATGGCAGGTGATGATGAATACGAAGCTGCCTAGTGTAGGCCTTATAGTCTCTTGCAGTCTCCTTCATTCTTATGTTCTTATGTTCCTCCCATAACGTTTAACGCGTGCCGCACGCCCCAATGATCAGAGAGGGTCTCGCGTACCAGCCGGTTCCATGACTTAAGCTCAGAAGACATAATCTCACCCTAATGGAAATGAAAATGAAAATTCACTTGTCAAGCTCACGGTGTTGTCTCAGATGGACGCTTGGCATTTCAGCGCTCCACTTTTTCGATGGTACCAAATGAAAACTTCTCATTTAAACGCTTTAAAAAAGGTGCTAAAAACTAAATATATTTACCAATACGGGTTTATTATCATTACCCTTTTATATTTTTACGAATATTGCCATCATGAGTGACTATGACCTTAAATGTTTAATTCTTATGTTCATACACCATAAATAGGTGCAGGGGCGTCAGCAGAAATTTTTGCAGGGGGTCTAAGAATTTTGATAGGGGGACGAAATTAAAGATAGTATACATAAATGGTGTCAGGAATTAGTAGCTGAGCATAGGTCTATGAAGGACTTCTTTAGTGTTGTGGGCCACTGTAACAAACTGGAGTGAATAGTGATATTTCTAATTCTGTAACTGTGTGATGTATTATAATTTAATCAAGAAAATATAAAAAGTGATACTTCCAATCTCTAAGTGTGATAAAACATGTATGTATTTTTATGATGTATTATAACTTAATAAAGAAAATATAAGGAATGTGAGTTTTTTTGTCTTTTTTCATTAAAGGTGTGAACTTATATCTTGTGAGCTTTTGTCTTTTGAGCTTATGTCCGTGCACTGTACCAGTCGCCGCAGCGCAAGGTGTGACCATTCTTTAGATATGGTTGCGTGAGGATCTTCACAACGGCCGCAGGTTAAGTGGTGTCACTGGGATACAGGATCCGAATCTGTGTCTTTTGAATGGAATATGCTAACGAATGCTGCCATGCCACTGTATTAAGCACCAATGCAGTTTCTGGTATGGAATGAGCAGGGAACAAAACTTTATACTGAGGGGATAAAAAACAAATACAAATTTTCCTATGTTCCAAGTAAGATTGTCTGAAAAATTTATCGAATGTATTATGTTGTTGAATCGGTTTAGAAATCGGTGTATCATTATCATATCAGTACTCCAGTATTTACAACATGTTTCCTTTTGCACAAAATGTCATCACCATGGCTAAGGAAGTGTAGAACTCGTTCACCTTTACACTGTAGCTAGAGGGAGTTTGGGGAGTGGTTAGTGTAGTTCTCAACCTTTTCCCCGTTAAGTACCCCATCTATTTTAATCAACTCAACACCGAATATAGAATAGTGATACATTAAGACTAATTCAACATATAAAAGTACTGAGATATATAAAAGTATTCAAACTATAATGACTTTATCAATTGGCACCACAAGCAATGATACTACTCATGTAAGAACGAAACCGTAGTTATTTTACTGCCAACCAGTAATAAGCGTTAACCATCAAAGTACCCTTGGAGAACTTCCTTGGAACCTTAGACTAAGAACCCCTGGGTCAGTGGGTGGTTTCCTTCGCGAGGTGCTTGAGTTCCTTATCAGGTGTTTCGATAAGTTGTATAGACACGGTAAAGGAAACATGGACTGGAGGTGAAGCTTTTATTCCTGACGTTTCGTCTATCGACTTTCTCAAAGGACTTGTTCACATGGATTTTCACTTGTTCACATGGGTGTTTCGATACTTTACCCGATGCACGGGAGAAAGATGAGTTACCTTGGTGCCAGGGAGATTGACCAGACACTCTGTGCACTGTGTTATTCATTTCTACACAAAATATAGACTGCGCAAATTGTACGAAAATTTTTGTCGTGACATAAATTTGTTTTTTCGAAGGTATACGAAAAAAAAAAATCACGTGTGGGGTAAATTTACGTTGTAACTAATTTTTTCAACGTATTAGGCAACCCACTAGTGGGAATTTCATGACCACGACTAGTAAAGCGGCATCGTAGGTCTGACATTGTAG
>NC_134801.1:26531225-26543725 GCF_046742065.1 Oratosquilla oratoria | reverse complement strand
TTTCTTTTAACCCTGTCCCCATTCCCTTAATATTTGAGTCCCTTCTACGACTTCGATTAATCTAGAGCTACTTGTCCCACCCTGTTCCTCCTCATAGGTCTTCATTTCCGCTTCATTTTGCCTCCCTCTTCTCCTCCTCTTCGAAGGTTCTCTGTCCCACCACCTCCACATACTCTTCTATACCCCAAAACAACTTAATTTCTACTATCACACCCTCCTCTGGACTCCTTCCTCTTTTCACCCGTCTTCGTCGCCGCCTCTTCCCCTCCCAGTCACGTCCCCTCCTCTGCAAGCCCCCTCTCTTGCCTTACTGCCTCCTCTCCCTTCCCTCAATGCCTCCTCTGCAGGCTTCCTCCCCCTCTCTCTACCAGCTCTTTCTAACCTTAAGCTACTGTCTTTCCCTCCGGATCTCGACTGGACCACTTGTGGATTTCCTATTTGACCTGAGCCCAAAACCACGTAGTAGCTTCCTGTTTATTATTTTCCTGTTGTTCAGTCCATTGGTTAAGTCCCAGGCTTCTCTTAGAAGGAAATCCTTTGGTGGTGAGCTTCGACTGACCACGTGGTACTGAGGAGTTCCGGGTAGCAGAAAGATAGTGCTGCAAAGGAAAAGCTGCGGGCACTGCATATGACAAATTTTTGCTATTCTTTCAGGAGTATTGGCTGCATGGTAACAAATAGCCAATGTTTCAGGGACTGTTTCGAGCCACCTCTATGGACCGGAACTACACATGCTACTTTTGTACTGCAACTGTCCTTCCTTTATATTGTCTCCTCATAACTGTCCTTTGCCATTTCTTTAACTCTACCTTGTCCTACCCCCTGTGGCAGGGAGGAAAAGAATTCTGCCACTGTATTCACCCTGCGCGTCGTAACAGGCAATTAAATGAAGCGGAGTGATGAGGATAGGGATCCTGCTCTCTGCAAGTTCAATCTACGAGAAATCAGAGCATAAGAGGGTCTGGAAGGAGAACTCCAAACAGAACCCTAGATGTTGGATGATCAGATATACGAGTATATGTATGTATGCACACACACACACACACACACACACACACACACACACACACACACACACACACACACACACACACACACACACACACACACACACACATATATATATATATATATATATATATATATATATATATATATGTATGTATGTATGTATATTAAGGGTATATATGGGCAGGAGGTCTTCTCTCAAACATGTTTCATTAAAAGTGATAGGTAATTCAGCATGTTGAATTTTCTTTGGTATATTCTCCTTATTACGCAAGATAGACTTATTCTCTCTTGCAAGATGTAAGATGATTTCTCCGTAGGAGGTCATCTCGGCTGCCATATCGCGATTTCGAGTCACATTGACTATTCTTCAGTGGCGTGGAAGTGGATCTTGTCTTCACGGTGGGAGAGATCGGAATGTTGGCTTTTGGGGATCTGGCCGGTATTTAAGGCGTACTTGTGTCGTCTGTCCCGTTTCGAGGCAGACGACACAATTACGCCTTAAGTACCTTTCCTAATTGTGTAGATGGTTAGTAGATCTCCTCTTTCTCTTTGTTCCAGGGTTGGTAGTTCGAATTTGGGCAATCTTTGTTCGTATGTCAATTTGGAGAGTGTTGGTACCATCTTTGTCGTTGCTCTTTGAATTCTTTCTAATTTCTTTATATTCTTTTTAGCACTGGGTGTCCATAGTGTCGCAGCGCACTCCAATCTTGGTCTTACCAATGTAATTAATATTTTCTTTACCATTTCTTCATCCAAGTAGGGAAAGGCCACCTTCATTGATCTTAGTAAATTGAATGCTTCTCCGACTATTTTGTTGATATGTTGTCTGGTGCCATGTCTTTGCTAATGATTACTCCTAGGTCCCTTTCCGAGTTAAATTTTTCAACTTCTTTTGTACCAATTTCATATTGTCCCGATATTCTATTTTTATTTTTTTCAAATACCATTATGCTATATTTCTTGATGTTGAAGCTCACTTTACATTTTCTACTCCATTCCCACATTTCTATTATGTCCAGGTCATTTTGTAGTGATTCACAATCTTTAGTAGTTTTTCATCATCTGCAAAGAAGTTCATATAACATTCCGCACCTTCATCCATGACATTTATGTACATAGCAAACATTATTGCAGCCAATACAAAACCCTAAGGGACTCCACTTTCCATCTCTTCCCAAGTCGAGTTCTTGTCTCTAAGTACCACCCTCATTTTTCTCCTGTTCAAGAAATCTTCCATCCATTCCAATAACTTTCCTTGTACTCCACCTATTGTTTCAATTTTTCTTAGTATCTTTTTGTGTGGTACTTTATCAAATGCTTTTTGTAAATCTAAGAAGGCACAATCTACCCATCCGTCCCTTTCTTGCATTATTTCTATTAGTCTCGAGTAAAAGCAAATCAAGTTTGTGGCACATGATCTTCCATGTCTAAATCCAAATTGTTTTGGATTTAGTATATTATTCTCTTCCAAATGTTTAATCCATTTACTTTTGATAACTCTTTTGCATTTTTTTCTTTGCTGTTGTACTTGTAAGGGAGACCAGTCTATAGTTGGTTGGATTTTCCTTGTCCCCTCCTTTGTATATTGGTACAATATTTGCATTTTTCCAATCTTGTGGTACTTTTCCTTCCTTGAGTGAGAAATCAATTATCTTGTGTATTTTGTCCGTTAGTTCATCTATACATTCTTTTAATATCCAATTTGCAATTCCATCCGGCCCGTGTGATTTTCTGACGTCAAGGTTTTTTATTTGGTCCCTTATTTCTTTCTGTGTCACAGTTATTTCTTTCATCGGGGGGAAGGGAATCTTTCTCTCTGTCCTGCCTCCCAATTTTGTGTACTTTCAATTGTAAATACATATTTAAAATGTTTGTTCATAATTTCAGCAATTTCTACATCATCTATATATTCATTATTTCTTTCACGCAGTTTCACTATTTCGTGTTTATCTTGTAGTTTGTCACTCACATACCTGTAGAATAGTTTAGGTTAGTTCTTGCATTTTTCTATTATGTCCTTTCCGTATTTTTTTTTTCTGCGTATTTTACGTATTCGTTTCTTAGCTTGATCTATATTTGCCAATTGCTCGTGTTTTTTTTTTTTTTTTTTTTTTTTACCTTTTTCAGGCTTTGCCTCTTCTATCTTTAGCTTCACTACATTTTTTGTTGTACCAGCACTTTATGTACACCCGTTCTTCTTTCTTCTTTAGTACGTATTTGTCTATTCCATTCTTTATTTAAGAAGTTTTCCCAGTTCGCATCTTAAAGGAATTTTCTGAGTTTCTCAGAATCCGTTTTGTTATACAGTCTTCTTCTTCTATGTTTCTCATTTCTTCTCAAATCAATCTGTTCTTTTAGTTCGAACTCTATTAGTATGTGGTCACTCTTTCCAATTAGTGTTTTATATTCCATTTTATCCACGATTGCAGGCTCTGATGTAAATATTAAATTGAGTCAATGTGTATTCAATGGTCATACCCAGTAGAACATTTCCCCAAAGTTCTTCTCCATCTTTCACTGTCATTTCTTCCCAACATATTTCTTTTGAGTTAGTCAGCCATAATTATTATGTTTTCTTCTTCTTTCAGTAATTCAATTAATGCATTCTTTGTGTCTTCCAGTATTTTGGAATGATCACTATCTGTCTAAGACTGTGTTTTTGGGGGCACGTATATTACTACAAAATTTCTTCTTTTCATATTTCTGTTTTCAACTTTAATCATAATCAATTCCACATTATTTTTTCCTTCAATTATCTTTGTCACATTTAAAACTTTCATAGTTAAAAACATGACTCCTCCACACTGTTTCTCAGTTCTATTTTTCGCCCAATGGTTGTTTAGACCTTGTCCCACAGTATTTAACGGTAGTGGACCTTTTAATTTTGTCTCTACAATTCCCATTATGTCTGGTTTCTCTATTGACTTATAGCCATTTAATTCGTTTAGTCCTGAAATCATGCAGTCTATGTTAGTATATTTAATTTTTTTTTAATTTTCTTCTCTTTTTTTGGTTTATTTATTTATTTATTTATTCATTCATTTATTTATTCATATACTTTATTTAATTTTCTCAGCCTCAGGTCCAGTACTCTCTCTCTCTCTCTCTCTCACTCTCTCTCTCAAAAAAAAAAAAATAATAATAATAATCATTCTTTTCAGTCTCGGTTCTTCTCTAGTTTTTTTTTTTTTTTTTTTTTATCCATACATTCTTGTAATTTCCACTATTTTAGTGGTCTAAAATGTTTTTTCTCTAGAGTACTGTCCCATTCTATGCATTTCTTCAATCTTTTTGTCCATTTCCTGTGTGTGTGTGCATATATGTGTATATGTATATGTATATAGACTTGTCTTGTTAAAGACCAATGCTAAGTCAGTTTCAACTATCTTCTTAGTTGTTTTTTTCATTCTTCTTATATGTTTCTTATAGTCCAGTGGTAGATTAAACACAAGTCTACCGAGGTCCATGGTATATTGACACTAAGTATATAAATACAATCGCAAGCTTTCGGTTGTTACATACAACCATCTTCAGGCAGATAAAATGACAGGAAAAGGTCCATGTCAATTATGCTAAGGGGTTACAAGATGACAAGGCTTTATGGTTCCAGTGAGGTGGAATTAGGAGAGGTTCGAGTCAGATCATAATAACTGGGGGGGGGGGGGGTAGCTGGACAAGATGTCCGGGCATGCATTGTGAGCCTTCGGCTAAGTGAAATAGTGGTAACACCAATACAATTCATGTTAGGTAGAAGTTTACAACCTTCTTCGGGGCAGGAGTATTGGTATACCACATTCGCTTGCTTTAGGGAGTTGTTATCTTTTGTCAGGTTATTCTTCATGAACAGGCTAGAGACGGTTGTGTTTTTGTAGTATATAATTATAGCTAATTTTTCTTGTGGGTTGATACATGTGACATTCCTTGTGATAATTTCTTTTAAGACCCTTTCGCCAGTTTTATATGCGGGTGTCATTTGATTCTTAAAGAAAATTTTGTGTATAGTCTGTGTGGATTTTTGTTCCTGTTGAGTTTGGGTACGTGTCAGAAAGAGGTTGATTTCTTTGTCTATGATAGTGTTTGAGTAATTGTTGTTGATGAGTATCTGTTTTAGTCTCAAGAGTTCTGTGTGAAGTAAGTCCCAAGAAGAATAGTTACGAAAGGCACGTCTTAAATATGCTCGAATGACGCTCAGCTTATACCTATCGGGGCATTCACTGTCGGCTTTCATGCATCGTCCTATGTCTGTGTCCTTCCTGTACACTTTAGTTTCATGTCGGTCATTTCGGGAATTCACAAGGACGTCGAGGAAGGAGATTTTGTGATGTAGGTTAAGCTCATATGTGAAGTTCAGGACTGAGGAAGATTCCATGGCTTGTTGGAGATCTCTTAGGTGGGATTTGTTCCTAATTTCCACGAAAATGTCGTCAACATATCTGCAGTACAGGTGTGGTCTTATGTCAGGGTTTTGAAGTACTGATCTGACTTGAACCTCTCCTAGTTCCACCTCACTGGAACCATAAAGCCTTGTCATCTTGTAACCCCTTAGCATAATTGACATGGACATTTTCCTGTCATTTTATCTGCCTGAAGATGGTTGTATGTAACAACCGAAAGCTTGCGATTGTATTTATATACTTAGTGTCAATATACCATGGATCTCGGTAGACTTGTGTTTAATCTACCCCTGGGCTATAAGAAACATATAAGAAGAATGTAAAAAACAACTAAGAAGATAGTTGAAACTAACTTAGCATTGGTCTTTAACAAGACATGTCTACAAGAAAATTGACTACCCAAAATATACTAGTATATGTATATGTATATGTATATGTATATGTATATGTACATGTATATGCATATGTATATGTATATGTATATGTATATGTATATGTATATGTATATGTATATATATATATATATATATATATATATATATGTGTGTGTGTGTGTGTGTATATGTGTGTGCATATATATGTATATGTATATGTGTATATGTATATATGTACATATATATATATATATATACATATATATATATATATATATATGTATATATATATATATATATATATATATATATGTATGTGTGTGTGTGTGTGTGTGTGTGTGTGTGTGTGTGTGTGTATGTGTGTGTGTGTGTGTGTGTGTGTGTGTGTGTGTGTGTGTGTGTGTGTGTGTGTGTGTGTGTGTGTGTGTGTGTGTGTGTGTGTGTGTGTGTGTGTGTGTGTGTGTGTGTGTGTGTGTGTGTGTGTGTGTGTGTGTGTGTGTGTGTGCGATTAAAATATTGCAAACAGAATCAAGCTCCCCCTGGCCTCACTGTGAACAACACAAAGGAACACAAAGGAAGAACAAACAACAGAAGGCCTACTGGCTCTAACGAGGCTGTTTGCGTTTACTATACTAAGCTAGAGTCAAGAAAACAGGGCAACTAGGCGATAGAGGTTGAACTAACACTACTGCTACCACTATCCTATCCAATTACAGTTGAATGCCGGCTGTCAGATCTTTTATTGTAAGGGATAGTATTTAATTTGCGGATTAGAGTCTAACTATTTATCTAGGTGATTTTTAAATGTTGTTATTGTGTTACTCTCAACGACAGTGGAAGGTAACGAATTCCACACATTTACAACCCGGTTAAAGAAGAAATGCTTACTTTCGTTCAAAGAAAATATTTTACCAATTACTTTTGAAATCATGACTTCATCTTGTATTTGATTGGTCTAATAACAAGTAATTTTTTACATTGATGTTGTCAAAGCCTTTGAACATTAAAAAAAAATCGATTAAATCTCCTCGCATTCTCCTTTTTGAAAGTGAGAACAAATTTAGACTTTCGACAGATTCATTTCTCACTATCCATTAGAGCTATTTCTATTATCAGCATGTTTTCACCAACACCGACACAACTAATACTGTTTTTACCCAACTAAAAATCCCATAAATCGATCAATCCACCGTTGGTTTCTCATGCAGAAGACCCGCTATCTTCATAATCACCACTTTCACAAGTATCACCACCCTTACTATGACTATCATAACTATGCCTTCCATCTTCCATACTATATTCACTTCAATCACATCACTAGTTACTTCATATCATCATTGTAATCATAACTTGCATCCTGGACCACATCGTTACCACATTTTTATTATTTACCTTGACTTTAGCAAAGCGTTCGACAAGGTACCACACCAGAGACTACTAAATAAAATCAAAGCCCATGGCATAGGAGGAAAAGTGTTAGAATGGATTAGAGCTTGGATTAGTAACAGAAAACAGCGGGTCACCATAAATGGAATAAAATCTAGGTGGGGCAATGTTACTAGCGGGGTCCCCCAGGGCTCGGTTTTGGGTCCCTTATTGTTCATTATGTACATAAACGACTTAGACGATGGGATGAATAGTGATGTTAGTAAGTTTGCGGACGACACTAAAATAGGACGCCTAATTAGGTCAGGAGACGACGCAGAGATTCTGCAGGATGATCTTAATAAATTGTTAACATTGTCGGTGAAATGGCAAATGAACTTTAATATCTCTAAGTGTAGCGTGTTAAACGTAGGGCTACACAGCCCCGAAAATAGATACAATTTAGAGAACACGTTTTTAGAAAAATCTGAGTGCGAGAGGGACTTGGGTGTTCTGGTGAATCCGGACCTTAAAACCAGGAAGCAGTGCATCAGCGCCAGGAATATAGCTAACATAGCATTAGGTTTCATTGCTAGGACGGTAACGAATAGAAGTGCAGAGGTAATTATTAAACTATCTAGCGATAGTTAGACCCATCCTCGACTATGCGGTACAGTTTTGATCTCCGTCCTACAAAATGGACATAAATTCACTAGAATCAGTACAGAGAAGAATGACCAAAATGATACATGGACTCGGAAATTTGCCTTACGAAAAGTGGCTTTCGCACCTAAACTTATACTCTCTGGAAAGACGTAGAGTGCGGGGTGATCTAATAGAAGTGTTCAAGTGAATCAAAGGCTATAACAAGGGTGAAGCAAACAAGGTCATCATAATAAAACAACAGGGCAGGACTCGCAGTGATGGGTATAAACTGGACAAATTTAGATTTAAAAAGGAAATAGGCAAGAATTGGTTTACTAATAGGGTGGTCGATGAATGGAATAAACTTAGTAACCATGTAGTAAGCGCTGAAACTATCAGTTGTTTTAAGAAACGATTAGACAACTTTATGGATGGGGATGACAGGTGGTGATGGATACGAAAGGCCTAGTGTAGGCCTTATGGTCTCTCGCAGTCTCCTTCATTCTTATGTTCTTATGTTATGTTCACTTAACATCATCTCAATGGCCATCATTTCCACAACAATCTTTACTGCTAGCGCCATGGCCACTACCATAACCTGATCACTGCTATGGACAATAGCATAAATACCGTCATCACCATCATCACTGTCCTTGGCCAACATCATTTCCTCACTTGTCTAATACTTGCATGTCCACATCGTAGCAACAGACACGCGAAAAGCAGTAGCGTGCGATAACTTTCCTGTGAAGACGTCGACATTCTTTTCTCATTCTACAGTAGATTAAAAAAAAAATCTTTAAATTTTATCCACACTCTACGATCCAACCAGACATAAAATCTACAATTTTTCCTCGAATGATCGTGATGATGATTTGGAAAAAAAAAAAAATCCTTGGAACTTCGCGGCAGTGTGTGGAAATATTTTTGTTGCCTAACCTCCCTTTCCATCATCTACATGGGCACTTTTTTTTTTTTTTTTTTTTTTTTAGACATGAATGATTCTTTTCTTTTAATATTTCCGTCCCCACTTCACAGTACTTTGTCAAAAAAATATTACTCACTTCCTGTCTTCTATTCCATCCACGTAGGCACTTTGTACTCACATGATCATGATGACTTGCCCTTACAACTTTACGTGCCAAGGACTTGTCTGAATATGCTGTCATTTTCGAAATAGGCCTTTGTTAATCGTCATTTCTGTGGCAATAAATTTCACAACTTTTGATTTCATGTATCGCTTAAGACTGGCGACAGTCAAACCCAACATTTGCTTCAAGCGTGAAGAAGAACATGAAAAAAGAAGAAAAAAGAGGAAGAAGAAAATGGTTATGGCTGAAAATACAGGTCCGGGATGTCTCCCGAGCCGAGTTCTTTGCCTCATCGTCCGACATGACGTCATACCTGCAACGCATTACTGCAGATTTCCTGATTTTTTGGCTAATCAAAACAAATGTATACGAACAAACGTTTCTGTGAAAAAGGAGGCAGAAGGCAGGTTAGATATTTTAACTATTTCCCAGTATCTAATATGGAGGCACATAGTGCATGAACAGTAATTTTTTATTATTTCACTAGCTAAGAAGATAGTGCACGCATGAACCAAAAAATATATAAACGAAGAAAGACCTAACCGCAAATAGAAAAAGATTGTCACAAGGAATCAAATACCACAAACAATTACTCATCAAGAGAGTTTTCCTTCCAAGAAGAAGTGTTGTGACATGATTTATTTCTGTCACGTGACCCAATACAAACGTAAACAGCAAATTCGTCGACTTCAGATGCAATAATAATTCTTTTACATAACAAAAGCGTATTCATGTTTTTGCGGGTATTCAAGGTTGATCAATAACATATCGAGACTCTGCAAGAACATTTTTCATTCCTGAGAATAAACAAGACATTTCTCTATCTAGACCAGGGGTTCTTAACCTTTTTTCTCCAATTCCCCACTTTTTAGTGAGCCAACTCTCCATTTCCCACCACAGCATCGGTCTTTGACAAATTCGATTTTAACCCATGCAGTGTTTAGTACGTAAATAAACGCTTTGCTTTTTTTGTGCCATTTTACGGCCCTTAATTTTTGTTTGCACGAAATGTGACAACAAGAAGACACCAGAAACAAACAAAAAGAAACAAAAACACATCAATTAAAAAAAAAAAAGACAGTGGTTCTTCTGTCCGACCGGTCATTCCCAACTTGGCAACTCCGCCATTCCCCACCAGTGGGGAATTCCCCACTGATCTAGACACTCACTTATATCAAAAGTTATTTCCATCAACAAAAGACTATCGGCCAACACCAACCTAGATAAGGGGTTAGCATCATTCTGATATAACATATATCAGGTATGAGCGTCTAGGAGAGTACCTGCATATGTGCAATTATATATGTATGCATGCATAGCACATTTATAACGACAAAAAGGTACGCATTTCCACAGCTGGATAGATAAGTTTTTGGGCGATTTGCAAGCATGCATTGTTATTAAATGGGGTCTTAATTCATGTGCAACTAATATAAAAAGACCTTCGCCAATGTAAAGTTTTACTAACGAAGCAACCAAGCGAGAGATTACAACACTACAGTTTTCCTGTTTTTGTTGCTAGTACATACATACATACATATACCAAGGCTTTTTCCCCCTTCCAAGGGAGGTAGCCAAAAAGGGAAAGGCATAAAAACACTCCCACCCATTTCATCCCTAAATACACTCCACACCCCTCCCACCCTCCCTCTCATCTGAGCACCTCCTGGATGACGGGTCATCCTTGCACCCTGCCCACCGCCCTGGGTCAGAAGCAGTGTCGCAAGACACAGCACATCCACAGCAAGGCCGCTTCATTTAATCGGCGACCCCCCTCTCCTTCCCCCCTTGCATATAAGGAGAGGACGGGGAGAAATCCCTTCGGGCTGCGTCAAAATTTACTCACACATACTAGCCCCACCCCCCGCTAGTAAATATCACAAAACCTACTGAACTCCGGAAAATATCGAGGGACCCGTTTAATTTCCGATCTTCATCCCCCCCCCCTTTTTTTTTGGGGGGGGGGGGTAGTGCTGGATTCTGGGTCACGAGGACCTGAATCTGATAATGAGGTCCGTGATCTTTACACCTAGAGAAAACATCATGTTCTAATAAACACATGTAAGTGTATATATGTAGGTGCATATGCATGCGTGCATGTATTCATGTATGCATATCTGCATGCATCTATGTATGTAGATATGTGCGTATATACATGAAAGTATGTATGCATGTATGCATATATGAATTGATACGTGTATATACGAGTATATTTACGTATGCCTATGTGTGCATATAAATATAGTATGTATATATGAATGCATATTTGTATGGATGTATGTATTCTGTGTGAATGTATATATCCTTTATACATGTATGCGTTTCTCTATATGAATATGCACATAAATTATATTACATATATCTTCACACGTACATATGTACGTATATATAATATCATATCTATGTATATATATGCACGCAGATCGTCTATTCTTATAATCATAATCGGGCGTATATTCTTATTAGAATGTCTGCGGCCCTTCCCTCCAGTGATCGTGAGCGTGTAAACGTGGAAATAATTTCCTACTTGATGTTTCTATGCCCTCCCTTTGTTGAACTACGAAGAATTCTGTTTTCAACGTACTGCTCTTCCTTCTTCCCCAGGGTTGAAAGTCGGAGCCCCGGTCTCCGGACAGACCCTCAAACTGACCAACGGCAAGGACCCATCGGTGGGACGCCTCCGGGTCCTCTACAAGGGCCAGTGGAAGTTCGTCGACGCCTCCTCCTGGACTTCGGACATGAACCAGGTGGTTTGCAAGCAGCTTGGATATTCAGGGTAGGCTTTCGTGCTTCGTCGACTTTGCACCATAAAAGTCTTGTGGGCTGGGATGTAATCTGTGTGTGTGTGTGTGTGTGTGTGTGTGTGTGTGTGTGTGTGTGTGTGTGTGTGTGTGTGTGTGTG
Source organism: Oratosquilla oratoria (assembly GCF_046742065.1). Classification (NCBI taxonomy): domain Eukaryota; kingdom Metazoa; phylum Arthropoda; class Malacostraca; order Stomatopoda; family Squillidae; genus Oratosquilla; species Oratosquilla oratoria. Next base: position 26,531,943 of record NC_134801.1, on the reverse strand, counting down.
TGTGTGTGTGTGTGTGTGTGTGTGTGTGTGTGTGTGTGTGTGTGTTTATGTGTGTGTGTGTTGTGTGTGTGTGTGTGCGTGGTGTGTGTGTGTGTTTATAGTGTGTGTGTGTGTGTGTGTTCACTTGGTCTTTGGATCACGTGTTGGACTCGTGATCGACAGCTATTTCCCTCCTGGAAGAGAGCTCAGAGCTCGTAGGTCCGATCTATGGGTAATGCTATGACCTTGCACACACACACACCCCCAACTCCCCGCCCACGAGAGTTGGAGTAACACCCCTCAGCGCTGCGATACTGATATTATTTCAGCCCCGGGCGAGGTGTGTGTGTGTGTGTGTGTGTGTGTGTGTGTGTGTGTGTGTGTGTGTGTGTGTGTGTGTGTGTGTGTGTGTGTGTGTGTGTGTGTGTGTGTGTGTGTGCGTGCGTGGTGTGTGTGTGTGTGTGTGTGTGTGTGTGTGTGTGTGTGTGTGTGTGTGTGTGTGTGTGTGTGTGTGTGTGTGTGTGTGTGTGTGTGTGTGTTTGTATGTTTATGTCTGTGTGTGTGTGTCTGCGTGTGTGTGTGTGTGTGTGTGTGTGTGTGTGTGTGTGTGTGTGTGTGTGTGTGTGTGTGTGTGTGTGTGTGTGTGTGTGTGTGTGTGTGTGTGTGTGTGTGTGTGTGTGTGTGTGTGTGTGTGTGTGTGTGTGTGTGTGTGTGTGTGTGTGTTTATGGATGAGCACGT
>NC_134801.1:26518725-26521225 GCF_046742065.1 Oratosquilla oratoria | reverse complement strand
GAACCCTGAGGAACTCCCCTTGTAATATTTTTCCATCTAGAAGTTTTTCCATTTAAAACAAATCTCTATTTTCGATCATTCAACCAATTACTAGTCCAACTTAATAGGCTACCACTTATTCCGTGTGAAGCTAATTTAGTAAGTAGTCTTTCGTGGGGGACGGTATCAAAAGCTAGACATATTAAATCTATATTGTTTCTTTTGTCATCATTCGAGATAATTGTGTTGTAGAATTCTCCTTCACGCAATTTCACTATTTCATGTTTATCCTTTAGATTTTCATTTATATATCTGTAAAAGAGTTTAGGTTGGTCCTTACATTTGTCTATAATATCTTTTTCATAATTTCTTTTTTCTTTCCTGCGTATATTCACATATTCGTTCCTAAGTTTTATATATGTTTACCATTTGGATTTTCTTTTTTTCTTTTTTTTTTCCCATTTTTTTCAGGCTTTGTCTCCCCTGTCTCTAGCCTCACTACACCTTTTGTTAAACCAACACTTTATGTAAATCTCTTTTTGTTTCTTTTTTGGTACATATTTGTTAATTCCTTCCTTGTACTTTTCTTTGAATATGTTCCATTTGTCTTCCGTCTTTGTTTCCTCTTTAGAGAATTTATCCCAGTTTGTGTTTTGGAAAATTTTTCTTAGCTTAATAAAATCCGTTTTGTTGTACATTAATCTTTCTTCTTTGTGTTTGTCATTCCTGTCTACATTGTTCTGTTCTTTTAATTCAAACTCTATTAGTATATGGTCACTCTTTCCAATTGGTGTTTTATACTCCATTTTGTTCACAATATCTGGTTCAGAAGTTAATATTAAGTCTAGTTTCGACGGTTCCTCATTGTTTTTATATCTAGTATTTTCCTTAACCCATTGTGTTAGGGTGTATTTGATGGTTATATCCAGTAGAATGTTGGTCCGAAGTTCATCTCCCCTTTTAACTATCTTTTCTTCCCAGATTATGTCTTTTGCATTAAAATCGCCCATGATTACTATGTTTCCAACCTCTTTCAATAACTCGTTTAACACAATCATTGTGTCTTCCAATAATTTGAAATGTTCGCTGTCCGACCACATCATGTGTTTTTGGTGGTACATACACTGCTACAAATTTTCTGCTTTTCCTCTTTTTGTTGGCAATTTTGATCATAATTAATTCTACATTGCCTTGGCCTTTAATAATCTTTCTCACATTTAGACCCTTTTTGGTCAATATCATGACACTACCTCCCTGCTTGATAGAGGTCCTTTCACTTTTGTCTCTACTATTCCCACGATGTCAGGTTTTTCTGTTTCTAGATAGTCATTTAGTTAATTGATTCCAGAGATCATGCCATCGATATTTGTGTATGCCGCTTTTAGTTTTTATTTTATTTTCTATTTTGGTTTAAGTTCCCATTTTTTGATGTACCATTTTTTCAGTCTCAAGTCCAGCACTCCCCCCCCCAAAAAAAAAAAAACTCGTTTTTTCCGTCTCTATTCTCTTCTCATTTTTATTATTGGCTTCAATTCTGAGAGCTTTGTCTTTCTCGTTTTCTTCATCACTCATTTCCTTTTGTATCCATATATGTGGAAGCTCGCTGGCTGAGTGGGTTAGGGCGTCGTTACTTGCGATGAAGGCCGAGGTGAGGACGGTTCGAATCTTGCCACCGGCGACGTTGAACCCTCTGTGAGGGGCACCGTCCTAGCCTCCCGATAGGGGGGAGTGTGTGACTTTAAACAATATCACACCACATCATATCCATATATGTTTAAATTTCTCGCTGTTTGCCAGTTTAACTGCTTTGTGTGTGTGTGTGTGTGTGTGTGTGTGTGTGTGTGTGTGTGTGTGTGTGTGTGTGTGTGTGTGTGTGTGTGTGTGTGTGTGTGTGTGATCAACGTTGTTTCTTTAATGAGTGGACTTGGACCAATGGTGGATTTCGATCAGTCAAGTTCAATTTTGTCAGAAAGAAGTCCACTTTTTAGAAAAAAAAAAAGTCTGGAAAAAATGCATCCTGCAGCATAAGCAATTTGGACCTCTGCATGACATCCGGTTAAAATTTCATGGGAAAACACTTCCAACTCTTTAAGACTAGACTAACGATCCAGAGTCGACACCTTTGGCCCTGATCACATGACCTCGACTCCGACCTTGGCCCATCCCACGACACCAGGAATGTCTGCTCCGTCGTCATCGTCAACGCTGTCATTAGCCGTGACTTCCAAATCACGGAGATTATTGGGTCTCTCGCAGGCCAACAGGACATGGAAGCCAGATCCTGCTAGAAGGAGACATTGCTTGTATATGCATAAAGACTCGATCCCTTTGTAAGGAAAGACGGTAACCCTGTCTTTTTTTTTTTTTTTTTCTATTTGGGGAAGATTACGAAAAGAGAGGACGCCCAGTCCCCTTGTTCCACCTTATCTAGTCGCCTTTTACAACACACAGGAAACACGGTAGCAGTGCTCTTATCCCCCACGTTGTTTGTAATATCTATACGAGTTAAAAAAAAAATCGT
>NC_134801.1:26506225-26508725 GCF_046742065.1 Oratosquilla oratoria | reverse complement strand
CTTTTAATTGAGGTGTAAATGTAAAAGTAAATACCCTGTAACTCTCGACAATTTTCTACGTGTCGGCCAAAATCTTTATTCTATTCATGATGCCAACAGAGAACATTAAGTTTCATTTTGATTCATCAAATTTCAAAATATTTTAGAGTAAGATTTTCCGTCTGGCGTTGTGTCTTGTGCACAGCATTGAGCATACATATCGCTACGTCCGTTCAAACATGTAACAAATTCTTTCTTTCCTTTTTTTTTTTTGTGAGAGCCTTACGCGAAGAAAACCTTAGCCACAGGTGGAATCGTAACTCTTGTCTCTTGTACCAAGACAGCCATGGTGAATGGTATTGACCAGTAGCCGTTTGGGAATGGTACTGGGGCATTTTTTATATCAGATCGGATTCAATACCAAACACGCCACAGCAGAGATACAAAGGCTACATATCCATCCCCCAAGGTCATCGGTGACTCCCACCTGCCCTATTACATTGGGAAAGAGTTTGCCTACAGCTATGTCTCCCATAGAATAATTTTTTCATTGTATTTACTTTTAATCAATCAATCAATCAAATAATTAATCAATCAATTACATACATACATACATATACCAAGGCTTTTTCCCCCTTTCAAGGGAGGTAGCCAAAAAGGGAAAGGCATAAAAACACTCCCACCCATTTCATCCCTAAATACACTCCACATCCCTCCCACCCTCCCTCTCATCTGAGCACCTCCTGGATGACGGGTCATCCCTGCACCTTGCCCACCGCCCTGGGTCAGAAGCAGTGTCGCAATTAAAGTCAATTAATCAGACAATCGGAATCCATCCTCATTAGGTCATCCAACTGGGCTAATCTTTACCATGTCACTTCTGTAACTGAATGATACCGCATGGCTCTTGCCGGAATAAAATCATCTAAGTAAGCCACCGTGCTGAATGAGTCACATGGGACTGTTTCAGCCTCTTTAGCCTGATGGTTGTCCTTAAGATGAACACGACAATCTGTGGTAAGCCAGAGAATAATTTACAGAGAATACCAAGAAGTTTATTTTCACTTCTTCAATCAAAGGATCACCCTTCTATCAAATAATATTGTCTGGAGTTTACTAAACAAAATCTAAAACACTCGTCACATGCACAAGAACACACATGCACGCCCAGGCACACATTTGCTTACCACATACTTATGCATGTAAGCACTTATAAATACGCACATACATACACATGCATACTGACCGATGCACATGCTTTTAAGTACGTTAAAACAGACGTGTGCGCAAACATACACATATGCAAGGTCTAAGTTAGATCTTGCACATATGCATACACACCACGCACTAACACAGACGAACATACTCGTGCACACAAACACGTCAGAAAAAACAAGCACACAATGAAACATACATACGCATACTCGTGCACATAAACACGCTAATACACATATAGACGCGCACATGAGCACATAAACACCCACACAGCTAAGACTTATTCACTCCCATCCTTCCAAATTTGCAACAAGAGATGAACCCAACCCATATATTTAGCCGTCCCAGCCCCCACGCACATTGCAACACAATCACGCCTTCATCAAGGGGGGCACACGAACGCAACGCAGTACAGGTACTACAGTCAAAGATTTTTCTTATTTTTCTATGAGGAAGTTAAGCCTGATAGCACTGGTTGGACCCTTAGGATTCAAGAGTATATTATACCCTTACTGACGCCACTCACTGGCTCACGGATTCGAAACACATACTTATGGTCTCTCGCCTTCAGATGTCAGCTACCACGATCCCCAACAAAGTTTCCGGGGGAAGAGTCACAGTAAAATAAAATTTTGAAAAATCTAGTCATATCGGCAGAACGCACTGTTTGATTGAAATATCTTTCGTTTCCTTATGGCAAGTATATAAAAAATAAAGCATGTAATAGCAATCATCGGGGTCGAAGTCCGACTAAAAAAAAAAACTACCTTTTTTTGGCAAAACAAAAAAGCTGAGTGGAAGTGTTTATGCCATCTAAATAAAAATAACTATACAATTATAACTATAATACCATCTACTACTGGCATCTCGACCGCCACATCAATAAGGATTTTTGTGTATACAGTACCCAATATCAGCATTTCAATTGATAGATTTCCGCAATGAACAAACCTCTGGTATCATTCGTACTCTTGTTTCGTAAAGAGTTCCTTGATCGCCCACACGAACGTATCACTACGAACCCAAGAACCTGCCCAAGGATAAATCTATATTACATAAATATCTCATACTTTGCCGAGTACTTATTGTATTATATTATATTTCAGTATACAGGAGTTAGCATCAAATAAAGCGAATTTTGGCAGATAAAGTTTTATCAGTGCAACAATAACAAATGAAAATAGAACGAGACATCTTTTCCCGTAATTTCTTTTGAATAAGTTTTTTGTCCTTTCGGCATCGAGAACTTGATGAATTTCAATCCGGCTAAAGCCAAACGCATTTATTTACCAGAGAATTACGTCAG
>NC_134801.1:26486225-26501225 GCF_046742065.1 Oratosquilla oratoria | reverse complement strand
TGAGACCACAAGCGGTAGTTGACGTGTAGAAGCCATTGAGGACGAGTTGGAGGTCAGCGGGCGAGTTGGAATGGATGCAGATGTCGTCCGCGTAGCAGAGGAGAGTTGTACCGGGAACGTTAGGAAGAAGTGAGAGTAAGCGGTGCATCAAGACGTTAAAAAGAAATGGACTTAGTACGCCACCTTGCGGGGTACCGAGTTCGAACTGCTCGTAGGAACTGCACACACCTCGAAAGAGAACACGTGACTTCCTGTTACTCAGATAACCTCGAATCCACCGGAGGAGGTTTCCTTGCACTCCGAAGGTAACCAGCTGGTCAAGAATTATTTCATGGTTGGCTACATCGAAAGCACTTTTGAGGTCCAGGAAGGCAACTACGCTGGGGGGAGAGAGGCGGGTGTAGAGCTCAGTAAGGCAGTGGTGCGTACTTCGACGTGGGAGGAAACCATACAGCTGTGGGGAGAGTTGACCTTGTAGACGATTCATGAGCCGGGCAAGGATGATACGTTCAAGTACCTTGCTGAAGCATGAAGTGAGGGAAATGGGCCTGAATTTATCAGTACCTGGTTTCGGTATCGGAACAATCGTGCTTAAAGTCTAGGCTGCAGGCACATGTCCACGGAGGAGGCAGAGCTTGAAGAGGCGAAGGAGGGGGTTGCCAGGAACTTCCAGTAGAAGTCGGAGCACTTGGTATGTAATACCGTCATCCCCGGGGGCAGAAGTTTTTGTGTTAGTCATGGCTAGTCGTAATTCATTCTCCGTAATCGGGACGTCGTCTTCTTCATCTGGGTGGAGAAGTGCAGCCATTAGATGGAGATTACGGGTGTTGCGACGAGTGGATAGTGCCTCTTGGATATGCGTAAAAAGGTTGTTAGTCTGTGACTGTGACGACCATAAAGTAATGAGGTCCTGGGCGTAGGCGTCTGGACTGTGATGGAGGGCGCTGGGAGGTTGCTTCTAACGACCCTTTTTACAAGGCGCCACATGGTCGCGATATTAGTCTGGTGATTTATGGAATCAGTGTATTTCTGCCAAGACTCTGTGTAGGCACAGTTCTGGAGGTCGACCATATTATCCCGTGCTATTTGGTACTGATGTAAAGAATCAGGTGTGGGTTGCGTCTGAAAAGCATGACCGGTAGTCTGTGTAGCTCTCTCCGCTTGGATAATACGATGGTCCAACATCCATGAGTGAGGTACAGGGCGGCGTGGTAGGTCATCATCATAGCTTATCACGCCAGACAGACAGCCATTCAAGTGTTCTTTGGCTAATTTTGACCAGGTCACTGTTGTCTAATTTGGTTGAAAGCGGGCACGAGCTTAGGACATGGTCAATGTTCTGTTCAGTTTCTCCGCACTCGCAGGATGTGTCGGTTTTGAGGCCCCATTTAAGCAGATTGTCACCAATTCTGGCGACTCTGGATCTTGCTCTATTTAGTGTGAACCATTCGCGTCTTGGTAGCAGTGCCCCATCTGAGAGCTCTTCACTGGGTCCTTGCACTGTACTGTTAGGGAGACTTGTGCTGTCAGACTCCTTCCACTGTTGTATTCTGTAATTGTGGGGCAACATACCAGGTGGTATCTCCTCCACGGTGGCAAAGCTCTTTCGCGACTTGAGTCTACTTGGGGGAGGCACATGTGAGTGTAGTGGGTGCCTTGTGTCCGAGGTTTCTTTACCCTTTTCGACTTTTGCTAAAGCGCGTCGTCGAATATCTGGGGGGTGCTATGCCTGCGATTCTGTACAGGATGTTGGTGGGCGTGGGGCGAAGTGTTACTGTGATGATTCTGCAGGTTTCGTTCAGTACTGGATCTATTTTCTTTGCCTTGGCTGATCTACTCCACACCGGAGCGCAGTATTCTGCTGGTGCATAGCACAGTGCTAAGGCAGATGTTATGAGTGTGTGTGCGCATTTGCGCCCCACTTTGTTCCCGCTAGTTTTTTGAGCAGGGAGTTACGGGAGCTTTCTTTCCCTCTTGGTTTTTGGATGTGGGTAGCAAACGAGAGGGTCCTGTCCAGGGTTACCCCTAGGTATACTGGATATTGGTGGTGTTCTAGCTCTTTTCCACACCATTGGACTTTAAGCTGTCGATTAGCTTCTCTATTTTTTAGGTGGAATGCACACACTTGGGTTTTGGATGGGTTTGGGTTGAGGGACCATTTATCATAGTACTGCCCCATGAGCTCGAGGTTGGCTGATAGTCGTGTCTCGACCTCTTGGAAGGTGGTGGCCTGTGTGGCTAGGCATAAGTCATCCGCGTAGATGAATCTGCGGACGTTGGGGAAGGAGGGTTGGTCGTTTGTATAGATGTTAAAGAGCAGAGGTGCCAGGACTGATCCCTGAGGTAGACCGTTCTTTTGTGGCGTGGTAGGTGAGCTTTGGTTACATAGCGGCTGTAATAGTCGTGTGTGATATTCACTAAGGACGTGTTTAGTGCGTCGGAGGATAGGAAGTCAAATGTGGGAAGGAGACTAGATATTTACGAAATATACGTAGGGCAATATTTAGGAGGAATGGATATACGGGTCCGGTGATGAGGAGTTGGAATTCGAGATGGTATGGAGTAGTATAAACTAAGAGCAATATGGTCGGAGAAGAGAGAAGGAATTGACCGACAGGCGACACGGGATGGCACGAGGCCAGACGTGATGATGTGGTCAACTGTGCCTCCACTTGCATGTGTGGCTCCACCAGTTTCCCATCGTGTGAGTCGGTATCGATGTATGTAGAGGGATTCCACTACGGTTGGGAACAGAAGAGGTATCACCAAGAGCAGGATGTCGAGCGTTGAAATCCCCCATATAAATCATTCCACGATTTGTAGGTACTGGGAGGGCAGCGAGATTAATAACAGCAGGGGAGAGTATACGTTGCAAAGTCGAAGTTTACCATTGCCCACAGTGACTTCAATTAACTGAAAGGTCATAGTAGTATCCCTGTAGCATCGAGGGAGCTTGTGTGGCATGGATGCGTGGACGTAAGAAATGAGGCCATTCCTGACTGGATGTATGTACGAGACATAACCAGACAGCGTAGGTGCTGTGTCGCATGGCTGAGCACCACTGGGAAAGGCTTCTTGAATTGATATGATCTGGGGGTGATAGCGATGGACCCTTGAGTGCAGTGAGTTTCGTGTTATGGCGTATTCCGAAAGCATTCCAGGAGATGACGTGAAGCGATACGAGATCAGAGAATCTTATTACTATGTGCTTTGCGAGAGCCGGATGAGGTTGGTGTTTGAATGTGGGCGCTGCCAGGCGGAGCATGGGTAGAGGAGTTTAAAGGCGACGAGAGCTTCTCTAGATGGGAGGCAACTGTATCAAGTCGCTCTGTAAGGGCTGTGACAGAGGTGATAACAACTTTGTGAGATTCAACTAGACTGGCAAGAGTGGTTGCTGTGGTAGCCTGTTGGTTAACTAAACTTTCGATACGGGCACCTATGGCATCGAATCGCTTCGTGAGGGCTAAACAGCGGGATTCGAGAGATGCAACAGCTTGGCGAAGAGCTTGTACTTCAGCAGAGTCCGTGGTGCTGGGCGTCGTGAGAGAGGTGGCTGGAAGTGGTGGTGGTAGTGATGATAGTGGTGGTCCAGGTCTTTGGGAAGTGGCCGTGGGTGTTCGCTTAGTACAGCCATGCCAAACAGTGACCCCTGGTTTATGGCTTCGGGGGCACTTCCACCGGGATGTGTCTGGTGGTGGGGATATGGAAGGTTCTGAGGTAGATGCGGAGTCGTCGGACGTGGTGGGTGGAGTGGGTGTGCGGTTAGGGCAGGAACAAGTGTCATGATTCTCCGCGCACCAGGCACACTTTGCGGGAGCGGAGCAGTATCTTGAGATATGTTTGAAGTCCCAGCAGTTATAGCACAATGGAATTTCATCTTTCATTTTGCGAAGCTCACAGGGAGGGAGGAAAGGTAGGAAGGGGAACTCTAAGGTAGGCGGCGGTGGCTTAAGTAGGTTCCACGTGATGACTAGTCGGTTGACTGGCGTCCCAGTTTGGACGAATCTGCAAGCTGTATGTATGCCTGGATATTCCTTGGCATGAGAGGCGTCGATGCTGATAGGGTAGCGAGTGAGGAGGTATGTAGGGAATTTACGTGGTCTTTCCGTGGAGTCCTGGATGACTAGGCGTAAAGATAATATTTCCCCACTCGTGATGCTATTAATGATGTCTTGTCGTTGTCTTGAAACATAGACGAAACGAGACGTAATAGCTGACATCTTCACCTCAGCCAGCTCACGATCGAGACGGAAAGATTTGGCAACGTTGGAGAACCACCGAAGTTTTACGTCACAGCTTGAGTTGTCAGGGAAAGTTAATTTGACATATTTCTCTCTGGGAGCAAAGGTACTTTGTGACGGCGAAGTATAGGACGAGATTGGGGGGTAGGGGTGGGAGATGGTGTGATATCATAAGCTTGTGGCTCTGTCATTGGATTCTTCTTTGATGATTTAGCAGCAGGAGAAGGTGGTGGGCTGCTATTATTGGAGATTTCATTTAGAGTACGTTTAGCGGGGGTAAATGGTTGTGGTGCAGAGTTGCCAAATGCAGGAGAATTTTCTTGAGCGTGATGGTTGTAAGTCGTAAGTAGGGGCGATGTGTTAATTGGGTCGTCATCGTCACTCATAGTGAGATCGGCCTCAACGATGGCAATAGCCTGTGGCCCTGAGTAATCCATGATTACCACACGTTAAGATTATTCACAGGAGTTCAGAATTTATGAGCCAGTATGCGGGGAGAGCGATTCATCCATGTCGTCACAAACCTCGTACTGCGCATGTGCAGACTCGGGGCTCTCTGACCAGGAGGGTCGGAGGGATAATATTTTCACAGCTATAGACTAAATTAGTTAATGTTCACACACCGTGATGACAAAAAATGGTAGAGGTGGTCTTATAATATCTCACAGCGCACAACGAAGGGTTGGAACACAATAACACTGCCGGAATTCTTACAAAGAACACGGAGCTCAAAACTGTAGGACCGGCCACACGCCATATTTGTTTTCCTTCACAGAGAGAAAGGGAGAGAGAGAGACACGACCCCTTGGTTAATCCACCCATCAAGCGATAACCTGTGTGAATGTTTACTTCTCTGTGTGAATGAATAAGATTTGGTTCCTCTTCTTTCGTGTCTCTCTCCCCATATTTCTGCCCCTGACATAGTGCCAGGTTCCCTGGGAACGGCAGTCGGTACATCTGTTTCTCTTGAAGGGTCATTCGGAGTTCCCCTGTCGCAAGACATATTACTGATAACCTCTTCTGACCAATGACAAGCCACCTAATATTTTTATTTATCTATTTTATTTGTTTATCTTTTTTTTCGGAACTACCTGGTACACATCCGGACCTTGCGGCGCAGTGGTCCGGAAATATCCTAATGCTTCGTTATCGCCAGTAGCCCCAATGGACATTTGAGCCTTTGTACAAATTACCCCACTTCCCCTTTCCTTCCTTTAAATCCTTTGCACACACTCTTATTTGTTTCTGGTTAATGCCAGCCAATTCTTTTCAGTTGAAAGTAAAGAATTGTGCTCAGAATCGATGTGATCGTTTCGTGGTATTTATGAATGGTGTTAAAGCGGAGAGGGGGGGTCGCCGATTAAATGAAGCGGCCTCGCTGTGGATGTACTGTGTCTTGCGACACTGCTTCTGACCCAGGGCGGTGGGCAGGGTGCAGGGATGACCCGTCATCCAGGAGGTGCTCAGATGAGAGGAAGGGTGGGAGGGGTGTGGAGTGTATTTAGGGATGAAATGGGTGGGAGTGTTTTTATGCCTTTCCCTTTTTGGCTACCTCCCTTGGAAGGGGGAAAAATCCTTGGTATATGTATGTATGTATGTATGTTAAAGCTGATATCAAATAAAAAAAAAAATATTTTTTTTTTTCTTTTTTCTTTTTTTGTATTAGGGAAATATATGAAGACCTATCCTACTGAGAAACAATGAAATGTATTAAAAAAAAATTAAAGACTTTCTTCTGGTTAACCTAAGACGGTTTCATTCTGTTTATAGGAATCTCTAAGTCATAGGGAGTTAATCCTGGTAACACTATTTCCCCTGGCATTCTAGTCTGTCCCTGACCAAACTGCCCTTCCCCGATCGATCTGCAACTTGCAGAGCCCTTCCAACAACTTTACCCTACTTCCTGCTCCTGTTTTTACTCACGCTTTGTCAGGAATCCCGGAGCTTCGCGCTCGCGAAAGTCCCTAGTTCATATCTCAGGGCTGGGCACAAAAATGGGTACAGGTTATTAGGATTCATACGCAATCGCTACATAATTATGTTTGCACCCTGTCAGGTTCACTTGACACCATAATCAGACGACACACATACACACACAAACACACACAGACACACACACACGCGCATTAACACACACACACACACACACACACACACACATATATATATACATACACGCACACAAACACACACACACACACACACACACACACACACACACACAAACACACGGTCATATGTGATCCAAGACCATGGTGAATCACACACGCACACACACACACACACACACACACACACACACACACACACACACACACACACACACACACACACACACACACACACAAATATACATATGAAGCCAATTCAGTACCTTCATACTAAAAGCACACTACTGTTAGACAAAAATTTTCTGTGTATCCAGCCAGAAATGTCCCGGCACGTCCAGATGAGGACAGGCCATGGCAGAGGAGAATACAATCTCAACTTCAGGGTTTCCCACAAGGTCCCCCACCGAGAAAATGCTGTCCAAAGAAGTGTGACTTGCTGCAACTAACTGACTAACTAGTACCAAGTCATCTTCCCATCATTGTGGTAGCATGGTACCTCACCTTGCCTCCCCACCCCTCCTCCTCCACCATTTATTTTTGCCTCTTCCCCTTCTTTTGTTTCTTCTTATACCTGTCATGAACTCTGGACCATCTGCACCATTTTTTAACTTTCTATATTTTCCTCTTGTAGTGAAATGCAGATACCTTGGACAGCTCCATGATACCAACTTGTAAATACTAATGATATAGTGCAATACTTAATCATCTTTTTCCACACAAAACTTACATCACCACATTTTTTTTTTTTCTTTGTAAATTTACTTAACTTTCCAACAGTAACAAGAGGTCTAATTACCCGAGTAGAAAGACTACAATAAATGTCTCGGGACTTTCGCTTTCTGCTGTAGCCTCCTCTGTACTCAAGGTCCCTCGGTCAACCAAACGCCTCAAGGGGGACCAACACACTCATAACTCAAGGGTTGTCATCAATCATTTCCATAATTTCTTTATTGTTGCTGCCTCCTCGAGAAGTGATTATAATTAGATAAAACCCATTCTCACGGTATTACAATATCCATAATTTCCCGCGGAATGAGTATTTGTGCCCAGGTTGTTTTCAATCTGACTTCGCCGTCGCCTCACGTTCTCCGCCTCTTCCTTGCAAGACTTCCAGATACTGGACCCGAAAAGCGAAAATGTACGGTACTTATACAAGAGACCTCTTGCTGACGCTGCACTTTCCTGCCAGTGGTGGTGGAGGTTGTGGTTGTGGTAGTGGTGAAGGCGGCGGCGCGAGGCGACGGCGGTGGCGTCGATTGAAGATGTTGCGAACGATTGTTTGTTGTTGCCATCGAGGAATGCGGCGGCGGCGGCGTGGCACCCACGTCGTTAATCAGGGGGTGACGTCATATCGTTGTTTGTGATGCGCCACGGAGGAGGAAGCGAACGAGGTTTAAGAGCAAGAGACGAGATGAGGACAGGAAGAAGATGAATAATAAACGGAAAAAGTATGAAACCAAGTGAATTGGGTACGAGAGAGACAGATAGAGACAGACAGAAGACAGATAGAAAGACAGAGAGAGAGAGAGAGAGAGAGAGAGAGAGAGAGAGAGATTTGATTTGATTTGATAAATTTATTACGCCTAATGGCGGCAAGCAATTTACAAACTGAAGTAGTTACAGAGAGATGAATGTCGCGCAGGACATAGTGGAATCTAAATAAATCAATAATCACCAAGATATGGAAATCTCATACATGAATCCAAATTATTCTGTAAGAGATATTTGTAGATAAACATACATAGTACACATGTCATACATATATATGATGTATAGTATACATTCACATACATAACACATATACAATACAATATAGTAATTATATAATCCTTATGTAATTATAATAATACTTAATTACATAAATATACGCTGCACCACCAAGATACAATACTAGAATGATATATGCATTGGAAATTTGCATAAAGAGAGAGAGAGAGAGAGAGAGAGAGAGAGAGAGAGAGAGAGAGAGAGAGAGAGAGAGAGAGAGAAAAGAGAGAGAGAGAGAGAGAGAGAGAGAGAGAGAGAGAGAGAGAGAGAGAGAGAGAGAGAGAGAGAGAGAGAGAGAGAGAGAGAGAGAGAGAGAAGCAAGCACCCAGGAGAACTAGACATAACAGAGGACAGAAGCGAAACAAACAGTACGACAGTAGTAACCCGGCAATCAGGAAGACAAGCTAAACAGACACGGATGTACGTACAGTACAGGCAAACAGACAGAAGGATGAAAAGTCTCGTCGGCAAGGATCATACTAAACAAGTCAAGGTCATAGTTTCGCCCATGTTATCGCCAGCGGGCCCATTCCCAACCCCACACCTCCGCCACCCACCCTGACCTCTGACCCCCCTCCCCCGTTTACGTCTGCATTTTTTGTTTTTATGCAATCCCACTCCTTCGTTTGTTTTCTACACGTCTTTAATTCCTCCTCCTCTACCCTTTGCATTACAATGCTTACTGCTTCGTCACATTAAATGGGCAACCAAATAAGCAATCAGTCATTAAGTCGTTCGAGTGACTTATTAGCGGAGGGAAATTATACGCTACGAGTGTTCCTGCACTTCTATGCCAATCCCACACCCCAAAAGCTAACTATTAAGGATGAAACGCACGAGAGGCTGTTTAGCCGCTCAACCGCTGCGGCTGTTTGCCGTTTTTATAGAACACACTACTTTTAATGGAATTGGGCGCATTAGCGGTTAAGTAACTAATGCGCGCAATTCCGTTAAAAGTAGTGTGTTTTATAAAAACGGCTAAACAGCTGCAGCGGTTGAGCGGCTAACCAGCCTCTTGTGCGTCCGTAGCCTTACTCCTTCGGCAGGAGACGCTGCCACAAGAAGCTGAACAAGGTCGTCTGTTGTTGTTGTTGTTGTTGTTGTTGTTGATGATGTTATTGTTGTTGTTGTTGTTATTGTTATTGTTACTGTTGTTGTTAGTGTTTTTTGTCGCCGTTGTTGTTGTTTTGCTATTGTCGTTATTGTTGTCGTTGTTGTTCATATTGTTTTTGTTTTTGTTGTTGTTGTTGATGTTGTTGATGTTGCCGTTGCCATTGTCGTTGTTGTTGTTGCTGTTGTCGTAGTTGTTGTTGTTTTGTTGTTGTTTTTGTCATTGCGTGTCATTGTCGTTGTTGTTGTTGTCGTTGTTGTCGTTATTGTTGTTGTAGCTTGTTGTTGCTGTTTTCATTATTGCTGTCGTTGTTGTTATCGTTTTTGTTGCCGTTGATGTTGTCGTTTTCGTTGTTGGTGGTAGTGGTGTTTTTGTCTTTATTGTTGTCGTTGTTGTTGTCGTCGTTGTTGTTTTGTTGTTTTTGTTGTTGTTCTTTTTGTCATTACCGTTTCCATTGTCGTTGTTGTTGTTATTATTGTTGTAACTTGTTGCTATTGTTGTTACTATTGTTATTGTTGCAGTTTTCATTGTTGTCATCGTTTTTGTTGTCGTTGATGTTGTTGTTGTTGTTGCTGTTGTTTTTGTTTTTGTTTTATTGTTTTGTCGTTGTTGTCGTTGTTGTCGTTGTCGCTGTTCTCGTTGTTGTCGTCGTCGTCGTTGTTGCTGTTGTCGTTCTTGTCGTTCTTGTTGTTGTTACTACTGTTGTGTAGATTTATAGTTTCTACCAGCGAAAAAAATACACGTGAGCGACGAGCGATTTCGCTCGGGAAAGTTCCAATGTCGCTCTCGCAAATCCAATAGCGGGAGCGATCCCCCACAAAAAAATCGCTCCCGCGTCAAGATTCAACGTTTTTCATGCATTATCCATCATATGGTAATCCCTGAATCCCATCACCATTGATGAAAGGATCAGAGCAAACACAACTTACCTGTGATCAATCACTGCATTATCAATCGATATCATAAACGCAACGCATCAATCAACTTTAATTTGTTGATGTACGTACGTATGTGTACGCGGTATAGCTGCTAGAGTTCAATGGCTTACCAAGCCTAGCTTCGTTTCAGCTGCATGCGCGCGTATACTAGTACATGTTGACTAGACTCTACACGACTATCTTGCTACATAATGTCGCTAGTTGCGAATTGCATGGTACCTGTATGCAGGGAAGTTCGTTGGTTGCATGCAGCTAGCTGCCCAATCAACGCGCTGACTACATGTACAATGCACCATACCCAATACCACATCACCGCATGCATACGTACACTGTACATATGCAAGCTCGCTCGAGGCCTAGGAAGAAAACTGGGAAATACCATTTATAACCTCGTTCGCGTATTTATGAGAAAACAAAATAGAATCAAATGTTTGGTTAGTAATTGAAAGTAAATAAATTTAAGTATGAATATGAACATTTGATAATTATATACACATGGCTCTGGAAGTATAAAAAATTGCTTTGGTAATTAAAAAAATGGCTCTGGTGAAATTTAGAAAAAATAAAAAATGGCTCTGGAAAAAAAAATTCCTGGTTTCTACCTACTTTGAGTACTTGAGTACTGGTCTTTGAAGAAGCAAACTCAACGCGATATTTTTCTTTAATGATGCAGTCTTCTCATTTATACATACATGCAACCTCTGAAGAAGCATCGGGAGTTGCCAGAATAACTATACATATATATATATATATATATATATATAATATATATATATATATATATATATGTATGTATATATACATATATTTATATATATGTATATATATATATATATATATATATATATATATTACAATGGTAGGGTAGCAGGTCCTCTTTCAGGCAGATTTGATTAAACTTTGCAGCAGCTTCTGCATTCACGAGTTTCTTGCTGACATGTTCAACTTTTCTAATACTTGAATATTGAATATCGTTGATTTGTCTTAATATATGTCCAAACTTTATTTAGAATGAATGTGAGGGCAATTCTAGTTTCTTGATTTTACTTGTAGAGCTTTCGCCTAACTTTAGGCATCTTTAGTACAAATTTATTACAAAGAGTAATAGTGACAATATATACAAAAACATATGGGACATTAGGACAGTTCTCAGGAGACAGGATCTGTAGCTCCGCCCACTGGGTAAACGGTGAACCTTAGCCTGTGATCTATATACTTAGAAGTAGGAATGACGAATTGGTCAGGATTTTGTTTATTCGTGGTGGGATTTTGCCCTTTAATGTATAGTGCTTTTAGGATAAGAGGGCGTCTGTAGTTCGATTCCTTTTGTAGAATGATGATTCCTCCTTCCAGATCCTTCCTTGTGACTGGGGATTGGTGTGTGCTAATGTAGTATTGTTTAATAGCTACATTAGAGAGGTGAAGGGTGAGGCGTCCTGACAGTTTTGTCGTAGTCGACCCTATGTACTTTTCATTAAAGGTCTCACACTTCCCTTTTGTACATGTGTATTCGTACATAAGGTGGCTACGTCGGAGTACTGGGGTTCGCTGGCTAGGGCTATTCTTAAGGAGGAGGTGGGACGTTTTCCTATTCTGGTACCAAATGTTCAGGTGGATTTTGTCGTCACTAGTGGAGTGTCTGACAATTTTGTCGATGATCTTCCTGATGGCTTCCTCGTCAGCACCACCAAAGGGAGCTAGAAGACTTAAAGGCTACCTTACCTAAATTTCACCACAAAGAACAGCGTCAACGGACAACTCCCTTTCCTGGACGTCAAGATTGAAGCTAGTCCTCAAGGTTTCAAGACCGTAGTCTACTCCAAACCATCCAACCCTGGTCTTTCCCTAAGCGGGAACAGGGAATGCTCATCGCGATATCGTAAGTCCACCATAGATGCTTACGTCAGAAGAGCCCTGTCGCACTGCAGTGATTGGAATCGTACACACGCCGAGCTAGACAGGATTACACAAGTCCTGGTCAACAACGGTTTCTCAAACAAAGAGGTACAAAATGTCATCAGCACACCTGGACAGATGGTACAGACCCCCGACCGACAATATTCAAATAGGACAAAAGATCACAATATTTTACAAGAGCATGATGTCCTCCCAATATAGAGCAGACGAGGAAGCCATCAGGAAGATCATCGACAAAAATGTCAGACACTCCAACAGTGACGACAAAATCCTCCTGAACATTTGGTACCAGAATAGGAAAACGTCCCACCTCCTCCTTAAGAACAGCCCTAGCTAGCGAACTCCAGTACTCCAACGTAGCCACCTTGTGTACGAATATACATGTTCAAAAGGGAACTGTGAGACCCTTAATGAAAAGTACATAGGGTCGACTACGACAAAACTGGCAAGACGCCTCACCCTTCACCTCTCTAATGGAGCCATTAAACAACACTACATTAACACACATCAATCCCCAGTCACAAGGAAGGATCTGGAAAGAGGAATCATCATTCTACAAAAGGAATCGAACAACATGCGCCTTCTCATCCTAAAAGAACTTTACATTAAAGGACAAAATCCCACCATAAATAAACAAAAACCTGACCAATTTATCATTCCTACTTCTAAGTATATAGATCACAGGCTAAGGTTCACCGTTGACCCAGTGGGCGGAGCTACAGATCCTGTCCCCTGAGTGACTGTCCTAATTCCCTGTCTCTCCTAATGTCCCATTTGTTTTTGTGTATATATTGTCATTATTACTCTTTGTAATAAATTTGTACTGAAGATGCCTAAAGTTAGGCGAAAGCGCTACACGTAAAATCAAGAAACTAGTATTGCCTTTACATTCATTCCAAATGAAGTTTGGACATATATTAAGACAACTCAACGATATTCGGTGTTCAAGTACTAGAAAAGTTGAACATGTCAGTAAGAAACTCGTGAATTGTAGAAGCTGCTGCAAAGTTTAATCACATATATATATATATATATATATATATATATATATATATATATATATATATATATATATATATATACAAATAGGCTGTTGAGGCTGTTGTCATATTTGCTTTTTGTACATAAGTGTTGCCATATTCTGAAAAAAGGCTTGTCGCGTCGGTTGGTGACGATGACAGGCGCCGCTTCTATTGTAGTCGGAGACCGTGAGGTCCCTTTTGTCCGAGCAGGTGTTCCTGGCGTTGGCTGGAAGGTCTAGTCCTCAGGTCCTGAGGACAATGGGGGAATCTCTCGAGAGTTCATTTGAGACGTTGGAGTACTGCTCATTCCATATGCATGCGTGCGCGCGTGTGCACGCTGGATAGCGAAGGGTTGACAACAGTTGTTGTTGCTTCTGTTGCAGTTGCTGTTGTTCTTATTGTTGTTTTTCTTATTGTTGATGTCGTCGTCGTTGTTATTGTTGTTTCTGTTGTTAATTAGGTTCCTATTTTTTTTTGTTATTGCTGTTGTTGTTGCTGTTGTTGTCGTTGTTGGCGTTGTTGTTGTTTTGTTGATGTCATTGTTGTCGTTGCTCTTGTTGTTGCTGTCGTTTTTTCGTTGTTGTTATTTGTTGTTGTTGTTGTTGTTGCTGCTGCTGCTGCTGCTGGTGTTGTTGTTGATGTTATTGTTATTATTCTTGTTTTGTTTGTTTTGTTGTTGTTGTTGCAGTTGTTGTTGGATCCCTCAGTGTCAGTAAGTTGACATCGGAGTTATGGTCATTGAATTGAAAGGTTCATCGAGATATCCTGAAGTCCTTCAGTGCAGTGTGCCGCCCTCAGCTGAATAAAATTGTCACTTGTCCGGTATTCGCTAAAATAAAATCAGCAAACCTCATAGCAGGTCCCCCCGGTCCCCAAGGTCATGGAATTACTAGGCAACGTGGATTCCGGGCTTCAGGACCTCCTTTTCGTGTCTTTTATATGTCAGCCCTGTGATTCCCGAGGTGAAATTAGGCTTGTCATTGCCACAAGATGATACCTAAATGGCTACTTTCCGTTCTTGCATTCTAAACGCTGACTATCACAGGAATATTCCACAAGCTTAATAGAATCGTCTGACGTCAGCTAGAATAGAATATATGGAGAGTGACGTCGTAGTACCACGGGTAGATCCTTTTCCTCTTCATCATCCTACTTTATATTTCCCTCTCACTCCTTTCTTTTTCTCCTCCTACTCTTCGTCGTCTTTCACTCCTTTCCTCTCTTCTACTTTAGCCACCCCTACTAACACTCCTTCTCCTCCATATCTTTCCCTGTTTATCCAACTGCTCCTACCCATATACCTCTTTACTCTCTCCTCCTCCCCCTTCTCTTGATCCTTATTCTCTTCCACTTACTCATCTTCCACCCCCTCCTTCGCCCGCCACCCCTAACCTCCGACCCCCAGATCATCTGCCATAAGACTGAAGTTGTACCTAACTCCGCTCAGCCAACTCGCTTGCCACTCAGAAAGCACCTTCTCCCCCACCCCAAGCTCTCCTCTCTTCTCCCTTCACCTCCTACTTCCCCCTCTCCCCACCACCCCTCACCTCCACTCCATTCCCATCTATTCGCCACCGCACACGCATTCTTTCCGTATTTGTCTTTCCCTTCGGCACTCCCACATCTCCCTCCCTCTTCGCTCCATCTCACTACATTCTTCCCTTCCAATCGCCTCTAGTTGCGTTCATATCTTCCTACCCCTCTGCTTCTCCCTCTATCTGTCTATTTGTCCGCATGCCTATCTCTGTGTCACCTTGTCCATTTGTTTCTTTGTCCTGTATGGTTGCCTGTCATTCTTTTTTTTTTAATATATTTACCACTATCTTCTTTTGGCACTATATCTATTTGCCCATCTCTTTGTCTTTCCGTTTGTTTATCTACCTATTCATCTGT
>NC_134801.1:26478725-26481225 GCF_046742065.1 Oratosquilla oratoria | reverse complement strand
ACTCCCCTCCACCCTCCTCCCTCCCTATTATCTTGGCTCCTCCTGGATGACGGGCCATCCCTGCATCCTGTCCACTGCCCTGGGTCAGAAGCAGAGTCGCAAGACACAGCACATCCACAGCAAAGCCGCTTCATAAATTCGGCGACCCCCCCCCCCTCTCCGTCCCCTCATGCAAAAAAGGAGAAGACGGGGAGAAATCCCTTCGGGCTGCGTCAATTTTTTTCTCATACATACTTCCTCACCCCCCATCCCCCCACCCACTCCCCCTCATGCATCATAACCATTCTCTATTCACCCCTGTCTTCTGTCCTCTCCCGTCCTTCCTCAACAGACATTCCCCTCTTCCCCAAAGCCCCCTTCACCCCATCCATCCATCTCATCCTAGGACGCCCACTCATATTCACTCCTTCCACCTCCGCCTTCCACACTTCTTTTTTGTCATTTTTATTCACTCATTCTTTCCATGTGTCCAAACCATGCTAATACTCTTTCATCAACCCTATCTCCCAGCTCCCTTTCCACACCTGTTCTCCTCCTCACCTCCTCTTTCTCGCTCTATCTAGCCTAGTAACCCCTATCATACTTCTCAGACATTTCATCTCAAACACATTCAAACTCCTTCTCTCTTCCTCTCTCATGTTCCATGTTTCTGCCCCGTACATTTCTGTTGGCACAATCACTCCTTCATATAACCTCCTCTTAGCATCCATTCCCAGATGTCTATTTCTCATTACACTTTTTAATCCACCAAGGCATTTACTCGCTTCTCTCAATCTACATTCTACCTCCACCCCCATTCCTCCCTTTCCTGTCACATTCGCACCCAAGTATCTGAAACTATCCACTTCCTCTAGTTTCTCTCCCTTAATGCTCACTTCCAGTCTACTGTCACTCTCTCCCCTTGTACATCTCATCACCTTACTTTTGCCCACATTTATATTCAGCTTCCTTCTTTCACATACCTTCTCAAACTCTGTCACTGACTTCCTCAATCTCTCCTCTGATCCTGCTACAAGCGCAGTGTCGTCAGCAAACAACAGCTGGCTCACCCCCACTTTTCTCCATTTTCCTTAATCATGTCCAATCCTTGACCCACTACCTTTGCATTCACCTCTCGCACCACCCCATCCATGTAAAGATTGAACAGCCAGGGCGACATAACTCACCCCTGACGAAGTCCCACCTTTACCTCAAACCATTCACTCTCTCCATTTCTAATCCTAATACAAGGTCTATTACTCTCATAAAAACTCTTGACTGCTCTTAACAGCTTTCCTCCTATCCCATATATCTGCAGTACCTCCCACAGTGCCTTCCTGTCTACCGTGTCGTAAGCCTTTTCCAGATCCATAAAAGCCCAAACAACATCCTTACATTTTCCTATAGCTTACTCACATATCTGTCTTACCACTAAAATCTGATCTACACAACCCCTACCTGTCCTAAAACCACACTGTTCCTCACCAATTACTCCCTCTGTTCCTCTCCTAATCTTCTCAATCAAGACCCTCCCATAAGCCTTCCCAACTACACTCAACAAACTGATTCCTCTGTAACTACTACACTCACACTTGTCCCCCTTTCCTTTGTAAAGCGGAACTATACAGGCACTCCTCCAGTCCTCTAGCACTCTACCCTCTCTTAAACAAACATTAAACAACCTCACCAGTCAGTCCACCATAACTGTACCTCCTCTCTTCAGACATTCTGCATGGCATCCATCCAACCCAGGTGCCTTACCTGCTCTCATCATCTTTACAGCTGCTTTCACTTCATCCTTCCCTATTTCTCCTCCATTTTCCTCACTCATCACTCTCATTTTCTTAGCGCTTCCCACTGCAACTACCTTTCCCTCTCTATCCTCCTTCACATTTAGCAACTCCCTAAAATACTCTGCCCACCTACCTCTCACTGCCTTCTCTTCCATTATCATCTCTCCATCTGCATCTTTTACCTTTTCTTCTCTACTTGATTCGCCTCCTCTTCCTCTTTTAACTTCCTTCTAAAACATCTTTTTACTACTTTCATAATTTTCTGTCATACTCTTTCCCCATTTCACATCTGCTCTCCTCTTTGCTTCCTTTATCTTATGCTTAACTTCCTTTCTCTTTACTTTGTACCTCTCATACGATTCCCTCGTCCTAATTTGTTGCCAATCTATGAATGCCTGCTTCTTCTCTTCTACACCCTTCTTTGCTTCCTCATCCCACCACTCACTACCCTTCTTTGCTTCCTCATCCTACCACTCACTACCCTTCTTTCTATTTCCTCCCTCCCTCCTTGTTCCACACACCATCTCTGCACACCTTATGACTCCCTCCTTGAACCATCCCCATTCCTCCTCCACTCCTAGCTCTACTCTATCCTTTACTCTCTCCCACTCCTCTCTCAACTTCTTCTTATACTCATTCTCCTTTTTTTCCCTCATTTAAGCAGTTCACTCTAAGTACCTCCTTACCTTCTGCCCTTTTCCTCTTTCTCCACCTATTCTCCACTCTCA
>NC_134801.1:26466225-26473725 GCF_046742065.1 Oratosquilla oratoria | reverse complement strand
TAGTCATTCTTCCAGTTATATATTGTACGGATCGAGATAATTCTACAATATGTTGCCATTCCTTCTTTAACGCAGCCTATGGCCTATCATGCATCATGGATATTGTAAATAATTTTCAAATGAATGATAATAATAAAACTGCTATTGCAGAAGCTGTGCGACTGGTTAAATATCTCCTACCCAGAACCCTTCTTGATAGATATTTCTTTGGCATCACTCTATCTAGTCTGAACAAAATCGCCTGGTGCCCTCCAGGGCAACATCTTTAAAGGGCTGAAGAGTTGAACGCAATTCCCCAAGGGAGCAAACTGGAGACGACATGTTTGCGGTTGCATGCGTCAACAATGACCGTAATTGCCCTCCTTTCTCGGGGTAAACCACCGCCAATTATTTGACCCACTCATGGTGGCGGCGATGCGTCTTCACGTTTGTGACATGACGTCACTTCCGCTTCTTGGTCGCGGAGAGCCCTTCTTCGTCTGATAAACTTCTTACGGAGCGTGAGGATGATGGAGGGTGGGAGGGAAGGAGGAGGAGGAGGAGGAGGAGGAGGAGGAGGAGGAGGAGGAGGAGGAGGAAGAAGAGAGTAGAAGAAGGAGGGGAGAGGATGAAGTGTGATTTTACTGTCATACTTTTACTCCAGAAAAATAATCAGTTCTGTGATGTGACAACAAGGGTAGAATTAAATATTCTTTTAACATGGGGTATATCATAAATTTGACAACTCAGATACACTAGACTTTAAGCCCTCCGTAATGAAAAGTGCCTCGTATACCAAAGCACAGGTATCTATCCTTGACGCTATCACTATCTTTATATCATAGCTAAAATACACCATTTACGATTCGATGTTTGCGATCTTATCCATTCCCCCCGTGAATCGTCTTTCCCACGATCTTTTCCTTTTGGACCAGATTCTTTATTATAATATCCCGCCCAAATCCTTCCTTCAGTAAAATGTGGAGGCTTAACATTTCCCCAGAAACTAAAATCATCTTTTCGTCTTTTCCTTAGGCTGAACATCACTTTGTGTCTGAATTGCTGAGCAACCTGTCCCCTAGTAAGGAGTTCTACACGGATGGCGTCTGGAAGTCCAAGGGAGCTTGGGAGTGGGAGTCAGACGGGACGCTGGGATACAGCAAATGGTGGCCAGGTATGGTGACGTCATGTCGCATGTGATCGACATGACGAGTAGGGTTATTTGTATTTGAATGTTACCAGTGATTCCAGCAACAATTATGATGCTATGACGAGTACTAATAATTCATATACTTTAATGGCTGTCTCATCCCTCGTTATTTTTGTTTACATTGGCAGTGAGTTGGTGATCATTCTAGATGAAAACTCTTTAAAGCAAATGGCCTCAGCAAACACTCGATGACCATAACTGTTAATCTCCAGATTTCTCCAAGACAAGAGTATCTTCCTCTTTATAATTACAATAGCTAAATTTAACCTAGAGCAAATAGTCCTAATCAAGTCACTGAACTTCAGGACAATGAGCCTTTGCTATCTGGAAACAGGAAGGTTCATGCTATAGACACCAAGAGCAATTCAATACTGTTGTTATTAGTACTGTTGTACCTCTTCCCATAGTTCCTATATCATACACAAACACAAACACACACACACACACAGACACACACACACACACACACACACACACACACACACACACACACACACACACACACACACACACACACACGCACACACACAATATCATGACTCCTCCTCCCTTTTTGTCTTTTCTATTTTTCGCCCAGTGGTTGTATAAACCTTGTCCCACCATACTTGTTGATAGAGGGCCTTTCAGTTTTGTCTCCACAATTCCCATAATGTCAGATTTCTCTATTTCTAGATAGTCGTTTAGTTAATTAATTCCAGAGATCATACTGTCGATATTTGTGTCTGCCACTTTTAGTTTCAATTTTTTTTTTTTTTTTTTTTTTTTTACATTTTTCTGAGGTACCATTTTGTCAGTCTCAGGTCCAGTACTCAAAAGAAAAAAAAATCGTTTTTTCCGTCTCCGTTCTTTTCTCATTTCTATCGTTGGCTTCAATTCTGAGAGCCTTGTCTTTCTCTTTTTCCTCATCAATCATTTCTTTTTTTATCCACGTATGTTTGAATTTCTCGCTGTTTCCTAATATAATCGCTTTCGATGGTACTTCCTCGGCTATCATTTGAGTTCTTAGTTTTATTTTCAGAGGTCTATATTGTTTTTCTTTTGAATATTTACCTATTCTGTGAATCTCGTCAATTTTTTGTCCAAATTTTGCCCTTCGTCCTGAATTTCAGAATTTCCTTAGCTATTTCCTTTTCCTCATTTTCTCTCAGGTATCTATACACATCGTGTTTTTCTTGGATACCATGGACTAAAATGCATTTACCTTTGTCAACTGTATCTCTAACCAAATTTTCCTTTTCATTAATTACTTTCATAGCTGTTTCTTTTGTATTTTTCTCCATCTGCTTTTGTACTATTTCATTAAAGGATATTTTTTGGTTTTCCTGTTCTTGTTTTCACTGATTTTTTTATTTCAAGGAGGTCTGTTTCCTTGATTGACTCTTCCACCTTTCCGGTCACTACCTGTAATTGCTTCTTGACCTCCTTTTTCAGTTCTTCGTTTTTTATTTTTATCCTCATTTTTCATTCTTTCGTTTTCTCATTTGAGCATGTCAATTTCGCTCTTTAGGTCACTCAATTCTATAATCATTTGCTCGTTACTCTTACGTAAGTAATCAACTCCTTAAGTACAGCTCAGTAGTCCAATTTTGAATCTATGATTTCTTCCACTAGTTCGTTTACTTCACGATTTCTTAATCCATTGCTATATCTAACTTCTCTATCTATATCTAAGCCTTTAGCTATTTCTCCTGGATTTCTTTAAAAACCTGAAAAACTGTTGTTCTCCCATCTTTGATTTATTCTTGGTGTGTCAATTAAGCATGTCCTCTTAGGAATTACTCCTCTCGACGACTCAACCTTGCTTATATCCAGGCCTCTCTTCGTTGGTTCATTCAATATTTTTTCGCCTTTTTCTTAATTGTGCCAACTATACCTATTTCAAGAACTGGATTTAACCTTATCGGTCACACGAGAAATATAGCCTACACATCCTGCACAATAACAACTAGTCATTTCCTTCGTGTCGGCGACAAAACCGCTACATCGGAGCTCAATCGCTGCACTTCCTTTCGCTTCGGTGTCTTGTTTATATGTGTGTGTGTGTATTTATGTGTGTGCGTGTGTGTGTGTGTGTGTGTGTGTGTGTGTGTGTGTGTGTGTGTGTGTGTGTGTGTGTGTGTGTGTGTGTGTGTGTGTGTGTGTGTGTGTGTGTGTGTGTGTGTGTGTGTGTGTGTGTGTGTGTGTGTTTGTGTGTGATTCACCATGGTCTTGGATCACGTGTTTGACTCGTGATCGACAGCTATTTCCACCCTGAAGAGAGCTCAGAGCTAATATATATATATATATATATACATATATATATATATATATATATACATATATATATATATACATATATATATACATATATACATATATATATGTATATGTATATATATATATATATATGTGTATATATGTGTGTGTGTGTGTGTGTGTGTGTGTGTGTGTGTGTGTGTGTGTGTGTGTGTGTGTGTGTGTGTGTGTGTGTGTGTGTGTGTGTGTGTGTGTGTGTGTGTATTCACCTTGGTCTTTTGATCACGTGTTGGACTCGTGATCGACAGCTATTTCCCTGCCGGAAGAGAGCTCAGAGCTCGTAAAACCGATCTATGGGTAATGCTATGACCTTCCATACACACACACACACACACACACACACACACACACACACACACACAACTCCCCGCCCACGAGTCAGAGTAACGACACGAAGCACAGCGATACCGAACTTATTTCGGCCCTGGGCAGGATTCGAACTGGGTACTGCGAGCACTATCGTACTTCCAAGTCCAGCGCTCTATCAACCGCGCCACCGAGTGTGAGTGTGTGTGTGTGTGTGTGTGTGTGTGTGTGTGTGTGTGTGTGTGTGTGTGTGTGTGTGTGTGTGTGTGTGTGTGTGTGTGTGTGTGTGTGTGTGCTTGTGCACATGTGAATATACATAAGTATATGCGTATGTGCGTGCATGTACATGTTCATGTGTGTATGTATATGTGTATATAATTTGTGCATATGTGCATGTCTATGTCCACATATATGTCTACAGTAAGTCTGTGTCTATGTGCATATGTGCAGTCTAGTCCATATCTATGTCTATGTCTATGTCTATATGCATGTATACGTATAAGGAATATCACCATACATTCTTCTGACTTTGGTATTACTCTTTCCAGGATGGAACACTACCCGAAGCAACGCTCGCCCGCCACGTCCACTCTCCTCTGTGTCGTCCTCATCCTGCATCCTTCTCAAACAATCTTACTCACTGACCTCTATGTCGAATTTCGTTGCTTCGAGTACGACCACACCCTCAGAATACGAGAGCGGGTACTTCTTCTTCGCCAGCTGCTCCGACTGTGGAGCCTCCAGGTCCTTCGTCTGCCAGGCAGATCAGCAGTCGACTGCAGGTGGGCTTTGTCGTTTCATGGTTCCTTGCGGAGAAGGGATATGAAGTTGGCAATTCTTCTGCACAACCGGCCCTTGTGTAGGAGAGAAAGAGCCATTGGTGCACGAGGAGGCCTTGTAGATGCAGTAGTAGTTGTTGTAGCTGTAGTTGTAGTTGTAGATGCACGTACAGGTTATTCCAAGTAACTTATTCGGTGCACGCGTACAAATCTGCCGGCTCCTCACCTTGCTCGTTATGTTATGTAGATCATTTCCTGGAATTTGGAGGTGATATTTACTTCAACGATTCTCTAAATTTACTCTTCCAGTGAGACGATATTGTATATTATTTTCTGAAGCGTTCTGGTGTGGTCTTCAGAATATTCCATGTCATTTAGCGGTGTACGCCATAGTGCTGCCCTTTACATATTTTGATGTGGCTATTGCAAGACGATTTTATTCATCTGAATAGAAAACAGCCATTCCTTTCCTAAAGTAGATCCGTTTAATAACTTCATTGCGATTACGCCTTTTACATATTTTCTTCATCTTACAATTATTCGTTTATTTATTCATTCATTTAGATTTGTGACGTCATTGCAACAAATACCGATCCTTCAAAACTAGTGTTGTAATCATGGTGAAGCATTCCTCAAATGAGGAGCCACAAGTTTCGATTAAGTTTCTTACAGGACGACGATGCAATCAGCGTCCACCCTTGTTGTATATTCTGTAACATCTCCCACGACTACACTTTGTACCTACGATCAGATCATCTGTAAGGATATCTGTTCCTACTTAAAAATTCTTCAAAAAGGCCTTTCTGGAAGATGAATGAGATTCCCCCCCGAGACCCAAAGTCTCTTCTCCCTGATACGGAGGTACACATCCCTCTAATACAAGAGCGTGCCCTTTGGTTCAAGAATGTATCCTCCAACTGCACAGTGCTGCTCAAGGAGAACAGCAGAAGGCTCACCTTGACTCAAAAATGCTTGCACTCCGTTTCCTCAAATTCTGCTGCTAACACCGACCACCCAATTAGCCTCTGTTATGAGTAGTTTAACCTAACGCATGAGGATGGGGCCAGGACCAGGAGGTGGTTGAATTGTTATTAGAAATAAGGTTGCCGACAGTGCTAGTGTATATTCAAACACATCACTGCAACATTGTCCGTGGCAAAGTCACATTTGTCTGGGTTGTTGCTAGCAGTTACTTCAGCCTCTGTCCGAAACGGTTGAAAATAGGAAAGATGCAACTGATTCAGATGATGTGATCCCATCTTAAAATCACTAATACACATTAAAAATAACAAAGCATGAATAGGGATATTGGCATGAAAAGTACCATTAATCAGCACGAATCTACATAAAACATGATCATATTGCCACAGAACTATTTACAACTAATAGGATACATCTGCACACAGTACAATTAAGTTACTTTGAAGAGAGGAAATATACCATAATACATCTGAGTACAAAAACGATCTGTTGAAGGCCACAGAACAAGTATAAAAAAAAAAGAAAAACATACCTGATGCGTACACGCCGTCATAAGTTTCCCCAGCACACGAAAAATACGGGCACTCAGGATAGTTTCAGCTCTCCACACGTCCACCATACGCGAAACATTATGAAAACAGTTCCAAACGTTCGCAAAAATTCCCAGAACACCACCAGGAACACTAAATATGCTTATTTTCAAACACAACTACACATTTTTTTTCAGAACCATAAAATACCCGTGGCAACTACAGCAATGAGCAAAAGTTCCTGAATTACCCGACGATTTCTGTGCAAACAGAACTGATTTTGACCACTGGCATATTTGACTAAAATATAGTCGTATAATGACATGTTTAAGAAAATTATATAAATGCAATAATATTTAGAGCTATGCTTGCATGATTGGAATCATTGGATCTCTTCGGATTTTTGCTTGTGATTGTACAGGACATCAAATGTGGCTTAGTCCATCCTACAGGCTCATCGTGACAAGCAGCAGTTTAATAAGCTAATTTGAATAGATAAAAACTTGTGTAGCTTCTGTAGCTAACCGAACCAACTAACATGCATGTTACTTTTTCAGTAAGATGTTTAATTAAGAAAAACATAAATTCATATTATTCAAAAAATTACTTTAAAAATAAAAAATAATAAATCAATGAAACATTTTTTTTTTCTTGGAACATTGTTGTTTGTCCTGTTCAGCATTCAAATATCTCTATGCATAATTTTGCCTCAGCTTATAAACTTAAATTACATGTACCTTCATACATACCCACAAACTCCTCTTAGAAACATAACTCTAATATTAGCTTGCAACATAAGACACCACTCGCCATATCACCAATGCGAACATCACTGCAATATAACTTGTAAAACACCCAAATCTCTCAAGTAAAATACAGCTCTCAAAATTATTTTTTTGATAGATTAAAGTAAAAATATTCCTTCACGAATATCCGAACCTGTCCTATGATATGTAGGATCTCTGTAAATATGCCCATCGCTCTTGAGTGTTTGACACATTTCTTAATAATGAAGTGATATTTTTTTTAACAAAATTGTATCAAGGAAGTAGCAAGGAGATATATTTGTAGATCGGTACGCTTTTCGTTCTTTACTTTCTGAGACGGCCCTCTACGAGAATTCAATCTTCGTTCTTTTTCATATATAGCTAACTTCATTTTGTTTATTTACGTATTTGCTTTTTGCCGCCCTTTCACAAGAAAATTCCTGAAATCTAATTTTTAAAATTTGGATATCCGCATTAGTGAAATTTCATGCATAATACAAGACAACTACAAAACCCCCTTCCCCCAAAAAAATATTACTAAATTCTAATGGCTATCAGATTAATAACTGTGCAGCAAAGGTCCTACATTCTAAAACTCAGACTGCATCATTTGCTTAGTGGCCGGTTTTTTTATGCACCAAATTGTTCAGGGT
>NC_134801.1:26438725-26458725 GCF_046742065.1 Oratosquilla oratoria | reverse complement strand
CTCTATGCTGAACAAAATCATCTGGCGTCTTACAGATCAAAATCCTAAAATTTACGTCAGTATCGAAAGGGTCAAATGAAGAGAGCCTATTGCACATTCACAGACCAAAGTCTGGTCACCAATCACCTAAATTTGATTGCGCAGCTGTCATTTTTGTTGCCCTTGCACTAGGGCAATTTCGCTTGACTCTTTCGCTGCGGAGGAGTGGTCCTATCAGCTGACTAATATTACCTGGCGGCAGCTAGAATAAAGATAAAAATCGCATAACCCATCATGAGATTAAACAAAACTATATTTAAGACAATGTAGCTTATATTTACTACACATTTTTGTTCAGAGGCAGTGAGAGGACATGTGCCAGTGACTTTAGCATTCATTCATAACTTCTCTCTCTCTCAAACTTAGGGATAGAAGTGGGCTATTAGGACTAAATACACGTTGAGGCTATTACCTGGATTTTTGCTCTGAAATCGCCAAGCCCCCACCGCGAACCGTCGCATTTCCCTCTCCTCTTCACACTCCACCTTTTGCTCTTTTAGCTGCGTTCTCAACCGCAACAACGTGGGCCTCAGCGGACTCGAGCCTTCCCAAAGCGAGTCCTTCTACGAAATGAAAGGACGTAGGTTGACGTGCAGCGATCGGCACACGTGTGCCAACGGCAAGTGCGTCGCCAAGACGGCGCTTTGCGACGGCAAAGACGACTGCGGCGACGGCAGCGACGAGAGCCAGTGCGTTGCGGCCTCCGCCTCTCTCCGCTACGAAACCAGACTCGTTGGCGGCAAAGGACCACACGAAGGCAACATACAGGTGGGTGTGCGCACGACCAGTTTTACTTCCAAGTACCGCACTGCAAGGAATGGTGTCTTTTGTGAAAAAAGCTATAGCAAGCGTATTTACGATACTGATTAGTCGTAAGTATATCAGCTAATGCTGTGCAAGCCTCACAGCTCCTTAGATAATGGCCGGTATAGTACAGAGTAAGCAACTGTACATTCATCGCCATCTGCATACGGCTGATGATGAAATTCATCAAGTACTCGTACGCTATCCCTTTTATTACACTTAAATAATTAGAATGAGTATAGGTACTGTAGTACAGGGTTCTACATATTTCGGGATATTATTCTTTACTTAGAGTCTCCACTTGTTTATCCTAACAAAAGTGACATTTCTCAACTATGAATATCAGTGCGTGAGATATGCTTGCATAGCTCTGATATATCATGGGTTAGGTTTGAATGACTGCAACAATACATAAATACAATGTTGCCACACCAACGAAGCTCATTCAAGTATATATTTATCTATATCCTGCATTTAGGTACGAGTGAAAGGAGAATGGGGATACGTCTGCGACGACGGCTTTGGCTTCGCAGAGGGAGACCTCCTTTGCAAAGGTCTTGGACACGAGGGCGCTGACAGATACACCTGGAATGACGAGTTCGGCCTGAAGGACACAAGTAAGTACGACATGACGTCATAATGTTACCCTTTGAGAGACAAATTGTATATCCAATAAATAAATGTGAAAGAGTTACAGAAATCGTGAAAGATCTTACCCTTTCGCTGTGCAGGAGATTTCCTTCCACTAAATAAAATCGCCTGACGGCAGCTACACCAAATGTAGAAGCTATGAATAGTAATGAAAGGATTAGAATCAACAACGGAAAAACACGATCTGTGAAATGTATTCCCGCGTTGAGGGGATCAGTCGAACTAGTCCACGTAATATCCAATGCTTGTTTTGTTCACCACAGCCTCCTTACGGAGTTCTACGAAGTTCTGGTTGGACAACGTGCGGTGCCGAGGTAACGAGAGGTCGTTCTTCGACTGCGCCTCTTCCGGCATCGGGATCCACGACTGCGCGCCCAGAGAGGTCAGTATACACCCGCACTAACATTCGGAATTATTATTATTATCATCATTGTAATTATCATTATTATCATAACTCTTTGTTAATACTATTATTATTACTACTACTATTGTTATCATTATCATCATTATTACTACTACTGTTATTATTATGCAAAGATGATGTGTGGAACAAGGAGGATAGGAGGATGTTTGCTGACGACACAGCACTTGTAGCAGGATCAGAGGAGGGATTGAGGAAGTTAGTGACAGAGTTTGGGAAGGTGTACAAAAAGAAGGAAGTTGAAGAAAATGTGGGTAAATGTAAGGTGATGAGATGTACATGGGGAGAAAGGGGCAGCAGACTGGAAGTGAGTATTAAGGGAGAGAGACTGGAGGAAGTGGATAGTTTTAGATACTTGAGTGCGAATGTGGCAGGAAAGGGAGGAGTGGAGGTGGAGGTAGTATGTAGATTGAGAGAAGCAAGTAAATGCTTTAGTGGATTAAAAAGTGTAATGAGGAATAGACATTTGGAAGTGGATGCTAAGAGGAGATTGTATGAAGGAGTGATTGTGCGGACACCACTGTAAAAGGGCCATTGGGAAGTGTCTGTTGAGGAAGGACGGGAGATGACAGAAGATAGGGGTGAATGGAGAATGGTTGTGCATGGATGATGCTGTAATGCATGAAGGAGAGTGGGTGGGGGATGGGGGTGAGGGAGTATGTATAAGAAATAAATTGACGCAGCCCGAAGGAATCTCTCCCCGTCTTCTCCTTTTCTGCATGAGGGGATGGAGAGAGGGGGTAGTCGCCGATTTAATGAAGCGGCCTTGCTGTGGATGTGCTATGTCTTGCGACACTGCTTCTGACCCAGTGCAGTGGATAAGATGCAGGAACGACCCGTCATCCAGGAGGTGAAAAGATAAGAGGGAGGGAAGAGAGTAGAGGGGAGTGGAGTATGTAAGGAATGGAATGGGTGGGAGTGGTTTCTATGCCTTTATTATTATTATTTTTTTTTGGGGGGGGCTACCTCCCTTGTAAGGGGGAAAAGCCTTTGGTATATGTACCGTATGTGTATGTATGCATGTATGTATTATCATTATTATTATTATTATTATTATTATTATTATTATTATTATTATTATTATTATTATTATTATTATTATTATTATTATTATTATTATTATTATTATTATTATTATTATTATTATTATTATTATTATTATTATTATTATTATTATTATTATTATTATTATTATTATTATTATTATTATTATTATTATTATTATTATTATTATTATTATTATTATTATCATTATTATTATTATTATTATTATCATTATTATTACCACTAATATCATTATAATTATTGCTGCTATCATTGTCACTATTACTATAATCACAGTCATTACAATTTTCACTATTACCAATATTTCAATCAATATCACTGTTACCATCTCTGAATCCCACAGATCGCCGGAGTGGTGTGTCGGAGGCGAGGGCAACCAGCCGCCTGCGCAGCCGACAAGTTCCAATGCGGCTCGACGGGGAGGTGCGTGGACCGACGCCAGGTCTGTGACGGTCGGCGGGACTGCCCAGACTCCAGGTGAGGTGGTACCTAACGTCCATGAGCTCGTTCTATTGCCGAGAGGGTTCTTAATCTATAATTAAGACTCAAAAGCTTCTCTAAGCAGACTGGTGTCTGTGAAACTAATGCCAGTGAATTTTTCTTGGTTTAGGAGTGATCTTTTTACCAAAATATTTTTGTCCTAAACCACTTTAACCTCTCCTCCTGGAGTCCCGGGTGGACGGGCGCAGGGATAAGCGTTGGTCGTAAGGCTTTGTAAGCACAAATATTATACTATCGAGCTCGTTAGAAGTTTTATGACGCACACACACACACACACACACACACACACACACACACACACACACACACACACACACACACACACACACACACACACACACACACACACACACACACACACACACACACACACACAATTACTCCAATACCCTGTTTCATGCACTTTGTGTGGCAGAAGAGAAGGCACCAACGGCCTTTCTAGGGTGTTCCTCTAAGATTACTTACCGAGGTGGTAGCTGTCCGAAGTACAGTGTGGCAGTAATAATACTCGTATGTTTTGCCTCGAGTTACACTAACTGGAAAACTGCAGCCTTATAGCGTCTGATAATAGTCCTCAGGCCTTCCTATGGATCTCTATAGATGCAAGCGTTGAACTATTGTTTGTGTTGTTTTAGTTTGGAACTTTTTTTATGTCACCGACTTATAGTAGTTGACGGAGGAGTGTAGGCACCGGTTGTTAGTTTCTGTGAGAAAAAGTAGAGGAAATACAGTCGAAGATGATACAGAGATCTTGGGCCGGTCTGGGGTGTCAACCACTCGAAGCAGCGCCTTAAGACGTAAGGGTGTTGATGGGCTTTGAAGATGGACGCCCTAACATCCATCTTGCTGGACCACCACTTGCAAGCAGATGACCGTTGTTGGTACCTACGGTGTAACAGATTACCATGAACTAAGTCCCACTTCCCCTTCCCCCCTCAGCGACGAATCGGCCAAGATGTGCGAAGACATCGCCGGAATTCGGGTGGAGTCGACGAAGGTGAGCAGGGTGGGCGAGGTCATGGGCGTCGTCTACGTCAAGAAGGACGGCCAGTGGGGAACCATCTGTGACGACAACTTCGACAAAAATGCTGCTAAAGTAAGTTTGAGAGTGGGAGGAGGGGTCGAGGTCGAGGAGTCGAGGTCTTCCCTCATCTCCAGAAGGTTGTCTGTCTCATCTGTGTTGTCTGAGTTTACGTCTGAAGATTGATTGTGTCCTTGACACGACCATCTAGTGTGATTTGATACTTTTGGAGATTTTGGAGTTGGTCAGCCCGGCTCTCTTAATGTGTTTCAACTTATCTCTCCCTCCCCCCTTACTCTCTTTTTCTCTCAATACGTCTACCCCCTATCCTTCCCAATACCATTCAATCACCTACTCCTTATCTTTCTTTTACCAATGAAAACTAACCCAACTTTATACACTCCACTCACTGACTCCCACTTCCTGCCCACACCAGGTGATCTGCCGGGGACTTGGGTACAACAATGGTGTGGCCGTGCCGTACCCGAGAGCGATGCTGGGAACCGGCCGGGGCACCATCCTGCTCGACGACATAAAGTGTCGCGGGACCGAGTCGTGGATCGGTCACTGCGGCACCTTCACCTGGGGCAAGAGCGACTGTGGCCACGAGGAGGACGCTGGCGTCCTCTGCTCAGACAAGGTAACCATGCAACATACGTATACACACACACACGTACATACACGCACACATACACACACACGCGCGCGAAAATACACACACACACACACACACACACACACACACACACACACACACACACACACACACACACACACACACTCATATATATATATATATATATATATATATATATATATATATATATATATACGTCTAAACTGTTCTAGCGACTCCGCATGATAGGTAAAAAATGCAAGTGAGAGAAAAATTTATTGGTTTTGGCGAGTGCTTTCCTCATGAATAGAATAGAGAAGTATATTTCAAGAGACTGTTTTTTTCAAAGACAGGTAACCAAAAGTGAAATAACATTTATCATGATAAGTAAGATAAATATGGCAATCTCGTATACCTTCATTCGAGTGCAGCAACAATACAGCTATACAGTGCAACGTAATTTTCCTAACGGACATAAACATAAATCCTTTGCTAAATATCACTTTCCTTAATCAATACATCCTAAACTAAATGTCACTTTCCCTAACTAGTACATCTTAAGCTAAAGATCGCTTTCCCTAACAAGTACACCCTAAGCTAAATCACACTTGAGAGATCCTAGAGTGATAATGTTCACGGTTGATAGTGTTTGTCAAATGTGAAACGCGGGAGGGATGATGTTTGAAATCTTTATTTTGACGTAAGCGTACAGCAGTGAGAGCGTTGGATGATCTCTGTATGGGAGACTGGTATAGACAGACGTGGGGACAACGTCGTTCTCCTTAAGCAGAAGGGAGGCGATGCCACGTCGCATGTATCAATGAAGTCCTTGTGGCCGTGACAAAGAGTCCTTGCACTGGAAATCGTCTGGTGGTTGGGGCACCCTACCACACTATGATGCAACCCTATGGTGCCCTGCTCGTGTCGAATGCCAGGGCACCTTATAGCACTACGCTTACCTCCCCCACCTCCGTGCTCGCATGACCATGGCGAGAGGTATGCTTACCCGTGAGCCGGGGCGAGAGGCGGAGGCAAAATTGGGAGAATCTGCGCATGAAGACGGCAGGTCCTCCACCGAGGGATGGGACGCGACGGGGCAGCGTCTTCGGAGGCCGGTGGTCGCTCCTGTAGATGGCGGGGCGGCAATGCGCTGGTTGAACAGCGCCAATCCTCGTCGGCGGAAAGGGAGTTTTGGAGCCTCCAATATGCTGGGATGGAGTTGAGTAGGGCGCGGCGGTCTGAGGCCTGGAGGTCACGCAGATAAGCGAGTGACCGTAGGCGGGGCTTATCCGTGCCGCGACCCGTAGTCTCCAGAGGGTCCCGTCGGCGTCGGCGGCGGGTGACAGGTCGTTACCGCGAAGTGCCGGTATTGCCAGTGACGGCGCTCCTGACGTAAGGATGGAGACGAGCGGACGATGATCCGTCATCCACGAGAAGTGGGGCCATCCAAGCGGGATTGGCTTGAATTTGGATGCGGCCCAGGTGGAAGCAAGCTTCTCCAGCGGTAGTGGCGTGTCAGGTTTCGGCGTCCGCCGGAAACCGTGGAACACACTGGACAAGGCGGAGGTGCCCGGTATTTCAGTCCTGCATGCACACTACGTCGGGGGCGGAATCGAAGGAAGTCCACGCACGAGGACGGCAAGTCCTCCACCGTGCAGAGAGGGCAGAGCTCGCCTTACTACAGGCGTGACAATACCTTGCTGCACCACTGAGTCAATGTCTTCCTTCGCTTGAACCAGAAATGCGAATGGTATCGGTCTGGGCATGTGGGCGACGAGGAACGTCACGTTGGTTTGCAGGTGGATTCTCACAAGGGGGGAGGAGAGAAACATTGTCTTTCCTAGGGGAGCGGTGCTGGGGTCGTCCTTGGAGACCAGCACGTCATTAATGTCCCGTAGGAAGTTGTCGCGAGTGGCGGCCGGTGAGTTGCCAATAGGCAATGTTAGCTTGGCACACCTGTTCGTGTATGTCATCGCCAGGACAAGATCCGGGAAGCCGAAGG
Organism: Oratosquilla oratoria; assembly: GCF_046742065.1. Lineage (NCBI taxonomy): Eukaryota > Metazoa > Arthropoda > Malacostraca > Stomatopoda > Squillidae > Oratosquilla > Oratosquilla oratoria. The sequence goes on along the minus strand of NC_134801.1, from coordinate 26,451,605 downwards.
AGGTGGAGGGGTGTTCGGACCTCCCCGTGAATCTGTATGGCGGTGTTGTGGTCCCTGTGTTCGACGATGAGATAGTCCGGAAGCGTTCAATTGCGGGGGGCATGTGAGATATGTCGGCCGCGTCCTCGGCGCCAAGAACGGCGTCTGTAGGCTGGCTCCAGATGTCTTCAACGTGCCTAGCTGCCGAGTGTCTATCCCTGTGATGCCCGCACCTTTGTCAGGCAGCACGACGCGGGCGCTGACAGGTGGAGGGCGGTCGGCCGGTAGCGTCCCTTTTGCGGGGGCATGTGAGATATGTCGGCTGCGTCGTCTGCGCCGAAAGCGGCGATGGAGGGTTCTTGATATCTCCGTGATGTCTGCACCTGTGTAAGGCAGCACAGCGCGGGCGCTGACAGGTGGTGAAGGCAATGGGCCGGAAGGCACCAGGAAGGCAGGTACCAGCCTTCTCGGGAGAAGGCGCGGGGGCGGGGGTGCGTGCGTCTGGCGCGGAACCCTTTGCATGGCGACACGGCGTATGTGTATAGGTCCTACTGGGCGTCCGAGATGGTTACCACCAATGCCTCCTGTAGGCGACAGTGGCGTCGCCATCTCCTGCAGTGACGTAATTGCAACGAGGGAGCAGAGGCGGTGATAAAGGCCTGTGCGACTCAGCTGAGCTCCGCGTGGGTAACACTCGCGGCAAACCGGGTGAAACAGGATAAAGGGCTCCTTGTTTGCGCGGCCTGCGTAAGTGGTCTGGGCCTCGTGCAGGATGACGTCCGCGGCAGGTATGGCCAAGCAGTGGGGTGAAAGCCTCTTTGTTTGCACCACTACGTGCACAAAGGCGTGTCACTATCACTATCACACGATTTTTTATGGCCCCATGCATGCACACTGTAATCGGCACTGCACTTGCGGTCCAGCGTGTTCACTGTCGCCTACTGGTCTAGTTCCGTCAGTGCTCCGTTCACGTATGCGCCACCGATTCACATATCGTCCCACGTTTCACTGCTGTACGTTGCAAGCAATTTCAAGTACTATCCTACTCATTGCGCCATGTTTATCATATGTGTGCAGCTGAAACGCGGGAGGGACGATGTTTGAAATATTTATTGCGACGCAAGCGTACAGGAGTGAGAGCGCTGGATACTCTCTGTATGGGAGACTAGTATAGACAAACGTGGGGGGAACGTCGTTCTCCTTAAGCAGAAGGGAGACGATACCACGTCGTACACATGTATCAATGAAGTCCTTGTGACCGTGACAAAGAGTCCTTATACTGGAAACCGTCTGGTGGTTAGGGCACCCTACAACACTACGATGCAACCCTACAGTGCCCTGCTCGTGTCGAATGCCAGGGCACCTTATGACACTATGCCACAGATAGTACGAACTAATACTTATTAATGACAAAACTGAGGCTGGAAACGCCAACTGGCAGCAACGAGACCTTGGAGACAGAAGGGGAGAAAGAGGCGGTTACCCCGCAAATCTGGATGTAGTCAGAGCGAGACCAAGAGAGAGCGAGAGTCACGCTCGGCCGCCTTATATATATATACCTGCAAAATGTGGAGGAGCTTAGTAAGTTGGAACTTGTAGGAGAGGAACAGACGTAAAAATGCCCAAGCCGGCTCTACATGTTTTAACTTGAAATCCAACAGGCTAAAACACTACAGGATTTTTCATCACGCGGGTCGTGATAACCCCTCCCCCCACCACACACACACAAGTTGAAGTCCAGCGTAGAGGGAGCAAGCTGAGCTGGATGATAGTACGATATGGGAAGTGGAAAATTATATGTTCCTCTTGACAAGGTGTCGGCAATAATGTTATCTTCTCCGCGTGTGTGGGCCATACAAAAATTAAATGATTGGAGCGCTAAATATCAGCCAAGGGGTTATGGCCAGTGTAAATTAAGATTTCAGCCACGAGAACACCAAGATAGCACTCCAGTAGATAGTTGACACCTGCTCGAACAATCTGAGTTTGTCATAGGGTAAGCTGTATGGACTCTGGCGAATAGGAGGAATATTAGACTTAGGCACGATGTCGTGCTCGGCAATGGTACAGAGACTAGGGCGGTCTCTACACACCATACGGTATTTAGTAAGGAGATTCATGATGTTATCGCGGTGTGATGGAAGAAAGTTAGAGAGTAATGTCTCTGGATTGCCAAGCAAGGTGTAGTTAGGGGTTCTTGTGTATTTGGGAGGTTAAGGGTAAAATCAAGAGGAATAACATTTGAAATTAATGCTATTAGTCTCCGTAGTTCATCAATAGGGTATCTTCGGTGGTATAGTTTCATTAAACTTATATGAACTATTTTTGAGTCTTTGCGTCTGTTTGGCGTACGTACAATGTAATTTCATTTATATAATCTATGGGGCACAGCATATGAATCTTGAATTTTATTTGAAAGGGGAGCCCCTGAAATTGACAAACAAAGTAAGAATTCATTACCAGGCTTAAAATATCTTACTTTAGTCTTAACATTAAAATATTCTTTCATTTTAGATTGAGCCAGTCTAAGGTTCTCTAAAGAAAAGTCTCGAACTACCTTCATTTGGTGTTTCAACTGATCTGAATATTGATTTACGGCATGCTTGTGGTGGTTAGGGCTCTCATTGTACCATTGACTTTTTGAAGACTTTAAGAGGTCCTCTCAATTGTCGACCATATACAAGTTCAAAGGAAGAATATCCTAGTTACTCCTGAACGGTTTCTCTAATGCAAAAAGGGTGATAAGCTGTTCAGAGTTTGTTTTATCTCTAGTTCTTTTAGTACGTTGGTAAAGAGTTCACTTGTGAAATTTGTCCCTCTGTCACACTGGATTTCTTTGGGCAAACCTACTCAAGTGAAAAAAATTACCAGAGTGTTAGCAGTGGTTTTTGCATACATCATTTTGATGAGGAAAGCCTCGGGGAATATCGTAAGTGGACTCATTATAATCAAACTGTATTGATTTCCCTTTTTTTGTTTTAGGCAATGGCCCCATTATGTCTATGATAATTTTATCAAAAGGGTTCTCTGGCACAGGGATAGGAGATAAAGGGCTTTAGGCATCTTTTGATTAGGTTTACCAGCCAGCTGACAAACATGGGATGTTTGAACATATTCTTTAATGCTCTTTTTTAGATTGGGCCAAAAGAAAATTTCTAAATTTTTGTTACAGGTCTTATAAACTCCTACATGACCGCATGATTCATTATGAGCTATTTCGACGATTTGGGATCTAATTGACTGAGATATATCTACTTAGTGAATCTCTGCCTAAGTGTCAGAATTTAAATGTAAAAGGGACTTTGTACATCTCATGAAAATACCTTGTTGGTAATATAATCCAGGGAATTTGTCTACCTTATCCTAGAATCTTCTGCTAATCTATGGAAATGTTTTAAAATAGAGTCCGATAGTTGAGCTTCGATGAGGCTAGAAGGTGACATGATTTAGATAGATAGATAAAAACATCAGCTGCATTTTCGTTTAAGGGAACAGATTGGGAACGAGTTACTCCACATAGGGGAACATTTTCAGTATGTGATCTACAATTATAGGAATTTTGTCACAAGGGGTTTTGACTATATCTAAGGGAGGTACTATTAACAAACCTGCAAGGTCCTTACCTAGCATGAGCTCAATTAGCATTGACGTCTTGCAAGATATTGATATTTGCAAAGGATTTATTTATGGTATATTAACAGCTCCAGCCATCCCTAACTGTCCTAGACGTTTTTTGTTGGCTTACAAAAATTTAAAACGGGATAAAGACCTACACGTAACTAGAGCTGACAAGAGTAACTGTTTCGTTATTATGAACAAAGTTGATTATGTAGACAAAATGGAACTTTTGTTAAAAGATGAAGTTACATATTCAAAACTTGTCAAGAATCCTTTGGAATCGATTAACGCAGATTTTAATAGGAAAATCAAAAGTTATTTGAAAGGGCATGATCAACTTATTAAGCAATTAACTGTTTTTTCTCCTTCTATGCCTTATATGTATGGCTTAGTTAAAACCCATAAGCCTGATAATCCAATGAGACCCATTATCAGTTCTACTGGTTGTGTTTCATACAAATTATCCAAATGGCTTGTTTCTGTCTTGAGCCCACTCGTTGGGACTATTTCCACTTCCCACATTAGGAACAATGTAGATTTAATTAGTAAATTGAACGATCTTGATATGTCTGTTGATTTTAAGTTAGTTAGCTTTGACGTTAATTCGTTATTTACCTGTGTTCCTGTTTTTGACCTTCTTTCCTTCCTAGAAGAAGAACTTAAACTTCATTCTTTGTCTCTTCCAGTTGATGTCATTATTAATCTCATTAAACTCTGTGTGGTTGATTCCAAATTCGTTTTCGATGAAAAATTCTATGCACAAAGATTTGGCATGGCTATGGGGAATCCCTTGTCTCCACTGTTGAGTAATTTGTATATGGAATCTTTTTAAAGGGAGTTGTTGTCTTGTATTCTTCTACGTAATGCTATTTGGTACAGGTATATCGATGACATACTATGCATTTGGCCACTTGCTCATAACTTGGATAATTTTTTAGTTAGTTTAAACAATTTAGTACCTTCTATAAAATTTTAAATTGAGAAACAAGACAACAAATTACCCTTTCTATATGTTATCATTCACAGAAAAGAAAGGTACTTTAGGTTTGATGTTTTTCGTAAACCCACTAACGTTTTGTCATTTGTTCACTACCATTCTGCTCACCACCTTAATACTAAGATCTCAGTTTTTTCCTCCATGTTTCTTAGAGCTTTTAGAGTTTGTAGTCCTGAATTTTTAGATGAAGAAATAAAAAGGATTTATCATATAGCATCAAACTTGAAATACCCAAAACATGTGATAGTTAGATCACAATACAAGGCCAGGAAGTCCTACGAGGATTCTACCCCAAAAGATCCTTTTAATAAAAATAATCTTTTGGTTCTTCCCTTTCATCCCAATTTGGTGAAACTTCCTCGTGTCCTTAAGGTTTTTAATGTTAATGTTGTATTTCAAAACAATACAATCAAAGAAATTCTTATCAAGAATTCGCCTGATAATTCGACTGGTTGTGTCTACACTGTCCCTTGCAAGAATTGCAATTCTTGTTACATTGGTCAGACTGGCAAGGAATTAAAATTAAGGTTGAACCAGCACAAGTATAGTGTCCGTACTGGCCAATCTTCAAGTGGGATTTTTGCTTACATTAGAGACTACAACCATTGCATTGACTGGGACAATTCCAAAGAAATTGTTTCATGTAATTCTTATTTGGTAAAGAATATAACTGAATCGTGGCTCATTAAAAAAACTTTTAATGAGAATCTAAATTTAAGCACTGATGTTTTCAAATTAGATAATTTTGTCATTAGCCATATTGTAGGAAAATGTTCCAAAGCTCCGCCTTAGCCATCTTGTGTGACCTTTTATCACCTGTGTCAATTGTCATCCATTTTATCTATTTATTCTTGTTATTACTTATTACTTTTATTATTTCCATTTTTGTTTCTTTCTAAGACAACCCTTATGTATTTATGTTGAGTGACCTCTCCTGTTCTCTACACTATTGTATTTAAGCTGTACTTTGTTGTGATATTATGTACTTTGAAAATGTCTTAAATAGACGAAAACGTTCAGTATTCCTATCTTTGATTTCCTCGTGGTTTCAAGCAAAATATCTTTATTCACGTGTTTTATGTGATTACTGTTGCATATATATATATATATATATATATATATATATATATATATGTGTGTGTGTGTGTGTGTGTGTGTGTGTGTGTGTGTGTGTGTGTGTGTGTGTGTGTGTGTGTGTGTGTGTGTGTGTGTGTGTGTGTGTGTGTGTGTGTGTGTGTGTGTGTGTGTGTGTGTGTGTGTGTGTGGCAGGGATTTGTCTACAAGATTAAAGGAACATAAAAAATCCATAGAATTTGGACAAGTTAACTCCGCTGGTGTTCCTTCATGCCAGCCAAAAAGACCACAGAATGGATTGGGATAATGCAGCAATTATTTTTAAACCACATTATAGCTTTCGTAGGAAAATTGTAGAATCTTCTTTAATAAAACATTATCCTAACTTCAGTATCTCAAAAGGTCAGTGGCCCCCAGATTGCATTACGAGGATAGTAGTCAACACATTAATGTCAAGAGCGGTCGGACAAAATACCACCAACTGTCCTTCCTTGACCCAACCATACCAAGGGCATGTAACCTGAGTCCCTCCACTTTCCCCATCCCCTTTTCTGTACCCCCTCACTACTCCATTTATACCTGCACTCTAACTTCTTGTAACTATTCTGCTGAAGAGGACTACAGATAGTAGTCGATATATAGAGTTTTTCCTGTACTTCCTATATTATTTCTCCGATAGAAAGAGAAATACAGAAATCCTAAGCGCTTTCGTTTAATTCACATCCTCAGGGGGAGAATACAGTTGTATTCTCCCCTGAGGATGTGAATTACACGAAAGTGCTTGGAATTTCTGTGTTTCTTTTTCTTAAGGGGTTACCAGCATATATATACAGTATATAGCTATATATATGTATATATATATATATATATATACATATATATATATATATATATATATATATGTAGTTTCTCTTCTTCAAGCCTTTTTTCTTCTTCTAGCCTCTGCTTCGCCTGTTCCTCTATCTGTTTTTTCCGGTCCTTGGCTATCCGCATTTTGTCTTGTTTCTTCTTATTCTTCGCTTCTTTCCTTACTTTCATTACCGCATACTTGCTCACTCGTTTGGAGCATACAAACGCTTTATATGACATATCGAGATAGTGCATCTGATAGTTTCTGTGGTCAGATTTAGCACCGTTCTTCACAAAATTTGAGTATCCGGCAAAGTAGTTTCATAAAATTGTTGGAAGCCACGTCCGTGATATCCCCGTCAAAAATCTCTAATTCGTCAAACATTTCATCACAATATTTAAAGTCTTTTAATTCCCGTAGAGTGCTGTTAAATTTAAGGACTTTTCGATGAAACTCTCTTACCGACTCTTTGGTCGTGAAAGATTTTACTTTAGCATATAGAGCGGGGAATTTTTTACTATGTTCGGTCCTTAGCTGGTAAAGGTACCGTCTGTTGGACTGCAGGACGGCTTTTGGAATTTTTTTCTGATCTGTCACCCATTTCCAAAAGTGGCGTTGCCGCTTCTTCTTTATGGCCTCGGATTCCTCTGGCATTTCGCCGGTCAACCGCTTGATGACAACGCGTGCGGCGTAATAAGTGCGAAATACCTTTACGTGAGTGTACTCTGAGATGAAGACACGGGTGTCCCCGTTTTACCGTAGGGAGGGTCAGGCATTGAGAGACCGGATTGACATCTGACAAAGTTTATTTTTTATTGTATATAGATATATATATATATGTATATATATGTATATACATACATACATATATATATATATATATATATATATATATATATATATATATATATATGATTTCAAGAAATCTACAGCGACAATGGCGTTGTTGAGTTTATATTGGAGCTTTAATTTCTCTCGTGCAACAAGTTTCTGTGATGATTCCAAATAGCTGAGAAGGTGTCCAAAAGACATTTGGTGCGGTTTTCTCTTTTTTAATTCTCCTATACGTATTTCGACCTTACTCGGTCATCCTCAGGGAGGGAGTAACAATAGTTGGTGATTAAATGGGTTTAAATACAGGCCGTACATTGGCCGAACACTGGGAGAGGTCATTTCATGTAGCCGTGATCCGTAGCGCTGCGTACGTGGAAGTAGCAACTTCCTTGTGGATTGTGGAAAGGGGTGTTATTGTTTGTGTTATGTGCGTCTACTGCTTGGGAGTGTGGTTGTGGGCGTGAGTTGTATGTTAATGGAAGGTTTTTCGATGTATATGTTCACTACTTCGGCCATCTTAAGGCGAAGGGGGTCGTGAGCTTTGTAGATTATTTTAGTGTTTTCGTTTAGTGTTTGTCTGGTGATGGTGGTTTTGTGTTCTTTTGTCATGTGTGTTTTGATGGCGCCATTCTGGAGGTGGTATGTGAGTCTTTTGGAGAGGGTCATAGAAGTCATGCCAATGTATGAGGAGGTGCGGTGCTGACAATCACCGACAGGGCAATCAAACTTATACACGACGTTGACTTCTTGTAGAGGAGGGCTGGGGGGCTGGCTGTTGTTCTTAATAACCAGGGTGTGTGTTTTGGAGGTTTTGTAGGATACGATTAGGCATATCTTAGTGTCTGGGTTATTGGGTCGAATGTTACGTGTGATAATATTTCGAAGTGTTCTTTCGTCTTCTTTGTAGCCGGTGTTCATATGTCCTTTGTAGTACAGGTCCAGTGTTGGTATATTGGTGTTTGTGGGTGTTGGTTGGGCGGTAAAGGAGTCCATCTTGTTTTTGATAATGGATTCGATGGAGTGTAGTGGATAGCCGTTGTTGACGAGTAGTGTTGTTATACGTTGGAGTTCGTTATTCGTGGTTTTCCATGTACTGTTGTGGGAGAAGGCTCGGTTCACTAGTGATCGGATGACGCTTTGTTTGTAGCGTTCTGGGCATTCGCTACTGCCGTTAAGACAGAAACCGAGGTTAGTGTCTTTGACGTAGACTTCAGTCGTGAATCGATCTGAGGCTGTGCCTACTAGTATATCTAAGAATGGGAGGGTGCCATCGTTGCGTTGTTGTTCATAGGTGTAATTGAGGGTTGAATGTTTCTTGAATGTGTGTGAGAGTTGAGTTACTGATTGGGAATCTTTTGCGCTAATACAAATGTCGTCAACATACCGGGCGTAGATACAGGGCTGCATGTCAGGATGGTCGTTGAAGATTTTCTCTTCGATGGATCCCATATAGAAGTTGGCGAAGAGTGGTCCAAGGGGGGATCCCATTGCCACGCCGTCTACCTGTACGCGCATTTTCCCATCTGGACCGTAGAAGGGAGCTTCCATCGTGCAGATTTCAAGGAGTTCTCGGAGGATTGCTTCAGGGACGGCGAGGGGTGTTGAGTTGGGCTTGTGGTAGATACTCTGGCAGATGAGGTCAATAGTCTCTTTTACTGGCACATTTGTGAACAGATTCTCGACATCTAATGAGGCTATGACCCCTACTGGTTGGGAGGATTCAAGGATGGTGAGGAATTCCTGCGAAGATTTTAGGCTGTAGGAGGTTGGGATGTATGGGGTTATTAGGGAGTTAAGGCGTTTGGCAAGTTTGTAGGTAACTGTAGGTGTTTGACTGATGATAGGGCGGAGGGGGTTTCCAGGCTTGTGCGTTTTAACATTCCCAAAGGCATATCCAAGTTTGTGGTCTCCTTCGACTAGGGGAAGTTTGGTGGTGCCTGCTGTTAAGTTGTTTTTTCTGATGATCTTGTTGAGTTTCTTTCTCAGATCCAGGGTGCGGTTAGTTGTGATGATTTTGAATTTGTTGGTGTCATCTAGTATGGTTTTCATCTTTCCGACGTATTCTTCCTTGTCAAGTAGGACGTAGATGGAAGATTTATCTGCCCTACGTATGACGATATTATCCTGCTCTTTCAGTTCCTTGGCTGCTTTCCGAAGAGGGGGTGTGAGTAGGGAGGTATTGTGGTGTCCGCTTCGTTTATTGACTTCAGCACATATTTCAGATGTTAGATTGGGGTTTGTAGTAATCTTTTTCTCTTTTTCTAGTTGGTGTATATTGGCTAGGAGCAGTTCCATTTCGATTTTCTTGTGGAGGTGGTAGGGCTTGGACATGTAGTGGCAGTTGAGTCCAAGGTTAAGGAATTCAACTTGCTACTTCCACGTACGCAGCGCTACGGATCACGGCTACATGAAATGACCTCTCCCAGTGTTCGGCCAATGTACGGCCTGTATTTGAACCCATTTAATCACCAACTATTGTTACTCCCTCCCTGAGGATGACCGAGTAAGGTCGAAATACGTATAGGAGAATGAAAAAAGAGAAAACCGCACCTAATGTCTTTTGGACACCTTCTCAGCTATTTGGAATCATCACAGAAACTTGTTGCACGAGAGAAATTAAAGCTCCAATATAAACTCAACAACGCCATTGTCGCTGTAGATTTCTTGAAATCATGTATACAACATGGCCTCCTACCAATATATATATATATATATATATATATATATATATATATATATATATATATATATTTACATATATATATTTACTTATATATACCAATGGCTTTTTCCCCATTACAAGCGAGGTAGACAAAGTCAAACGCATAAATCCACTCCCACCCATTTCATCCCCACATACTACACTTCCATTCACCACCCCTCCCTCCCTCCCTCTTTTCTTGACTCCTGCATGACGGGTCATCTCTGCATTTCGCCCGCTGATCTGGGTCAGAAGGAATGTAGCAAGATACAACACATCCACATCAAGGCTGGTTCATTTAATTGGCGACCCCCTTCTCCGTCCCTTCATGCAGAAAAAGAGAAGACGAGAAAAAATACCTTTGGACTACGTCAAAATAACATTCTCATATACTCCCTCATCCCCCCATCCCCCACCCACTCCCTTCCAAGCATTACAAACATTCTCCACTCACCCATATCTTCTGTTTTCTTCCTTCCTTACTCAACAGACATTACCCTCTTTTCCAATGCCCCTTTTACCCCAATACATCCATCTCATCCTTGGTCAACCCCTCATGTTCACTCCTTCCACCTCTGCCTCCCACGGCTCGGGTTCCGAATAGCGACTGTAATAACAGCGGCTGTCAATAGAGCGACTTCACAACGGCGACTCTTTTAAAACAGCGACTATCACAACAGCGACCACATGATAGCGATTGTATTATAAGAGCGATTGTCATAACAGCGACATCATCGCATCAACTGCATGAGACTGCTCAGTAATAAAAAATTGAAACCTAAAGGGAATCGAAAACAACATTTTATTTGGACTAGCTATAGATGTCACATGATTTAAAAAGAAAAATGTTAGTCAATCCAAACAACAGAAAGCCATATAGTCAGCCGGAAGGACCACGGGGGAAGGTGTCGAGCAAGGGAGGGGTGGGGTGGGTTAAGGGGTGGGGGAAGAACACCAACCCACGGAGGGAGGAAGGATTGGATTTGCCCCAACTTGCGTCCTTTTTGTTCTGCTGTTTTGTCAGATCCTTGATGGTCCTGCTAGAGTGTCCGGGTGAGGATTAGTCTTCTTGTTGGTTCCTTTTGTTGTTGCCGACCTTCCATTATTTTAATTAAGTAATATTCAAGTAGTGGGACATTCTGTGAGCACTAATGTCAGTGTTCTTGATAAAGCTCTAACGAGCGAAACGTTGTACTACCAATATAGGCTTCCACCTCACTTGGTGTTTTTCTTCACATTCTTGTCGGCTTTTGCAATTTGTATTCAAGTCTTAACAAACCAAACATTATTATGACCGACGACCGAGCGACCGACCAGTAAATTCACTTCAGTGAACTTATCTCACAAAGTGAACATAAACATGTAAACACGAAAAAATAAACATGAGCGATAGAAACATAAGCCTGTGACCTTTTGAGCATATTTCATTCTGAACCTATCTCACAAAGTAAACACAACTGAACACGTAAATACAAACACGAAAACACAAGCAATTGAAACATAAGTCTGCGACCATTCTGACCGGTTGATAGTAAAGTCGCTATTGTTACAGTCGCTGTTATAATGCGGTTGCCATTATGACAGTCGCTGTTTTGAAAGTCGCTCACCTGATTACGTCGCCCTTATGAAGCCGCTATTATGACTGTCGCTGTTTTGACAGTCGCTATCCGGCCCGGATCCCGCCTCCCACACGTCTTTTACTAATCTTTCTTCACTCATTCTTTCCTTGTGACCAAACTATCCCAGTACTCTTCCATCAACCCTATCTCCCAAGTCCCTTTCTACCCCATGCTCTCCTCCTCACCTACTTGTTCCTTACTCTATCCAACCTAGTACCCTCTACCATACTTCTCAGTCATTTCATCTCATACACATTTAAACTCTTTCACCCTTCCTCTCTTATGTTTCATATTTCTGCCCTATACAGTGTTGTCGGTATAATCACTTCTTCATGCAATCTCCTCTTAGCATCCATTCCCAAATATCTATTTCTAATTACACTTTTTAATCATCCAAAGCATTTAGTTGCTTTTCTCAATCTACATTCTACTTCCACCTCCACTCCTCCCTTTCCCGCTACATTTGCACCCAGGTGTCTAAAGCTATCAACTTCCTCCAGTCTCTCTCCCTTAATATTTGCTTTCAATCTGCTACCATCCTCTCCCCTTGTATATCTCATCTTCTTACTTTTACCCACATTTATCTTCAACTTCCTTCTTTCACACACCCTCCTAAACACTGTGGCTAACTTCCTTAATATATACTTATGATGATGTAATAATGACTTATGCCTCGAGTTTTCCTGATTAGTATCCTACACTCCTACAGAAGTACAGTATAAATATGATAGTTATGTTAACAATATAACACACAACTATAATGTAGTACATATTATATTATAATGTATATAATGATATAATATAATATTAACCAATGATATGGTTTAATATAACATAATATAATACAATATAGTATATGATATATGGTATGAGTAAATGTAATATGATATAATACAATATAGTATATGTTATAATATAGTATATTTAGATACAATATGATATAATATAATATGATAAAATATAATATAATATAATATAATATGATATAATATAATATGATATAATATAATATGATATGATATGATATAATATAATATAATATAGTATAATATAGTATAATATAATATAATATAATATAATATAATATAATATAATATAATATGATATAATATAATATAATATGATATACCGGTAATATAATATAATATAATATGATATGATATAATGTAATATAACATAATAGCATAACATAATATAACATAATATAT
>NC_134801.1:26431225-26433725 GCF_046742065.1 Oratosquilla oratoria | reverse complement strand
TACCCAGGAGGCGTCAGCTAGCCAGGCATCAAAAACTCATCAGAGAAATACAGAGGTCAGGCATTATTCAGGGGAAAACCTCTCAAATGATCCACTGAATTGAAGAGCACACTAGAATCATAAAGGAGAATGAAATGTTAGCATTTCCTTTCGGGTCGAAGAACTACTGTCTTTTTAAGGGACATTTACACAATATATTCCTGAATAGAGCACCTCAAGTATTTTCTTTATGATTTTGACCATATTAGAGTAATAACAAAGATCATAGAAAGGTATTTAGGATCTTTGATTCGTGTTGCAACTACTGGAGAAGGTACAACTGTCAATAATAAAAATACCGTACTGACAATATCATTACTGTTAATGAATAACGGTAACAAGAGGGTCTCTAAAAAAAATTCGTTGTAGCTGACGCCATTCACCTTAAGTGTTCCATGGAGGAATGAAGTGTTTTGAAAAAGTGACCGCGTCCTTCCACCCACAGTCGACGGTGAAGCACAACTGTGGCGGGGTGATCATCGCCGAGGACTACGTGTTGACGGCGGCCCACTGCTTCAAGAACTACGGGCGACAGAACTACGTCCTCCGCGTCGGGGAATACAGCCTCACGTCTCGGGAGGATGAGCAGGAGGTGAAGTCGTGCTCCCCCCCCCTCTCTCTCTCTCTCTCTCTCTCTCGTCTTCTTCTTCTTCTTCTTCTTCTTCTTCTTCTTCTTCTTCTTCTTCTTCTTCTTCTTCTTCTTCTTCTTCTTCTTCTTCTTCTCCTTCTTCTTCTCCTTCTCCTTCTCCTTCTCCTTCTCCTTCTTCTCCTTCTCCTTCTCCTTCTCCTTCTTCTTCTTCTTCTTCTTCTTCTTCTTCTTCTTCTTCTTCTTCTTCTTCTTCTTCTTCTTCTTCTTCTTCTTCTTCTTCTTCTTCTTCTTCTTTCTCTCTTTGTGTGTGTATTACTCTGTTGAATCAATGTCTACAATCTCTTTGGATCTAAATATATCAACAGATCCACAACATATTCTGATGACTACTTTCATATACTCCCACACTACTCAAAAATTGTACAATTGTTTATTTATCTTTCTCATAACATTTCGAGGCTCACTTCGCTTAACAAATTTCTTCTTGGCAGGATTTTAACATTGAGAAACTCTACGTTCACGACGAGTACGACACAACAGTTGAGTACAACAACGACATAGCCCTCCTCAAGGTCCAGCGCCGAAACGGTCGTGGAATCAGGTGAGTCTGGTGGTTCCTTCCAAGTCTGATGAGGTGTGTGTGTGTGTGTTTGGGGGGGGGGGTATTTTCCTTTTTTTTTTCCTTTCTCAGGCCGAATATAACCACTCGGCGTTAGCCAGAACAAAATATATAAAGGTGCCATCGTAACGAGAGGGTAATCAATTGGAGGGTGTGGGGTGGGAGTAACCCCTACAGACGTTTGTGGGTTGGATACTTTACATCATAAATCCTGCTATCAAATCCTACATAGGGCCGTCAGCTAAATAAAATCACCTGGAGATAGCCATGATAGATAATACTAAGTATGTCACCATTTTGATCAAGAACTACATCGCCTCTCCCGTAGAATTCTATTGCGTTCACCAGGCGTCTCAGGATGTGTGTGTGTGTGTGTGTGTGTGTGTGTGTGTGTGTGTGTGTGTGTGTGTGTGTGTGTGTGTGTGTGTGTGTGTGTGTGTGTGTGTGTGTGTGTGTGTGTGTGTGTGTGTGTGTGTGTGTGTGTGTGTGTGTGTGTGTGTGTGTGTGTGTGTGTTCGGGGGGGGGAAATCTCACAAGGACGAGGTCTTCATCTGTGACACTTATACGAATGGAGTCCCATAAGTCGAGTATATTTACTATTTTGTTGACACAAATCAGCGCTTTTATCCTCGGATGTAGTCATAGAGGTGACAAAGAAAAAGTTAACGAGGGAAGCAAAACGGAAGGATAACAAAAGTTAGAAATGATCTATATTCTAAATACAAACAAACCAGTATTCAGATGATTTACTATCATTGCACCACATCTGCTACTGACTAGAATGTGTGTGAATTAGTTAGATATTTCTTCATAAGTTGTAGTCTGTCACAATGTGAGAACCTGATTCTCACGACTTCGTCACGACCTTGCCTGAATGCCCTTATCGGAAAAAATAAGTGTGAGGACCTCGCATGATAGCCCTTATCGGAAGAACTAATACACCACATGGATGAAAAGACTTGGTGTATTCGGCTAAGCCAGCCCAAGTCGTGTAGTGACTATCTATTGGCCAAAAGTTCTTTAGTGTTTTGTCGTTAGCCAATCATAGAAACCCCAAGATGAAATGTACGACCTTAGAGGGAGGTGCCTAACATTACCGAGGTATCCTTAAGGT
This sequence comes from Oratosquilla oratoria, assembly GCF_046742065.1. NCBI lineage: Eukaryota > Metazoa > Arthropoda > Malacostraca > Stomatopoda > Squillidae > Oratosquilla > Oratosquilla oratoria. The sequence goes on along the minus strand of NC_134801.1, from coordinate 26,431,364 downwards.
TTAAAGACAGAAGAAGAGCAGTCATTAGGCAGTTGCTCCGATTATCAGGGCAAAGGCAAGTAGTCTAAATTCTACTCTCACACACAATATACTCTAGCACTTTTATTAAACAAGAAAACATACACCGCTGATCTGTTCT
>NC_134801.1:26408725-26426225 GCF_046742065.1 Oratosquilla oratoria | reverse complement strand
GTGATAGAACTTTTTTTTCTTCGAAGTGGCATTACCATTGTTCTTATTTAGAACGTGGCTGGATTCTCCTCGGACCTTTGAGACAGTGTGCTCCGTCATCAAGTTCCTCCTACGTATTTATGTGACTTTTGTTTTCTCAAGACTTTCTCAGGCATAGAGTTTTGCAACTTAGTTGCAAATCTCCCGTTTTCTGTGTTAACACATGTTCCTCGAAAGAACGGGCGTCAGTCCTCGCCATACGAATCACTTTCTTTGAAAGACATTGTACAGGTGGGTCCATAAGATCTTCGATACTTTGTTCATATGTTTAGGTATTAAAAGATGGTTCGAGTCACACATAAAAAAAAATCACCAATGATAATCTTGGTAACAAAAGGGAAACAAACGAGTCTCGCTTTTTCATTCTTGATTAATTACTACGGGAGCTTTTTACATGTAAATATATATATTTATATATATATATATATATATATATATATATATATATATATATATATATATATATACATATATATATTATTATTATTCTTTTCTTTTCTTTTCTTTTCTTTTTTCTTTGGCCAGATACCTACACGTGAAAAAATGCCGAGGAACTTATTTTCCCAGTTGTACATTATGGTTGCCTCCACATTTTTCTTTACTTAAAGACTGCACTGACATACGAATTCTTATGTCATTTGAGCAAGTAAAAACGAACAAAATCTGTAAACCAAACACGAAAGGTACAGTCTCCTTCACTTATATGTACCACACTGCCTACAACGAACCTGCAGCAATCGTTATTGGGTCAAGCGTTTACGATAGGAGTTAACATACGAAGTCCGACAACTTTTTCGCGTTGTGTAGTATTCTCTAAGTGGAGGCCAAACCTAACGATAGAAACTAACTGGCGCTTTCGTCAGAAACAATCGAAATCCAGAGACGTTTGAATGTTAGAAACGTTCGTATGTTATGAGCGTTTGTATGTTTAACAGGTTCGAGTTAAAAATAGACACACGTTGCATCATTGCATATTTTTGTTCGCGCTATCTGTTAGTGACCATTACATACTCAATCATTTCATCCTTCTCGCTCTATCCCTTACAGTATTACCAGATGACGTTTCTTTAATGTGTACATTTTTCATCTTGTTGTATTAATGTGACTGACTATTTTCGTCCAGTTTTATGATTTTACAATAAAACGTTTTTTTTTTAACCATGATTTGTGTTTTTCTTCACTCCTTTAATTAACTGTGCCCTATGGTTAAACCATTCGGTCTGCCTTTGCAAAGAAATAAAGATATTATAACAAATTCATCTTACGCTCTCAAGGACACTACCCTGGACCCACAATACGAGTACAAGAACCGAATCATGTGCTCGGAGAAAGAAATGGGCACAGTGGTTCCCCATCTGGTACGCCTTTCATTTCAGTGCCGAATTAACGAGGTTTTATATTTCTCTAATGTAATCACACCCCGTTCCTCCCTTAGATTTTAAAGACGAAAAAAAAAATCACTCAGTGAAACAATGATCATCAAAACACATGGCAGCTCCCGCACGGAAACCCTATTTGGCGTGTCGGAGTCTTTCAAGACCGACATGACGTCACAATGTAAACAAACTCGGGCGGCCGCTCAAAGAGGCCGAACGAGGGCCGTAGGTGGACCTCGAAGGCAGCAAAAGCGCCTTGGGAACATGACCGGATCAAGGGGAAACAAAGGTTTGCTAACGTTTATTTGTGTTTAGGCAAGAGGCCTAAGCCCTCCTCCTAGGGTAAGTGCTTTTTCGCAGCTCCACGAGACACAGGATGCTGGAGCAAGTAAACAAAAGGCTTTCTGTAGTGATATAGTTCCCATAATCAAAATTTGCGCAATATCCACTGATTAGCTTTACCCCTTCAACATGGAGGGGTACTTAATTAATTTTGTTTTAGCTAATACCCGATTTTATTTAGTGGTGGAGCTTCTCAAGAACTAAACCCATTCAAGTAGATTATATTTCCTTTACGTTTAAAATTCCATTCATCTTTATATAAGGATGATCATTCCTGGGTACAATACAGACCACTGGTGTAGTTACAGTTTGCCGTCTGTTGATATGGTGACGAATTAATTTAGAAGAAACATGTACAGCATATTCATAATAACTTATTTGAAACTACGGAGAAAAAAAAATTAAATAAAAGTTTCTGATATTGTCCCACAGGAAAGACTACAATATTCGCTTCGTATGGAACAAGAAGTGACCTACTAGGGGCTAGATTAGAAACATAAACAGCGGGTTGTTCTGAAAACATGTTACAAGTGGAGTCTCTCAGGGTTCCGTTCTAAGGTCACTTTTGTCCACTGTATACATCAATGATACATATTTTTGGCTTCAATGTACTGTCTTCAAATTTGTTGATGGCGATGTATTGTGCGGAATAGCAAATGTTAACTGAAATCAATTGAGTATTTAAAGAAGTTTAGGAAAACACCAGAGTTATAGTCTCAAAAGTAGTAAATGAAAATTAACCCAAATGAATATAAAGCTATAAGGTTGTGAGGACCCTAGACCAGGAGGCACTTAGCTACGGCCGAAGCCTATGTGTTTGAACTATTAGGGCAGGTAACAGTCACTGCTGAGAGTCGGAGAGATGTGCCCACAGGTAAAAATAATACTACGTACAACTACAAGTTATCTGACTTTTTTTTTTTTTAACCAAAGTGGAGAATGAAAAAGATATTGGTATGATTATCATCAACCATATCAAAACACTTGTCTCAGAGGAAGCAACTAGGATACTTGAATTGGTAGCAACATTTTGAATTCACAAGTTCACTTATCGTCACCCAATTATATATAGATATCTGGTCCTCCCACTTTTGAAATATGCTATTTCTTGTAGTGCCCAAGTCTCATGAAAGGTACTGGCAGATCGGAAAGGGTACAGCGGTGAACCACAGAACTCATACCTGATATAAGAAAAAAATCATACAAGAACTGCTTAAAATATATGAACTTATTCTCTCTAAAAATTGCTAGACCCATGTAGTAGTTGACAAAAGCATGATTTTGAAAGAAATTATTGATATCAAATTTGAAGATCATTTCTTATTCAATAATAACTAAAAAAGAAATAAAGGTCTCAAACTGCCAAGACGTCTAGAATAGTAGTGCTTCAGCCTGTTGAATTTCAGGTTAAAACCCGTAGAACCGGCTTGGGCATTTGCGCTCCTGTTCCTCTCCTACAAGTTCCAACTTGATAAGCTCCTCCCCCTTCACCCCGCTCCTGTCTCCAAGTCATCGCTTGCTCCCCGTTGGTGTATTCCAACCTCAGTTCTGTCATTAGTTAGTACTAGTGCATACTATTAGCCTTGAATATTACCATTCTAGGATCTCAAAAGTTATTGAGATTAGAATGTACTAGTTAGGGAAAGTGATATTTAGCTTAGGATGTACTAGCTAGGAAAAGTGATATTTAGTATAGAATTTATATATAAGGCCGTTAAGAAATTACGGTCTATAGTTGTGTAGTTGCTGCACTCGAACGAAGTTATGCAAGATTATCTTATTTATATTACCTTACTTCTTATCAATAAATGGTATTTTACTTTTGGTTACCAGTCTTGAAAAAAAAAAAGCTCGCCAAAAAACAGTCAATTGTCCTCACGTTTGAATTTTATTACGTATCCAAAGGTTGTTGGCACTCTCTAGACGTGTCAAACGTTTTGATATTGCCGACTGGTGAGCACCAAATCATTAGTCATCCTCTCACCCCACTCTATTACCTAAAGTACACCCAGGATCGTAATATGGGTGCCTGTCCGGGATCTTAATTTGATAGATTTAATTAAATTGAGCTTAATGAATGAATTTGGTTGTGTAAGTATATCATACGGATCTGGCAACTTTGATACTTCTCGCCAGTGCTTGCAGCAAATTCGCTTAGTTTTGTTTGTGTGGTTATATCTGGAGGTTGGTGTTAGGTAAGACGAACATGTGTAGGTATGTAACGGTTAGAAGAAAGAGATTCGTAGTCACTCAATTCCAGCGGAAAAAACAACAGCAACAGTGCGTCACTATAAAAAGTACCCTTGATCTCCGTAGAAACTTTACCTCATATTAATACTATTTAACTATAACCCACCATAAAAGAATTTCTTGTAGCTTCACCAGTCGCTATAACTCAAAATTCGGTACTTACTGTTAACTGAGTAAGAAATAATCAGCTTCAAGTATCGTATTTTCCTCCTCTTAAGTACAGTTCAAGTCGTGTTTAAAAATATTTCTGGACCATAGGTACATATCCGATGCCACTCAGAGTTATACGGTACCTCATTTCCTATCGTGAAAACCCTTTAGCAGCAGAAAACAAAAGATAATTTGGAAAGACTTTTCTGAGCGCCAGAAAAATCCAGACACAATCGTTGAAATAATTTAGGCTATTTCAATTGTGAGTATAACCCACATTATCTTGTATTTTCACTTTGACCGAAGTGGTTAATGATATTTTTGCCATTAAATAACATGTGAGGTCCAAGGTTTAGTGAATATTCACTAGGGAATGGAATACTAATCTTAATCAATTCAAAACTCAGAATTAAACATTCCGTTTTCCCCCGATGGATTCGTGAAACCCCAACTTTACTACAATTGGAAGGAAAAACTACTAAAGACACGTAGATGCTCATTATCCAATACTATCAGATAACAGTTTCTTCCAAACTCCCAAAAGATAATCTCACATGTGTAGCAGTAAAAGCTTTTATTGACAAAGAAGTTTTAGGCTTAGATGCATACCACTTAATCCCTCAAGCCATTACTGATAAAAACGAGGAAGTGGAACCTCCTCCCTTTTCTGGTGCAATTTCAAAAGTTAACCCAAGTAGGTCAGTAGTCAACCTAGAATTAGAAAGATTTAGATTAGAACGGTAAAAATTGGAATTAGAGAGAGAGAGAATAAAGCACGAGAAAGAACGTGAAAGATAATATGAAAGAGAGGAGAAAGAACTTGAGTATGTACGTAGATCAGACTTAAAAACTCGGGGGAAAAAAGGCCAAAGTTTTATTCCCTGTGTCAGGGAACCCTTTTGAAAAGATCATCATAGACATAGTAAGGCCAATGCAAAAAAGAAAGAAAAAAAAATCAATAGATTTTGACTATAATGTGTCCACCTACAAGATTTCCCGAGGCTTTTCCTATCAAAAGGAAAAGGATAGATGCAAAAACCATTGCTAACACCTTTATATATATATATATATATATATATATATATATGTATATATATATATATGTATATATATATGTGTATATTTATATATATATGTATATATATACATATATATATGTATGTATATATATACATATATATATATATATATATATATATATATTCTTTTTTTGTAACAGCAGAAAATCTGATTCGGATAAGGGATCACCTCTCGTGCTATTTGCCATGAGAGAAACCACAATGGTCGACAAGTGAGAGGACCTTTTAAAGTCTTAAAAAGTCAGTGATACAATGAGAGTACTAACCACCTCAAACAGACCGTAAATCAACATGTAGATTAGTTGAAACACCGAATGAAGGTAGTTTGAAACATTACTTTAGAGAACCTTTGGCTAGCTTAATCTAAAATGAAAGAAAATTTTAATGTTAAGACTAAAGTAAGATATCTTAAGCTTGGCGATGGTGTTTTACTTTATTTGCCAATTCCGGGGGCTCCCCTCTCAAATAAATTTCAAGGTCCATATATTGTGTCCCATAGGTTATATAAGTTAAGTTACGTCGTAGCTACGTCAGACAGGTGCAAAGACTCAAAATTAGTTCATGTAAATTTAGTTAAACTATACCACAGAAGGGACCCTACTGGTGAACTACGGAGACCAGTAGCATTAATTTCAAATGATCCTACCCTTAACCTCCCAAATACACAAGCAGCTACCCTCTTCCCCTCATCGACACATTAGTCAATAACGTAGGAAAAGCCACCTATCTAAGACCTCTTCAAGGGCTATCACCAAATTCCTTTATCCCCAAAAGTACAACAAATTTCTTCCTTTATAACCCCTTTTGGACTATACAATTATAAACTACTCCCTTTTGGTCTATGGCCTATGCAATGTAGCGCTACCTTTCAACTGGTCATTAATGTAACCATCTCTGGGTTACCAGATATACATGCCTATTTAGGTGACCTTATCCTTTTAGCAGATTCCTGAGCAAGTTGGATGCCTTCTTCGATCGCCTAGGAACGAGCGGGTTCGTCCTCAACTTGGCGAAATCAATGTTCGGAAACGCTACCGTACCGTACCTTCGGTATGTCGTGGGAAATAGACAATGTCGACCTAAACAAACAAATGTGGAGGCCATGCTGAGATTTCCTGTTCTCCAGAACCGGCAATCCCTTCAAAGGTTCCTTGGAATGGCGGGGTATTACCGCCGCTTTTCTAGGAACTTCTCGTCAGTAGCTGCCCCCTTCACTGCACTCACTAGCACAAAGGAAAATTTCGTCTGGACTACCGGATGCCAGACATCCTTCAAAGCACTCAAACAATTCCTGATCAACGAGCCAGTACTTCAAACCCCCGACTTCCACAGTCCCTTTGTACTGCAAGTGGATGCTGTTGGAGACGGAATCGGAGCTGTTCTGCTACAAACCGGAGCCGACGACAAAACCCTGCATCCTATCAGCTACTACTCCGCGAAACTTTTTCCTCACCAACAAGCCTACTCCACAGTAGAAAAAGAAGCCCTGGCAATGGTTTCAGCCTTTTCCCACTTTGAGTATTATCTTAGCGCTCCCGTGGCTGAGACCTTAGTTTACACCGACCACAATCACTTGGTATTCATCGAGAAAGCCCGATTCAGCAATCAACGTATCCTCCGCTGGGTCTTAGCGCTCCAATAAGTTAACTTTCGTATGGCCTACGTACACGGAGAAAATAACATCATTACCGACACCTTGTCAAGAGGAACAGAGAATTTTCCACACCCCGTAACGTCCTATAATTCTCCCCAGCTCGCTCCCTCTAAGTTGGACTCCAAGGATGGGGTGGGGGTTGGGTTCGGGAATGGTGAGTGATGGGGAGTGGCTATCACGACCCGTATGATGAAAAAATCCTGTAGTGCTTCAGCTGGTTGAGTTTCAAGTTAAAACCTGTAGAGCCGGCTTGGGCATTCGTGCTCCTGTTCCTCTCCTATGGATTCCAATTTGCTAACCTCCTCCCACTTTTTGTGACCTATATAAGGCGGCCAAGCGTGACTCGCTCTCTCTCGCTCTCACTCTAACTACATCCAGACTCACGGAGTTATCTCCCCTTCCCCCTCCTCCTATCTCCAAGGCTTGCTTGCTGCCCATTGGCGTATTCCAGTCTCAGTTCTGTCATTATTTAGTGAGTACCAGTACATATTATCATTCTTGAATATGACCATTCTAGGATTTCTCAAGTGTGATTGAGATTTGGATGTCCTAGTTAGGGAAAATGATCTTTAGCTTAGGATGTACTAATTAGGGAAAGTGATCTTTAGCTTAGGTTGTACTAGTTAGGGAAAGTTATATTTAGCATAGGATTTATGGCCGTTAAGAAATTACAATGTATAGTTGTCTTGTTTTTGCACTCGAACGAAGGTATACGAGATCATCTTATATATATTACCTTACTTATTATAAATAAATCTCATTTCATTTTTGGTTTCCAATCTTAAAAAAAAAAAAAAAAAAAAAAAAAAAAAAATCTAATTTCTTCATGAGGAAAGAACTCGCCAAAAACCAGTCAATTGTTCTCTCATTTGAATTTTATTAAGTATCTATGGGTTGTTGGCACCCTCTAGACTCGCCAAATGGTTTGATATTGCCGACTGGTGAACACCAAATTATTAGTCATTCTCTCACCCCACTCTATCACCTAAAGCACACCCAGGATCGTAATAATAGGTAAAAACAATTTTGCCAACTGCATACCTAATTAACAAATTGAACTTCCAGCCGAGGAAGTAAGATTCAATACAGTTCGAAGTTTTAGAATTCTCTTAGATAAACACTTAAGATAAACGCGTGAAAATAAGATCTTCTTGCTTTATCATTGTAACACATTGTAACATCACAGTAGCATTCTATCATACCAGACCCCAAAACAGATTCAAAGTTTTCTAAACTTTAGATATTCAACTTATCATCACAATGCGTATTATCCGGGAAAGCTCTTAAGAACATAAGAATGAAGAAGACTGCAAGAGAGCATGAGGCCTACATTAGGCAGTTCCATGTGCATTGCCACCTGTCCTCCCCATCCATAAATTTGTCTAACCGTTTCTTAAAACAATTGATAGTTTCAGAGCTCACAACATGGTTACTAAGTCTGTTCCATTCGTTGACCACACAATTATTAAACCAATTCTTGCCTATTTCCTTCTTAAATCTAAATTTGTCCAATTTAAATCCATTACTGAGAGTCCTGGCCTGTTGTCTTTGTATGATGACCTTGTTTTCGTCACCCTTGTTAAAGCCTTTAATCCACTTAAACACCCCGCACTCTGCTTCTTTCCAGAGTGTAACTTTCTGAGCCCATGTATTTTATTTCTTAAAACAACTGATAGTTTCAGAGCTCACAACATGTCTGTTCCATTCGTTGACCACCCTATTAGTAAACCAATTCTCGCCTACTTCCTTTGATCCACTTAATCACCTCTGTTAAATCACCCCGCACTGCGCCTTTCCAGAAAGTGTAACTTCCTGATCCCATGTATCATTTTTGTCATTCTCCTCTACTGAGTCTAGTGAATTTATGTCCATTCTATAAGACGGAGACCAAAACTGTACCGCATAGTCAAGGATGGGTCTAACTAACGTCAGATAGAGTTTGATAATTACCTCTGCACTTCTATTCGTAACCGTCCTAGCAATGAAACCTAATGTTTTGTTTGCTTTATTCCTGGCGCTAATGCACTGTTTCCTGGATTTAAGGTCAGGACTCACTAGAACTCCCAAGTCTCTCTCGCACTCAGTTTTCCCTAAAAACGTGTTATCTAAGCTATATCTATTTTCGGGGTTGTGTAGCCTACGATTAATACGCTGCACTTTGAGATATTGAAGTTCCTTTGCCATTTCACCGACCATGCGAACATTTTGTTAAGATTGTCCTGCTGAATCTCGACGTCATTATCTGACCTAATTAGGCGTCCTATTTTACTGTCGTCCACAAACTTACTAACATCACTATTAATCCCATTGTCCAAGTCGTTTATGTACATAATGAACGATAAGGGACCAAAACCGAGCCCTGGGGGACCTCACTAGAAACACTCCTCCATCTGGATTTTACATTAGGGTACTGTTTGGAAAACTCCAAGACCCTTTACTGTTTTTAGGAATGATCCCTTTGGGGCTACAGGAAGAAGGATGCCTGGTTCTAATCCCTGTCTCGTTTTTTTTTTGTCGCCTTGTACCACTCAAGTAGGAAGACTTGGTGGTAGTATCGTCCTCCCCCACCACAGGGCTAGGTGTAAAAAGGAAATGAATATTCAGAGAAATTGTACAGGACGGTAACAAGGGGTGGGGGTACAATATAACGGAGGGACAGACGTAGTATAATAGAGTGTCTCTATAAACAGGTATTTCCTCTATCACAGACAGAATGATGTGTGACTCTGGTCCGTAGGGGCGCCCCATATAGACCCTAAAGTATCAGCTGCATACTAGTTAGCCACAATAGTGTGTGTGTGTGTGTGTGTGTGTGTGTGTGTGTGTGTGTGTGTGTGTGTGTGTGTGTGTGTGTGTGTGTGTGTGTGTGTGTGTGTGTGTGTGTGTGTGTGTGTGTGTGTGTGTGTGTGTGTGTGTGTGTGTGTGTGTGTGTGTGTGTGCGTGTGTGTGTGTGTATGTGTGTGTGTGTGTGTGTGTGTGTGTGTGTGTGTGTGTGTGTGTGTGTGTGTGTGTGTGTGTGTGTGTGTGTGTGTGTGTGTGTGTGTGTGTGTGTGTGTGTGTGTGTGTGTGTGTGTTTACCTAATTGTATTTACCTAGTATTTTACGGGAAAGGGAGATATGCTCGTGTGTCCCGTCCTCATATCTCGCTTTATCTATACTGTTTTTAAAGCCGTGTATCGTTTTTGCACACACCACATTCTCATCTAACTTGTTCCAAACGTCTATTACCCTGTGGGAAAAGTTGTTCTTTTTTAAGTCTCTTCTATAACTGTCTTTTTTTATTTTCATTCCGTTTCCTCTTGTATCTCTACTATCCCATTTTATTAGATCCTCTCTATCAATAGTTTCTATACCTTTCATGATTCTATAGATAGTTGTCAAGTCTCCTCTCTTCCTTCTTTGCTCTAGTGTCTGTAGCTCAAGTTTTGCTAGCCTCTTTTCATATGATAGTTCTGAGAGTATTGGTGCCAATTCCGTAATTGCTCCTTGTATTCTTTCAAGTTTTGTTATATATTTTTTTGTACTTGGTGACCACGTCGTCGCTCCATACTCCAATCTTGGTCTTATCAAAGTGACCAGTATTTTCTTCACCCTTTCTTCGTCCAGGTATGTAAATGCTACTTTGATTGTTCTTATTAAATCAAAGTTTTCCAAAAATTTTGTTTATATGTTTCTTAGGGGACATATGTAATTCATAATAATGACTCCCAGGTCCTTCTCATTTTCTACTTTTTTCGTTTCTTCCTCTCCCAATTTATATGATCCCACTATTCTTTTTTTTGCTTTTTCCAGATTCCATTACGCTACACTTCTTGATATTGAATTCCATCTCCCACTTCCTACTCCATTCCCATTCTTTGTTGAGATCACTCTTTAGCGACTCACTATCTTCTACAGTGTTCACTTTTTTCAACAATTTTGCATCGTCCGCAAAGAAGTTCATATAATTTTCAATTCCTTTGGCCATATCATTAATATATATAGCAAACATTATTGGGGCCAGAACTGTTCCTTGTGGAACACCACTAATCACTTCATCCCAATTAGTGTTTGTCTATTATCACCACTCCCATTTTTCTTCCAAGCAAAAAGTCTTCCATCCACTTCAGCAGTTTGCCCTGTATTCCTCCTGCAGTTTCTAATTTCCTTAGCGATTTCTTATGTGGCACCTTATCAAAAGTTTTTTTCAGGTCTAGAAAGGCACAATCAGCCCATCCATCTCTTTCTTGTATTACATCTATTAGCCTTGAATAGAACCATATTAAGTTTGTGACGCATGATCGTCCTTGTCTAAACCCAAATTGCCTTGGATTTAGTATGTTGTTTTTTCCAAATGTCTTACCCATCTAATTTTGATCATTCTTTCACAAATTTTAGCTATCATACTTGTAAGAGAGACCGGTCTATAGTTAGTAGGGTCTTCCTTGTTTCCCCTTTTATATATTGGTACTATATTTGCTCTTTTCCAATCTTCTGGAACTTTTCCTTCTTTCAATGAACTGCTTATTAGACTATGTATTTTGTCTGTTAGTTCATTCCTGCATTTTCTTAAAATCCAGTTTGCCATTTCATCTGGTCCATGCGATTTTCTGACATCGAGATTACTCAAGTGATTAATTATTTCGTTCCTTGTTACTTCTATCTCTAGGTTATATGTTCTCCCTCGTAAACACCGATTTGAAATGCTTGTTCATAATTTCTGCCATTTCTATTTCCTCTGTGTATTCAACTACCTTGTAGTTTCTCTAATTCTTGTTTGTTTTTTCAGTTTGTTGTTTACAAATCTGTAAAATAGTTTTGGTTGATCTTTACATTTTTTATGACATCTTTTTCGTATTTTCTCTTTTCTGCTCTGCATACTTGTACATATTCATTTCTATAACTAGTATATATTTTCCATTTTTCAGGTCATTTGTCTTTTTTTCCATTTTATCCAAGTTTTATCCCTTTTGTCTTTTAACCCCCTACATCTTTTGTTGTACCAACACTTTACATATCCTTTTCCTTGTTTTTGTCTTGGAACATACTTTTCCACTCCTTCTTTATAACTTTTTGTCAAAATATTCCATTTCTCTTCTACTGTTGTTTCCTCCTTATGTATCCTTTCTCAGTCTGCTTTTTGAATGAATTCTCCTATTTGATAAAAAAAAAAATTTCCATACGTCAATCTTCCCTTTCTATATTGTTCTTTTTTCCATGTATTTTTCCTCATTTAGTTCTAGTTCAATCAATATGTGGTCACTTTTACTTATTGGCGTCTTATATTCAATCACATCCACTATTTCGGGTTCTGATGTGATTATTGGGTCCAGTCTTGATGGTTCTTTCTCATTTCTCTACCTAGTATTCTCTTGTATCCATTGCGTCATTGTATGTTCTATAATCATATCAACTAGTACACTTCCCCATAGGTCGTCTCCACCCTTCACTGTCATCTCTTTCCAGCAGATTTCTTCACAATTAAAGTCACCCATTATAACTATTCGTCCTCTATATTCCAATATCTTATTTAGTGTTATCCTTGTGTCTTCTAACATATTTTTGTGTTCTCTCTCTTCCCACGAAGCCGTTTTAGGAGGCACATAATATACTACAAACTTCCTGCTCTTCCCATCCCTGTCCTCCACTTCCATCATAATCATTTCTACTCTATTCTTTCCATATGTGACATTCCTCAAATTTATATCCTTCTTAGTCAGGAACACAACTCCACCCCCTTGTTTTACCTCTCTGTTTCTAATCCAATAATTATATGCACCATGTCCTATACTGTTGGATGGTAGTGGACCTTTCAATTTTGTCTCTACAATTCCCATTATGTCCGATTCTTTTTCCTTCAGATAATCATTCAGTTCGTTCAAGCCTGTTGTTAAACCATCTATGTTTGTGTAAGATACTTTTAGTTCTCTGCTACTTCCATCGTGTTTTCTGTTTCCTTTCCGTTTTTCTCTGCTATGAACCATTTTCTCACTTTCATATCCACTACTCTCCAACAGAATTTCTCTTTCTCTGTTCTTTTCTCGTTTTTTTTTCTTTAGCTTCTAGTCTTTTTGTTTTCTCATCCTCTCTTTCCTCTTTATTCATTCCTCTTTTTATCCATACCTGTTTATATTGATCACTGTCTGCTAGTTTCCCTGTTTTTGCTAAGATACTCTCTGCTGTCGTTTGTGACCTGAATTTGATCTTAATTGGTCTGGTCTTATCTGTATTGTATTTCCCTATTCTATATATTTCTTCAATTCATTTCCCTGTTTCTTGTCCATCCTCTTGAACTACTTCTAATATCTTGTTGACCTTTTCCTTCTCCTCTTTTATTCTTGTGGTCCTATTTGGATTATGCTTCTCTTCCATCCCTAATATAATTATACATTTCTTTTTGTCCGCTAAGTCTCTTACTATATTCTCCTTTTCTCTCATCACTTTAATAACTGTTTCCTTAGTTTGGTCTTTCATCTGTTGTGTCACTACAATTTTGTTGTTCTCTTGGACCTTTCTCCAACCCTGTGCTTCTATGCTATGTACTCCTTATTCTCTTTATTATTCATCTTTAATTCTTCATTCTCATCTTTTACTTCTTTTAACCGTCTTTTTAATTCTTCTATTTCTTTAGTTAGGTTTTGATTCTCCTCTTTTAGTTCTTCCAGTTTATCAACTATTTCGGTAACTAGTGTTAATTGGTTAAACCTAACCTCCCATGTTTCGTTCATTTATTTTTTTTCCTTTCTCCTCTAGATTTACTAGTCGGGAGAGGTTGTCACCTCCTCCCTCATTAAATCCATAAAAGCAGCTATCATCTCTTTCCATTGAGCTACTCTTATCTATATTTCTACTTTTGACACTTCTGCTTCCTTGTTCTTCCTCGTCTGTGTGTTCTGCGTCCCTTTTGTTTACACCCCTTATAACATCTGGGGCCCATTTTGTGTGTGTGTGTGTGTGTGTGTGTGTGTGTGTGTGTGTGTGTGTGTGTGTGTGTGTGTGTGTGTGTGTGTGTGTGTGTGTGTGTGTGTGTGTGTGTGTGTGTGTGTGTGTGTGTGTGTGTATGTGCGTGCGTGTGCGCGTGCGTGCACCTAGTTGCATTTACCTAGTTGTATTTTATGGGACGAGAGCTATGTTCGTAGTGACCCGTTTTCGTATCTCTCCGCATCCAGTTTATTCGTAAAATATTGTGTAGTTTTGGCAGGCACAACCCTACCACTAATATATATGTATATATATATATATATATATATATATATATATATATATATATATATATATGTGTGTGTGTGTGTGTGTGTGTGTGTGTGTGTGTGTGTGTGTGTGTGTGTGTGCGTGTGTGTGTGTGTGTGTGTGTGTGTGTGTGTGTGTGTGTGTGTGTGTGTGTGTGTGTGTGTGTGTGTGTGTGTGTGTGTGTATGTGTGTGTATTTACCTAGTTGTATTTACCTAGTTGTATTTTACGGGAAGGGGAGCTATGCTCGTGGGGTCCCGTCTTCATATCTCATTTTATCTAAACTATTTTTAAATTCATGTATTGTTTTTGCACACACCACTTTCTCATCTAACTTGTTCCAACTGTCTATTGCTCTGTGAGGAAAGCTGTTCTTTTTAAAATCTCTTCTATAGCTGTCTTTTTTTATTTTCTTTCCGTGTCCTCTTGTATTTCTGTCATCCCATTTTATCAGATTCTCTCTATCAGTAATTTCTATGCCTTTCATGATTCTGTAAATAGCTATCAAATCTCCTCTCTCTCTTCTTTGCTCTAGTGTCTGTAGTTTAAGTTTTTGTAGTCTCTCTTCATATGATAGTTTTGAGAGTGTTGGTGCCAGTTTTGTAATTGCTCTTTGTATTCTTTCAAGTTTTTTTATACATTTTTTTGTACTTGGTGACCATATCGTTGCTGCATATTCCAATCTTGGTCTTATCAGGGTGATTAGGATTTTCCTCACCATTTCTTCATCCAGGTGTGTAAATGCCACTTTGATTGTTCTTATTAAATTATAAGTTTCTCCAAAAATCTTATTTATATGTTTCTCAGGTGACATATTATTCATAACAATGACTCCCAGGTCCTTCTCATTTTCTACTTTTTTTATTCCTTCTTCTCCCAAATTATATGATCCTGTTATTCTGTTTTTGCTTTTTCCAAATTCCATTATACTACACTTTTTTGTATTGAACTCCATCTCCCACTTCCTACTCCATTCTTGTACTTTATTTAGATCTCTCTGTAGTGATTCACAATCTTCTTCAGTTTTCACTCTTTTCAGTAATTTTGCATCATCTGCAAAGAAGCTCATATAGCTTTCAATTCCTTCATCCATATCATTAATGTATATAGCAAACATTATTGGGGCCAGAACTGTTCCCTGCGGGACACCGCTTATTACTTCATTCCATTTTGAGTGCTGATCTCTTATCACTACTCTCATTTTTCTTTCTTGCAAAAAGTCTTCCATCCAATTTAGCAATTTACCTTGTATTCCTCCTTCATATTCTAATTTCTTAAGCAACTTCTTATGTGGTACTTTGTCAAAAGCTTTTTTTAGGTCTAGAAATGCACAATCAGCCCATCCATCTCTTTCTTGTATTATATCTATTAGCCTTGAATAGAAACATATTAAATTGGTGACGCATGATCGTCCTTGTCTGAATCCAAATTGCCTTGGATTTAGTACGTTGTTTTTTTCCAAGTATTTTACCCATCTACTTTTGATAATTCTTTCACATATTTTTGCTATTGTACTTGTTAGAGAGACTGGTCTATAGTTGGTAGGTTCTTCTTTATTTCCTCCTTTATATATAGGTACTATATTTGCTTTTTTCCAATCTTCTGGAACTTTTCCTTCTTTTAAGGAACTGCTTATTATGCTATGTATTTTGTCTCCCAGTTCATTCCTGCATTCTTTCAGAATCCAGTTTGCTATTTCATCTGGCCCATGCGATTTTCTGACATCAAAATTACCCAAGTGTGTCAATATTTCATTCTTTGTTACTTCTATTTCTTCCATAGGGGGGACTTTTTCCTTCCACTCAATCTCTTCAGGTTGTATATTTTCCCTTGTAAACACTGATTTAAAATGTTTGTTCATAATTTCTGCCATTTCCATTTCCTCAGTGTATTCAACTCCTCCTTGTCTTAATTTCTCCAAGTCTTGTTTGTTTTTCAGTTTATTGTTTACAAATCTGTAGAATAGTTTTGGTTGATCTTTACACTTTTCTATAACATCTTTTTCATATTTTCTTTTTTCCTCTCTGCACTTTTGTACATATTCATTTCTATAACCAGTATATATTTTCCATTTTTCAGGTCTTCTGTCTTTTTTCCATCTGTTCCAGGCTTTGTCTCTTTTGTCCTTTAACTCCCTACAACTTTTGTTGTACCAGCATTTTACATATTCTTTTTCTTGTTTTTGTCTTGGGACATACTTTTCCACTCCTTTTTTGTAAATTTTTGTCAAAATATTCCATTTCTCTTCCACTGTTGTTTCTTCTTTGTATATTTCTTCCCAGTTTTCTTGTTGGAAGAATTCTCTTATTTTATCAAAGTTTGTTTTTTCATACATCATTCTTCCTTTTCTATATTGTTCATTTCTTTTCATATATTTTTCTTCATTAAGTTCCAGTTCAATCAATATGTGGTCACTTTTACCTATTGGTGTTTTATATTCAATCTTATCCACTATTCTAGGTTCAGATGTAATTATTAAGTCTAGCCTCGATGGTTCTTCTTCATTTCTATACCTAGTGTTCTCTTGTATCCATTGTGTCATTGAATGGTCAGTAATCATCTCAAGTAGAGCATTTCCCCATGAGTCATCACCACTCTTTACTGTCATTTCTTCCCAGCAGATTTCTTTGCAATTAAAGTCGCCCATCATAACTATTCTTCCTCCGTCTTCCATTATTTTAGTTAATGCTATCTTTGTGTCCTCTAACATACTTTTATGTTCACTCTCCTCCCATGAGGCTGTTTTCGGAGGCACATAATTGATCACAAATTTTCTGCTCTTCTTATCTCGGTCTTCCACTTCTATCATAATCATCTCTACTGTATTCTTTCCATATATGACACCTTTCACGTTTATATCCTTCTTAGTCAGGAACATAACTCCACCCCCTTGTTTTTTCTCTCTGTTTCTAATCCAATAATTGTATGTATCATGTCCTACACTGTTGGGTGGTAGTGGGCCTTTTAATTTTGTTTCTACAATTCCCATTATGTCCGGTTCTTTTTCTTTCAAATAATCATTCAGTTCATTCAATCCTGTTATCAATCCATCTATATTTGTGTAAGACACTCTTAGTTTTCTGCCACTTCCATTGTATTCTCTGTTTCCCTTATGTTTTTCTTTAGTATGTCGAACTGCTTTATTTTCATGTTCACTACTCTCCAATAGAATCTCTCTTTCTCTGACTCCGTTCTTTCCTCGTTTTTTGCCTTAGCTTCAAGTCTTTTCTGCTTTTCTGCCTCTCTTTCCTCCTTATTCATTTCTCTTTTTATCCATACCTTTTTATATTGATCATTTGTTGCTAGTTTCCCTGTCTTGGATAGAATTTTCTCTGCTGTTGTTTGTGACCTGAATTTAATCTTAATTGGTCTGGTCTTATCTGTACTATATTTTCCGAGTCT
>NC_134801.1:26368725-26403725 GCF_046742065.1 Oratosquilla oratoria | reverse complement strand
ATTATTATTATTATTAAAATTATTAAAATTATTATTATTATTAAAATTATTAAAATTATCATTATTATAAAAATAATTAAAATTATTATTATTATTATTAAAATTATTAAAATTATTATTATTAAAATTAAAATTATTAAAATTATTATTATTATAATTATTAAAATTATTATTATTAAAATTATTAAAATTATTAATATTAAAATTATTAAGATTATTATTATTAAAATATTCAAAATTATTATTATTAAGATTATTAAATTTATTATTAAATTATTAGAATTATTGAAATTATTAAAATTATTAAATCATTGAAATTATTAAATTAAAATGATTAAAATTATTAAAATTATTAAAATTATTATTATTATTATTATTATTATTGTTATTTTTATTATTATTATTATTATTAGTTTATTTTTTGTTATTGTCATTGTATATACTACTACTATTATTTGTTTGGTTAGTTTATGTATTAATATTATTACCATTATCATGGATATTATTATCTTATATAGTACTGTAATATAAATATACTGTATATTTTATCTTATTTTATTGACATAATTATCATTCTTATTGCTATTATCATTCTTATTGCTATTATCATTATTGTTATCTATATAATTTTCATTATGAATATATATATCCTTACCATTATCATTATCTAATTATTTGTTATTTTTAATCATTGTATTTGTTATTGTCAATATTTCTAATAGTAGTAGTAGCAGTAGTAGTTGTTTTCGTTGCTCATCTTTTTGTTATAATGTTGTTGTCATCATGATTATTAATAATGCTTTTGTTATAACAATACCATTATGTACTGTTAAGTAAAACGGGAATTGAACAAATATTCCATCTCACAATTCTGGAAAGGTTAAATTAAGAACAAGACCAAGGCTCGGTAAATGGATGGGAATCCAATTAAAAGGAACGCCATGATAAAAAAAAAAAAAAAAAAAGTGTAACGCAGACATCCAGATGATGTCGTCGTCGTTGTCATCGAAGAGAACGAAATAACGCTAAACTCAGAAAAAGGTTACGGAACCAAAGTGGTAAGTCATATCTAGGAGGAGGCGGGTAGGAGTAGAGAGGGTGTGTAGTTTAAGGACCGAGGTCGACGAGGGGTAAAGGTGTAAACAGGAGACTATAAACGGCGGAACAAAGGACTGACGTAAACAACGCGACATCAAGAGAATTCGACGCCATTTGGCGATGGTGGACGGAAATGGGGTAGCAGCCAAAACACAGTGAAGTGTAAACCATATTGAGGGGTTCTAAACACTGGAGGAATGAAATAAAAAACATGGTAGGAGAGGGCAAATAAATCATACGTGAAAATTTCGTATCAATTCTATAATACGCTATATCTCGGTAGCCATATCTTATATTCATGAGTGGATTTTTTTTTTTTTTTTTATCAACTTTCTTTTTGTGCATAATCTAAATACTGTAACGTCACGATAAGTGGGTCGACCGCCGCTAGAACGCCGCTAGAACGGGGCAGAGACGATAGAAAGAACCTGGCATTTAAAGGACTAAACAAGTTCTTGTGTTGCCAAAGTTAGCCCGACATTGGACTCCACAAAAGCCTTTACGTGTGACAAGTTTCCCACAGTCGTCCATATAGGTTTTAGGAACGTGTGGAACCAGTAAAAAGAAAAATAATCTTATATGACGGCTTAATTGTTTCGAAGAGTAGAACACTTGATGTGTTTGTCATGAAACATTGGTCTTCGGAACACAGATTTTGAGCAAGTAAACATGCACTGGAACCGAAGATCAAAAATTGTTTTACAAGAGAACTATGTCAGAGGAGACAAGCTCCAAGTTTCAGGTTGCATGCCTAAATTTCTCGAAGCCTCTCGTCATTTCTGGCGACAAAACACACCGAAAACTGTCGTACGGTTTTGAACGAACCTATTTCGTGCTTACCTTTATTGCCGACTTAGAACATCTTTTTATATCAACATATCATACGTAGCGTCAAAGAACCTATTTACTCACCTGTACTTGTTATCAACAGAGCAAAAATCATTTTATTACAATCTACAAAATCACTAAATTCCATCACAACCACTTAGAACCAAAATGATCTACACATACCGGAATTTCGTACTAAAAATACAGAATGTGTGTATGAGTGAAAAAAGGAACTGTGTGTGTGTGTGTGCGTGTGTGTGTGTGTGTGTATTTACCTAGCTGTATTTTGCGGGAGAAGAGCTATGCTCGTAGTGACCCGCAGTTGTATATTTCGGCATCCAGTTCTTTCTTAAAATAATGTATAGTTTTAGCACTCACTGTTTTCTTTCAATTTATTCCATGTGTGTGTGAATGTGTGTATGTGCATGTGTGCAGGTGTATGAGTGACTGAATGAGAGTGTGTGTGTGTGTGTGTGTGTGTGTGTGTGTGTGTGTGTGTGTGTGTGTGTGTGTGTGTGTGTGTGTGTGTGTGTGTGTGTGTGTGTGTGTGTGTGTGTGTGTGTGTGAGTGAGTGAATGTGTGTGTTTGTGCATGTGTGTGTGTTTGTGCATGTGTGTGTGTGTGTGTGTGTGTGTGTGTGTGTGTGTGTGTGTGTGTGTGTGTGTGTGTGTGTGTGTGTGTGTGTGTGTATTCACCTTGGTCTTTGGATCACATGTTGGACTCGTGATCGACAGCTATTTCCCTCCCGGAAGAGAGCTCAGAGCTCGTATGACCGATCTATGGGTAATGCTATGACCTTTCACACACACACACACCCCAACTCCCCGCCCACGAGAGTCAGAGTAATGTGTGAGAGAGAGAGAGAGAGAGAGAGGTTGTGGGTGCGTCCTCATGCGTGTATTTTTTATTCATATAAATAGCATTTAGATGATGGAATGTGTAGGTACGACATTTATTCGGGCTAAAAGCCAAGGCAGCACCAAGTTCCTAGTCCTGCATCACACCGGATACCAACTCATTTACAAAATTATTGTGGACTAAGAGCTTTACTTTGCAAGGATTTCTGAACAGAAAAAAAAAAAAAAAATCTGTCTCAGACGTGAAGGCTCCACTGAGATACAAACCAGTACAAACCAGTACTACAGGTCGCCGTCTTCACAGAAAACGGATAGTGGACCGATAAGATGTCGCTTGCTGCCATCTTCACAGAAAACGAAGAGGGTTGGTGGTGATGGTGGGGGGGGGGGGTATTCCGACGCGATGACAGGCCATGAAATTGTACCAAACACAAACAGACCTCCTACCCGGTGTGGCCCTCGACCTTCGCCCTTCCCCTCACCCTTGCCCTCTCTCCGACTTCCCCCCTTTTCTTCTCTCCCCTGCTAGGCCTACCCGGCTCCCGTGCCTACCCTCGCCTGCTTGCCCGCCCTGCATCTCCATTCCTTTTTACTCAAGATCCTAGCAAATGCTTCTCCTCTTCCGCACCGGTCTGCCGCCAGACTATTCTATTCATATCCATGGCACTCCCTCAGTATCGAAGGGGTAACCCTCGTGTCAGATCTGTCAAAGACTCTTTTTTTTTTTCCTTTTTCTTCTTTTCTGTTTTTTATTTATTTATTTATTTATATATTCTATTTATTTATTTATTATCTTCTTTTTGCGAAGAAGCGGTCTCAAACGCTCTTGTGAAAGTTGCACATCCGTTATGCGATAATCACATTTTCTTATCTGTGCTTTTCTTCAGTACCCGATAAGTATTCCGTATATGTCTGTAGGTACCACTGAGGACATGCGAATCTGACACATACTTTATGTATGTATGTATGTATGTATGTATGTATGTATGTATGTATGTATGTATGTATGTATGTATGTATGTATGTATTTATGTACCCGGCTCCCGTATGTATGTATGTATGTATGTATGTATGTATGTATGTATGTATGTATGTATGTATGTATGTATGTATGTATGTATGTATGTATGTATGTATGTATGTATGTATGTATGTATGCATATGTATGTATGTACGTATGTATGTATGTATGTATGTATGTATGTATGTATGTATGTATGTATGTATGTATGTATGTATGTATGTATGTATGTATGTATGTATGTATGTATGAAACAGCATCAGGTTCGTCCTCAGATGCTCTCCAACGACGACATTTCAGGGCACATCAGGGCATCCATTCCCAAGGGCACACCCCGGCGGCACCAAGAAGAATTGGCTGAGCCGTCGGATATAACGAGGTGGCAACGACATCGCCCAGACGGCCGCCGGCCATCGGCACTTCCACGTGCCCGCCGTCAACCTGAGGACGACCATCTCATCGCCTCCCGCTACTTGAAGTCCTCAACAGCTGCTCCTCGCTGACCTCCAACTCCTGAAGGAACTGATACAAAAAATACCGATCTATGGGTAATGCTGAGACCTTACACGCACACACACACACACCCAACTTCTCGCACACGAGAGTTGAAGCAACGATTCACAGCGCAGCCGGGAACTCCACCAACCACGCCACCTTGTGCTTGCCAGACAACACAGTGACCAAATCTGCGGGTATGCGGTCTTGTGGTTTTGGGTAATTAATCAGAGAGACTTTTGAAAACTGACCGTCTGTCTTTGGGTGTGTGTGTGTGTTTGTGTGTACAGAAAAACTACAAATATGAAAAAGGGAAGACGAACGTTTTCTTTAATGACAGCTGTCGAAGAGAATACTTCGCTATCCCACACCCACTCCATTTGCACCGATGAGGTTGAAGATAGATAGATAGATAGATAGACTTAATTTGGCAATGAATCAATTTACATTAAGTGCAAATAATGACAAGAACACATAGTTCGGAATAATAAATGCAAATTGCCGAGGATAACACAAAAAGCATGTACACTTATTTCCATTGTGGTCCTCATCAGATTGTTATTCTACACTAGGTCACACTGACAACATACGTAGGGGGTTAAGGGGACCAGAAACAATCATGAGTAATACCAGTCAGAACACATATGACACATAAACATTGTTATAGTTTAGCTAATATTACTAAAATGTTTGTACACATAGGAATATTGAGACCAAAAATTTGAGCACCATCACAAAAAGGAACATTGCAATAAGCAAAGGAACATCAAAATAATATTAAACTGTAACAAAACAGTATGAGTGAGTACTATATCAGAGTAGTACCATTAATGATATATTGAGACCAAAAATTTGAGCACCATCACAAAAAGGAACATTGCAATAAGCAAAGGAACATCAAAATAATATTAAACTGTAACAAAACAGTATGAGTGAGTACTATATCAGAGTAGTACCATTAATGATATATTGAGACCAAAAATTTGAGCACCATCACAAAAACGAACATTGCAATAAGCAAAGGAACAACAAAATAATATTAAACTGTAACAAAACAGTATGAGTGAGTACTATATCAGAGTAGTACCATTAATGACTCAATCAATCCTACCACCGTTAGATGTTGTCACAATTTGCGCGTTGGTTCTGGCTGCCGCTGGTGCTCCTTCACTGAGGAAGCAGTCAAGAATCAATGCCATAAAAAAAAAAGAGGAAGAAAGAAAAAAAAGCATGAGAAATGTGAAAAGAAAGCAAGTAAGAGAAATAGAAAGAAAGCGGGGAAGAGAGAAATAAAAGAAACATTAAAAGAAAAAATAAACACACGCACAAAAATGAGTCCTAACTTGACCAAGGTCCAGGAATCATTGGACCATGCGCTTGGCAGACCACACAGTGACCAACTCTGCGGGTGTTGCAGTCTTGTGGTCTTTGGTAATTAATCAGACTTTTGAAAACTGACCGTACGTCTTCGGGAAACGTTCAGATCCTTTCGGTGTACAATTTTGTAGTGGATGGCGGTCAACCGCAGTCGTGATCAGTTTCTATTTTTCTTTTTTTTTTCGGGATTTTTTTATGATAGTTCTGATGAAGTAAAGTTTCCGAATGGTTTAAGCGGGAAGAACTGAAAGTGACGCGTGTGATGGGGGTGAAAGGAGGGGTGGGGAGATGTTCTCCTACGCCAAACCACGTTGCTTTACAGGAATTGAAAAAAAAATACAACGGAGGGGGGTGGGCGTCGCTCATCTCGCTGTACTCATTGACGTCAGGTGACTTTCGACGTTGTATACCTTTGCGCTCTTAGTCATTTGGTTCTTTGTGACTTCGCCCCCCCCCACCTCCTTTATGCACATTCCTTTTTCTAAGATGTGAAGAGCTCGCGGAGGCCAGATCCGAAAGTCTAATCTAATGACCTTCATAAAACCCTTAAGATACGCGCTTGACGCAACCAAACCCGAGGCTTCTAGCCCAAAGCCGGTTTTCAATTCTTAGCTTTGGGGACAAATTACCGACGCGGTACCGTTCGATAATATTACGTAATAATTCGTTCTGCACAGTAACGCTAATAATGTATGGGTAGTACTGAAGCTCAGTGTAAGGAGAAAATCTTATAATGAATAAATACATTGTGTAAACAATATTGGCCGTAAAGGAGTCGCTTTAGATACCCACCCATCCACCTTACACCTCCGAGGAGATTGAATCCTCCAACACAAATAACCTTCTAAGGAAAAGTGATGACGCCAGAGCGGTTATGGGAAACGGGCAGGGTCAAGTGACGACCAGGTTAGGTCAGGTCAGGTCAGGTTAGCACGAGGTCAGGTTACTGTGCGCCCTCTTGATATGTGAGGCGTTCAAGCATGAAGGGACGTCCAGCGGAGCGGCTTTGTCTAACCCACGGTTGTAATAAAGCGTACGACTGCGCTTTCACTACTCATGGCCCACTGCAGGACCAGCACATCCTCCTCGGAGAGGAAACCTTTCTTGTTCCTCACACCCTACTGGCTTAATCCAACTTCCCATGTTATATTTGTAATGAGAATTGTATGTGGAGATTTTTGGGTGTGGTGGAATGTCTCTGGTTCAGAATATGGTTTGAAACCAATATAGTTAACTCGAACATTGACTTGGTGCCACAAACACTAATATCTGATTCTGGCACATTGTATTTCTGATACTGGCCAATCCAGAGAGAGGCAAGGAACCAATGAAAGTGACTGTAGCACCTAACCGTCAGTGTCAACACGCGCACGCTTACACTGATTATGCACACACAATATATACATATGTATATATATATATATATACATATGTATATATATATATATATATGTATGTATATATTTATATATATATACATATACATATATGTATGTATGTATATATTTATATATATATATATATACATATATACTGTATATATATATATATATATATATATACATATATGTATGTATGTATATATTATATATATATATACATATATATATATATGAATATACATATATATATATACATATATATATATACATATATATATATATATATATACATATATATATACATATTTTGTCAAGAGAAAAGACAAATGTATGGCAAGAGTGGTATAGGTAAAGTACTTCTGCTCCTTCCTGGACTTTACCTATACCACTCTTGTCATATATATATATATATATATATATATATATATATATATATATATATATATATATATATATATATATTATATACATATATATTACATACATATGTAATATTTATATTATATATATATCATATATATACATATATATATATACATATATATATATATATGTATATATATGCATATATGTATATATATATATACATATATATACACATAAATATATACACACACACATATATATATATATATATTATATACATATATATTACATACATATGTATATATTTATATTATATATATATCATATATACATATATATTATATATATATACATATACATATACATATATATATACATATATATGCATATATGTATATATATATGTATATATTTATGTGTATATATATACATATATATATATGTATATATACATATACATATATATATATATATATATACATATATATATATATATATTTTTTTTTTCAACCACAAATCACTTTTAATTCCATGCCATCGCAGTCGAGACTGAGAATCGCTCGATGGAGGCATCCGTTGGAAATTGAAATGTGGACGAGCCGAGGATTCGAACCCAGCTAACCCGTAACAAAGTTACAGTGACGTAAACCAATACGCTATCAAGAGAGATCTTGATACACACACACACACACACACATTACCCATAGATCGGACCTACGAGCTCTGAGCTCTCTTCCAGGAGGGAAATAGCTGTCGATCACGAGTCCAACACGTGATCCAAAGACCAAGTGAATACAAGTGAATACACACACACACACACACACACACACACACACACACACACACACACACACACACACACACACACACACAAGGCGAAGACAGATTAACATAATAGTCCAGGCAAATTACCATTTTCAGGGGAAAAAATAATAAGATTTTTATGTTTGGCAGAAAGACTCTTCAAGGGTCACAATACAAAGATCTAAAGAGTTCCCCTCCGTGAGATGGGCGCAAGCCCCCTTTTTTGGGGGAACCCCCTCTTAGGAGGGTCCCTTTTCCCATATTTACCGGTTTTTTTTCTCCAAAATGGTGCGTCATACGCATAAAAAGTATAGGTACTAAAAATATATAAAAATTAATTTTGCACAAATACAGTTCTATGTTTTTTTGCTCTAAATATATATTAGAGTTTTTGCGTAAATAAGCCTGAAAATAGAAGATGCATTTTCGCCAAAATCTAAAAAATGCATTTCACGCTTACATTTTGTTCAGTAACTCTTAAACTACTAATTTCTCGTCAAAATGCAATATAGATAACATTGTAGAGTGAAGATTCTTCTTTTATTTGATATCCTAGTTTTGCTCTAAATATTAAAAATAATTATGCAAAGAAACTAACAAAGAAGAAACTGTAAATCCACAGAAATCCAAATCTCGATTTCTTTTACATCATAAGCTTTACTTGTAAATTCATATTAAAAAACTTGTAAATAGAATGATACCGTGCTTTTCTCTCATAATAAGTGATTAATATGTTTGTGATTTTTTTTTTTTCAGAGGAGAATGAAATTATTTTCAGAAGTGTATGAAATTAAATATCAACCATGGCTTCAAGAAACGAGATGTGTTTTTGCTGCCATAAGACATTAAGTGAAGGTAAAACTGTGAAAGTGAAAGATGGTATCCATAATTTGAAACGTGTTAGTAAAATCCGAAATGACGGTAATTTTGAAATGCTACAGAAAGTTGACACTATTGAAGTGCATAGAATATGTAGGCATGAGTACATAAAAGAGAAGAATATAGCCAGAGATGAAAAAAAGAAACGAGAAAATTCACAAGAAACACGGCAGACCATGAGATCAGAAGAAACATTTTTTTTTTCAAAAGCCGTGTTTCTTGTGATGTTGCATCAGAAAAGAACAAAAATGTGGACAAACACAAAACAATTTGGGAAGTTAGAGGTTTGCATTTGAAACAGAAAATTTCAGACTTTGCTAAACAAAGACAAGATGAATGGGGTGAGAAAGTATTCAAACGAGTCAACAGTGTCCTATGTCTTGTTGCTGAAGAAGCACGTTATCATGAAGCGTGCTACACAAAGTTTTTTGCACGACATCATCATCTTTAAAAAGAGGACGTCTAAAGGATGAACACATTGACAGTGCTTTTGAAAAATTGTATAGGTACATTGATGATTCAGAGGAATGTCAATTCACTTTACATGATTTAATGAGAAATCTTGAATAAAATGCGCCAGAAAGTTCATCTGTAACAGAGAAAACATTGAAAAATAGGTTAATGAACACATATGGAGATGGAGTTATGTTCTGTCAAATGAAGAAAAGACCAACAGTAGTTTGTTTCCGTGGTTCTGGACTACAATTGATCAATACCTGGTAAACAGAGAGAGAGAGAAAAGTGAGAAGGATGAAAGATTAAGAATTGTAAAAACTGTAGCAGCAGTAATTCGTGAGGATATTAGAACAAGTCCTTACAATATCACAGATTATCCAGGTGCTACAGACTTTATGAAGAATGCAAACGATGTAGTGCCTCAGACACTGCCTGCCTTTTTAGAACTAGTTATTCAAAAAGACAAAAAGAGTGAAAAGGAAAAACTAGAAAAGAAGTGTACAGCAATTGCCCATGCAGTAATTACTGCAACTCGTCCACGATCATTTTTGTCCTGCTCACTGCTTGATTTGGCTGTGTATTTATTTCGGAAAACTGGCTCTAGAACCATTGTCAACATGGTATCAAACTTTGGATTTTGTTCTGCCTATAATGATGTCACGCTGTTTGAGTCATCTGCTACAACTTTTTGGAAACCGGATGTGGAAGGAGATTCATTTTGTCAGTATATATTTCATAATGCAGACTTTAACATTCAAACTTTGACCGGCAAGGGAACGTTTCACTCAATGGGTGGAATGAAGTGCGTAACTCCATCAAGAACTGTAAGAAGTCGGGAAATTAATAAATTGCGAAGTATTCCATACTCTAATGAGATCGCTGCAGCTGGACAAATTCAAATAAAAAAGTATGGAGGCAAACAAAAAGAAGGTTTAAATGCCTTAGAACTGGAAATTGTGTCTAACAGTGAAGCTGTACAGTGTGTTTCAACCCCAGCACCAAAGTATGTTTTGTGGATATATGGAAAATTTCTCCAAACCCATGCATTGATTCTTCACCAGTCATGCATACTACTGTCGACCTGGCATCAGACGACGAAGACGTTTTCCTGTAGTAAGAAAATATACTATGAGGGAGTGATTGTGCCAACTGTAAAAGAAAATACAAGAGTGGATTAGGCCTACAGGGGATACCACTCGGGGAAAAAAAAAAAGCGCCAGAAACTCAACCTCATTGATGGCGTGGAAATAAGTCTATAATACATGCTATGTTCCTATAATTCAATACTAAAATGTATCCTTACAAAAGTATACCCCAATTACATTTACATGAGATTTTCACAAGAATTTATTCGTTTGACTGTGGCATGGAATTTTTTTTTTTTTTTTTTTTTTTTTTTTTTCTTTTTTTTTTTTTACGGTAAAACGGGTCTTCTACTTTCCAGTTTGATTCCGGAAAAAAAGATAATAATGATAATATAGAAGAAAACAAGGATACCATATGAATGAGAAATCTTCACTCAACAATATCATTTATATTGTATTTTGACGAGAAATTAGTAGTTTAACAGTTATTGAACAAAATGTAAGGGCGAAATGCATTTTTTTTACATATCGGTGAAAATGTGTCTCCTCCTTTCGGGCTTATTTGCGCAAAAACTATAATATTTAGAGCAAAACAACATTGAGATAACCTTGTGTAAAATTTAATTTTTCATTTCTTTGGTTCCTATACCTTTAATCCGTGCGATGCACCCCTTTGGAGAAAAAACAGTATATATGGGTGAAAGTACCCTCCGAAGGGGGGAGGGGGGGTTACCCCCCAAAAAAGGGGGTTCCACCTATTTGACGGAGGGGAACTCTTAATTTTGTGATCTTTGAGGAGTCTTTCTACCAAATATAAAAACCTTATTATTTTTTCCCCCGTTTGGCCTTTTTTCATCTAATTTGCCTGTACTAAAAAGGAGAGTTTGTTAATTGCTTACATATTTGTTGATAGTGTACATAATGTTCTGATTCAGCTCCTGAAAGGGATATTGGCTTTTTCAATTTTAAGCAGTCCTCTCCTTTTATGCAATGGGGGGACGGAGAGGGAGGGTCGCCGATTTAATGAAGCGGCCTTGCTGTGGATGTGCTGTGTCTTGCGACACTGCTTCTGACCCAGGGCAGTGGACAAGGTGCAGGGATGACCCGTCATCCAGGAGGTGCTCAGATGAGAGGGAGGGTGGAGGGGAGTGGAGTGTATTCAGGGATGGAATGGGTGGGAATGATTTTATGCCTTTCCCTTTTTGGCTACCTCCCTTGTAAGGGGGAAAAAGCCTTGATATATGTATGTATGTAAGCAGTTCTGTGGATTGATTCAGTGGTCAGGGTGAGTTTTTTTTTTTAATTAAGATGATCATAACCAATTGTGTAAACAAAATCTTGTTATTTTTGTACACATGATGTCAAGTTATGCAATGTAATCCTACACTCCCACCTCATAGAAACCAACCACAAACTGTGCACATTAACCAGAGTTTATTGCAAACCACAACAATAGAGTTAATGATCCATTGATATTTTCAAAGTTGATCCGTGTCAGAATATCTTGAAATGATTTGTTGGGCCTCAGAAGTTGTCATAAATGATAGTAAAACAAAGTGTATACAGTAGTAACATGATGCTGAGGAATTTGAATATAAACATAATCAGGGTGGAGATTTCATAAATATTTTTGGGCAGAATTCCTTTCCACACATTGCTGGGTTAAGATTTGATAAATTAGACCTCTAGATTGATTTGTTAAGACTTCTGAGATAAAGTAGCCATCATTGCATTCTTATGTTCAAATTGTTACATACATCTGGCCAAAGAAAAAAAAAAGTTCATGTACCACATGATGGATGATTATTTAGACTCAAAAACATTCCCCATGCAATGGAGGAAATTGTATAGTTGTACAGTTATTGTTGTATATAATGCAATTAAATGCATTTAAGTCTACCTAAAGTGTGCCAAATAGGGAGCAGATTTGTAAAGTGATTTATTGTTTGTAAAACTACGTATGTTCCCCCTTTTTATTTTATTTTCTTATTCTTCTTCTTTCTCCAAACTAACCAGTGCATGTTTTAAGATACTTTCCCCCTCCAGACTCTTCATTCTGATCCATCTCAACAACTCAGTAATAGATTTCATGTAATGGCAACAACTCAAGTTGGAACCATATGTGAATTTGTAGCTAGATATGATAAATTGGTAAGAGACAAGACCACATGATTGTTGCTCCTTTCCAGTATATTACAATTAAGTAGATACACAAACTGGATGGAATGGTAGTGTATGCAAAAACTATACACAAATTTAAGAACAATTTAGATACTGCGAGATACATAGATGGGACATCACGAGCATAGCTCCCCTCCCCATAACATACAACTAGGTAAATAAAACTAGGTAAATACACACACACACACACACACACACACACACACACACACACACACACACACACACACACACACACACACACACACACACACACACACACACACACACACACACACACACACACGCACACACACGACTCGGTGGTGCGGTTGGTAGAGCACTGGACTGCCAGCATGGTGGTGCTCGCAGTACTTGGTTCGAATCCTGCCCGGGGCCGAAATTATTTCGGTATCGCTGCGCTTCGGGTCGTTACTCTGACTCTCGTGGGCGGGGAGTTGGGTGTGTGTGTGTGTGTGTGTGTGTGTGTGTGTGTGTGTGTGTGTGTGTGTGTGTGTGTGTGTGTGTGTGTGTGTGTGTGTGTGTGTGTGTGTGTGTGTGTGTGTGTGTGTGTGTGTGTGTGTGTGTGTGTGTGTGTGTGTGTGTGTGTGTGTGTGTGTGTGTGTGTGTGTGTGTGTGTGTGTGTGTGAGGTCATAGCATTACCCATAGATCGGTCATACGAGCTCTGAGCTCTCTTCCGACAGGGAAATAGCTGTCGATCACGAGTCCAACACGTGATCCAAAGACCAAGGTGAATACACACACACATACACACACACACACACACACACACACACACACACACACACACACACACACACAGTCGCAGGACCCACTGCTAACTGGCACGTCCCTGATGGCGAACAGGGAAATTCCCCATAGATATATGGGGTACCGTCATAATGACAGCGTGGACCATTGGGCACCCTATAGATATATAGGGTTTCACTGAATATAATGAATAATGTGACACCAGAGAAATATCTCACCAGAAACTAGTTGTCAGGGAGGTGATATTACTGAAAAAAACCACCTTCATAGCAACCATGAATAGTACAAACAAAACAAAACCGGGCGTTCCTGTTGGATCATCGTCTCCTAAAGGTCCAACCGCATTGCCTCATGTGCTTACGGGCAGTGTGCCACCGAATGTAAGTAAACACTGTCCAAGCAGATCCAAGTCTTGGACATTAAACAGCATGAAGAAAATGAAGATCTATACTTACAACGTAAGAACTCTCTCAGAAAACAACAGGCTGGAGAGTCTGATGGAAGAACTAGATAACATCAAGTGGGACATCGTAGGACTGAGTGAAGTCCGAATAGTGGAAGAAAAGCTGATACAATTACAAGATGGTCACCACCTGTTCTACTATAGAGGTAAGGACAAAGAAAGATCTTGTCGAGTAGGATTCTTGATCAACCGAGAAGTTGCTGGTAACAGTCAATTGCAGTAGTTTATCAGATAGGGTAGCTTGGATTGTGTTTAGGCTATGCAAAAGGTACACTCAAAAAATGGTTCAGGTTTATGCACCAACTTCACAGAGTTCAGACGATGTCAGGTAATGGATCAAGAAAAGAGTAAGTATGATAAGATAGAATTTCAGTTAGAAATTAAAAATAGATTCGAAGCTCTAAGAAATAACGAGGACACCGTGGATGATATGAATTTGAATTTAATCAATATAATTAGGGAATCGGCAGAGAAAGTAGGAAGCACAAAAAGTATTAGAGAAAGCAAATATACTAAAGCTACAAATGACCTAATTAAAAGAAGGAGGACAATGCAGATTAAAAGCAGGAGAGACGAAATAGAAAGAGTAGAACTAAACAAGCTGATCAACAATAGGCAGAGATCAGAAAAAAAGAAAGAAAAACTTGGATGAAGTAGAGGAAACTATCCGGAAAGGTAAAAGTATTAAAAAGAGTAGAAGAATTTTACCAAGAGCTTTACTTATCGAAGACCGTAGTTGAGTCAGTAAATTCATCTGTAGACGTTAGTAGTGTACCAGAGATTATAAAGGAAAAGGTAGAATTTGCTCTAAAAATATATTAAACGAGAAAAGGCACCTAGGGAAGATGGTATATCGATAGATCTACTGAAAGACGCAGGGAAAGAAGTTCATATTAAGTTAGCTCAGTTGTACACCCAGTGCTTACGTCAAGAAAGCGTTCCAAATCGTGGTGCAATGCTATAGTGATTTTACTTCATAAAAAAGGAGATCAGAAAGACCTTAATAACTATCGACCGATTAGCTTACTATCAAATGTATATAAAGTATTCTCCAAGATCCTTAGAAATAGACTGAGTCAAGTTTTAGAAAGAAACCAACCAAGAGAACAAGCAGGTTTTAGGAGCGAATACTCGACTCTAGGCCATTTGCAGGCGATTAACCAACTAATCGAGAAAACGACAGAATACAATATACCTCTCTGTTTAGCTTTTGTAGAATATGAGAAGGGAAGATGAAAGGCACAGCCAAGGAGTGGGAATATGTATGAGCGACAAAGCGAGGAAATCCTTAATAAAGTTTCAGCCAATCAATGAAAGACTACTTAAGTTAGATTCAAATGTAGATGGTTTAATCTGAGTGTGATTGTGGCATATGCACCGACAAATGATAGCGATGAACAAGATAGGAATGACTTCTACGAAAAACTACAAGAAGTAACGGATGAAATACCAAAACATGATATTGCCATCATCCTTGGAGATATGAATGCGAAAGTTGGAAAGGAAACTGGAGCCTTTGCACCATCAATAGGCAAAAAAAGTTTACACCAAGAAAGTAACGAAAATGGAATCAGGTCGGCATTGTATGCAAACCAAAACAATCTAGTTATTGGTGGCACAATTTTCCAACATAAAGACATACACAAAGCCACATGGATATCACCGAATGGAAGGACAAAGAACCAAATAGATCATATTTTAGTAAATAAGAAATTTAGAAGTGCTCTGCTGGATGTAAGGGCCTTCAGTGGAGCTGACAGTGATAGTGACCACTTTCTTGTCATAACCAAACTTAGAACCAAATTAAAGATTAATAAGAACCTTAGAGCAGAAAAGAAAAAGCTTTATAATGTTGAACAATTGAAGATGGAACAAAAATTTATTGAATACCAAGTGAATATACAAGATAGATTTTCTGCAATTGAGGAGACAGAGGAGGGGGACAAGACCAATGTTGACAATGAATGGAGAAAAATTGAAGAAGTGGTTAAGGGAGCAGCAGGGCAAATAATTGGATTTAAAGAAAGACAAACTAGAAATACGTTCTTTGATAATGAATGTGAAAAAATAGTTAAAGAAACAAAACTAGCAAAAGTCAAATAGTTGATAAATACGACTAATGGAGAACTAACAAGAATATTACAGGAGAAGACGAGAGAAGCTAGACGAATAATTAGAAGAAAGAAAAAACAACAGATAAACAAAGAGTTAGATAAAATAGATCAGGATGCTTAAGAAGGCAAGGTTAGGGAACAATATGAAGGAGTAAGGAAACTTATGAAGGGATATCAACCAAGAACAAAGATGATAAGAGATAAAAATGGTGAAATTTTGATGAATGAAAAAGAGGTGATGGAACGATGGGAAGAATATTTTAGGGAACTCTTAAAAAGACCTGAACCTGATAATCCTTTGATTAGTAAAGATATACATGGACCAGAGGATTACCTGGAGGAACTATCGCTGGAGGAAATAAGAAAATGCATCAGAGGTTTAGATAGTAATAAAGCTCCAGGAAGAGATAATATCCCAGTAGAACTCTTAAAATTAGGTGGAGAAGTTTTAGAAAGAAAATTGACTGAATTGATACAGCTCGTATGGAGAAAGGAAAGAATACCATCATCTTGGAATGAAGGAGTGATACTACCAATACACAAAATAGGAAATAAAAACGCATGTATAAATTACAGGGGCATTACACTGTTACAGACTGGATATAAAATCCTTGTTAGAGTACTATATACCAGATTGAAGGTATACGCAGAGTGTGTAATAGGAGATTATCAGTGTGGATTTATGAGTGGAAAGTCAACGATTGACCATATATTTACATTAAAACAAGTAATGGAGAAAGCATGGGAGTATAATACAATACAATACCATTTGTTTATTGATTTCAAGCAAGCGTACGACAGCATATAGAGACAGATTGTATGGGGCACACTAAAGGAATTTGGAATACTGGACAAGATAATACGTTTGATAAAAGTCTGTCTTACAAATACAAAATCAGCGGTAAGGGTTGATGGAAGATATTCGGAATGTTTCGAAATCGAGAATGGCTTGAGGCAAGGATGTGTTTTATCTTGTTTGCTGTTTAACTTGGTGATAGAGAAAATAACTAGGACAATGATAGATAGAGAGGGTGGATGTAAACTGGACAACATTAAGGTCAATAATCTAACATACGCTGATGATGTGGACCTAATTACCGAGAGTAGAGATGATTTGAAAGATCTAATCACCCCACTAAGAGAGATAGCAGAGAGAGTTGGGCTGCAAATAAATTTCGATAAAACCAAACTAATGTGTATGAGCAGAGAGGAGAGGAACGTAGAGGATGTGTTTTTGAATGGCTTCTGGATAACGGGTGGCACAGTCTATCATGGTAAGGAGAAACTGATTACCTTGGGGGGTCTTTGGCAGAGGACCAACGCAATCTATGATAATTCTGCCAAAGGGTTCCTCAATGACAGGGATATGTTGTAGAGGGATCGGTTTAACACTGGGGTGCGGTTTCCCTGCTACCTGACAACGGTGACATGTACTAATGTAGGAACTAATATCTCTCTTCATTTTAGGCCAAAAGAAATGAGTTTGAATTTTTGCACTAATCTTCCTAACTCCCAAATGTCCTCCTACCACATCATGAGCAATACCCAGGATCTCCTTCCGTAATGGGTTTGGGACCATTATTTGGTTACGGACAGACCAAGGGTAATTTGCAGGGGAATCAGTAGGTCGGAACTTCCGCATCAATATGTCTGAGCTAAGGTAATAGCAGTTAGATTCAGACTTAGCTTCCTCTTCACTAATAGCTCTACGGAAACAACTGACTATTTCAGGGTCCTCTTTTTGGAGATGAATGAGCTTACTCCTAGTGACTGTGGAGGAACCTAAACTATCCAGGGTGGTAACATTGTTTCCCTCAGAGTCGTTTTCGCTATCAAACCTATTATGAAGGTCACCGGGTGGAGGAGAAGTTTAAAAAAAAATCACCTAGATTTAAATCAGCAAGGTCACTCTGAGTAGGAACATCCTCTGTGTTCTCACTAGGTTGGGGGGTAATTAAACCAACATGAGCATCCTCTTTATGCTCGCTAATCTCTGCCTCCACCCTGCGGCTCATGCAACGAGTAACAGCACATGCAGGGAATATGCCCGGAATGTCTGCCTCTAATTGGGAAGTATTATTCTCGGCAGAGGGACTCGAGGAGACTATGGTATTAGGTAACATCGTGCCCCCAGCGAGGTAATTTCCCAACCGGAGTGAAACTCCTTCTACAGGTAACTTGTCGACTACTCCTACCTGGGCATAACCTGTTCTAACATCTGACCGCAAGTATACTTGGCATATAGGGATACGTGACCCGCCTGTTAAACCGTTCACAAGGACCCAATTCCCAGTATAATATGCATCTATCAAAGCAGCCACATCTTTTGTAATTAGCGATAAGGCTGAGCCTGTGTCTCTCAGAAGCTTGATAGATGTGGGTGGGCTATCTTGATCAAGGGCCACTGAACCAGAAGAACAGAATGGTTCAAATGTTGATAACATAGGTGGGGAAGGATTATCTGGGACAACTGATAGGCTAACAGCAGTGAGACAGGGCTCCAAAAAACTTTCTGATTCCTCGGCCACACTGATCGAGAGAGAGGGGAACCCTTGGAGAGGAGCCTTTCTTTGTTGTAGTTTGAAATATTCATCAACATGATGTCCTGGCCTTTTGCAATATTTGCAATAGCTCCTGCCTCCAGTAAGGGTAGATCCCCTGGTCTCACTATCAATGGGCTTACCTGAGGTAGATGAAACAGATGATGAGTGGGCCGGCGGTCGAGGAGGCTGTAGAGGTCCGATTGGCTTGGAGTCCATAGTGGGGGGGAAGCTTTGGGGCAAGGTAGGGTGAGACCTGGAATGCATTCTAGGATTAGTTAAATGGTAATAGTCGGCCGCTGGGCCAGCCTCTGCCAAGGTACGAATACCTCGCTGATCCAAGTTGGCTCGCACATCTGGAGGGATATTATTTCTAATATCCTCCATCAATATTAATCCTTTGAATTTCTCCTGGTCTACGTGAGCCTCCTCGCTCTCCACCCACCGGGTGAACAAGCGGAGATTTCGTCGGAAGTACTCCACGTAGGTCTTGGTTGGATTTCCTACATTTCCTGAATTGTTGCCAGTAGGCTTCAGGAACAAGCTGGTATGCTTGTAGAATATTATATCTAAGTACATAATAATCACTACTCTGACTCTCGGAAAGTGCAATAAATGTGTCGAGAGCTTTTCCTGAGAGGGCACCATACACCTT
This sequence comes from Oratosquilla oratoria, assembly GCF_046742065.1. Lineage (NCBI taxonomy): Eukaryota > Metazoa > Arthropoda > Malacostraca > Stomatopoda > Squillidae > Oratosquilla > Oratosquilla oratoria. The sequence continues at coordinate 26,384,373 of NC_134801.1, read as the reverse complement.
CTGCGTCCACTGGCTGAATGGCCATTGGTACATACGTGCTAACTTCTCGAAAATAGAGAAGAACTTGTCTGGTTCGTCCTCGTTGAGTTTTGAGATATCAGGTGTTTTTTCTATATCATGACTTTGAGACTTGAGTCTCTCTATTTCTAGTTCCAACTTCTTAAGTTCAACCTGTAAAGCTAAATCATTTACGGGGTTAGTACCCCCAACATCTTCCCGTGAGGCGAGGATAAGTTTATTTTCCTCTAAGTACTCAAGAATTTTGTCTTTCAAGGGGTTCTTATTTAAACCGGAGCACTCGCTTATTTGATAATGATGTGCTATCATCTCTAACTCTGCTTTGTTAAGCTTCCTTACCTCTTCGGCTGAAGGCGTCTTTACGAAGTTCTCCAAGTTGAACATGTTGAACTAAGATGTTGGAAGACAAGGAATAACAAAATGTTGCTTATTAGCTAGTTGGCAACTAATTCAATTAATGAAATACGTATAATAGGGATTGGCCACACGTATGGTAATGCAACTGTTAGCTGGTATCGCAAGAGCATGGAATAATGGCAACAATTCAATAGCTTACCACAAAAAATCTCGGCGATGAACTACAACCGTATGGGCGTTCTAACAATATATATGCACTAATGGCTACTATCCCGGTCAGGCCCCCACTTGTTACGCCTCCCATTAATGCCCAATCTTAATTGGAGAAACAATCCTACCTCCAATCATTGACGAACCAGATTGAGACTAAATGGCAGGGTAACAATGTACTGCATATCAAATATAAATCTGTGCAGTACTTTCAAGCACGTATGTCAATAGTTTTAGGTGACCGGTGGATAACTCAAAGGGGCAAGGTTAAGGCAAAACTATGGTGTTCTAACATAAATTATTTACATATTCACTTAGCACTACACACACACTTATTTTATGCCTACCCGGACCACTTGTTACCACTAGGGTCCACCTAACATACATAACCTAGGGATTATAGAGGAGCGGGAAGTGTCCGCTCTATACGGGTTCAGAAATCAGAGAGAGGATAAGAAGTAGTATACCTCGTGACTGAAGTCACCATGGGGGGCCGCAGTTGCCAACTCACAAACCGTTATCATTTATTTTATTACAGGCAGGGTGAGTGGAATAACATACTACACATACAGAGATCATTAACATAATAAGGTACAATATACAATATGAACAATATCCTAGCTAACTAAAATAAAAGGATAACAAAGGAATAATACACACGGAACATAGAAAATTGTATTTCATACGATCTGTAATTCAGGAAGACGAAAAAATTAGGGCGTGGCTACAACTACCCGAAACAGGTGGTAACATGGAAAGTACATCTATTACAAAGGAACACAGACTTGCGGCCACGCAACAATATATATATATATATATATATATATATATATATATATATATATATATATATATATATATATATATATATATATATATATATATATATAATTCCGATAGTCACCCCGGGATTTGAGCCGACGCCTCGCTTGACACCAGACCAATACTTTACCGACTGAACTAAAGTAACTTAAAAAGACTCTAACTTGAAGTTGATCTAACTCCCCATGAATCTTGGTAGTCTGCTAACTGCCGTCTTTACATACATTGAACAGAGCCCTGGACTCAACTCATAGACAATCGGTAAGGCTGGTACGAAACTTTGATGGGTTTTCGTCTTTGTAAATACATACATACATACATACATACATACATACATACATACATACATACATACATACATACATACATACATACATACATGCATATACCAAGGCCTTTTCTCCCTTTCAAGGGAGGTAGCCAAAAAGGAAAAGGCATAAAATCCATTCCCATCCATTCCATCCCTAAATACACTTCACTCCCTTCTTATCTTAGCACCTCCTGGATGACGGGTCATCCCTGCACCTTGTCCACTACTCTGGGTCAGAGGCAGTGTCGCAAGTCACAGCACATCCACAGCAAGGCCGCTTCATTAAATCGGCAACCCCTCCTCTGCGTCCCTCTATGCATAAAAGGAGAAGACGGAGAGAAATCCCTTCGGGCTGCTTCAAATTTTGCTCACACTTGCTACCTCACCCCCCATCACCTCGCCCATTCCACCTCATGCATCACAACATCATCCATATACAACCATACTCCATTCACCTCTGTCTTCTGTCCTCTCCCGTCCTTCCTCAACAGACATTCCCCTCTTCTCCAAAGCCCCCTTCACCCCATCCATCCATCTCATCCTAGGACGTCCCCTCAAGTTCACCCCCTCCACATCTGCCTTCCATACTTCTTTTACTAGTCTTTCTTCACTCATTCTTTCCATGTGCCCAAACCATCCTAATACTCTTTCATCAACCCTATCTCCCAACTCCCTTTCCACCCCTATTCTCCTCCTCACCTCCTCATTTCTCACTCTATCTAGCCTAGTAACCCCCATCATACTTCTCAGACACCTCATCTCAAACACATTCAAACTCCTTCTCTCTTCCTCTCTTATGTTCAATGTTTCTCCCCCATATAGTGCTGTTGGCACAATCACTCCTTCATACATTCTCCTCTTAGCATCCATTCCCAAATGTCTATTCCTCCACCAAGACATTTACTCACTTCTTTCAATCTACATTCCACCTCCACCTCCACTCCACCTTTCCCTGCCATATTTGCACCCAAGTATCTAAAACTATCCACTTCCTCCAGTCTTTCACCCTTAATGCTCACTTCCAGCCTGCTGTCACTCTCTCCCCTTGTACATCTCATCACCTTACTTTTACCCACATTTATCTTCAGCTTTCTTCTTTCACACACTCTCCCAAACTCTGTCACCAACTTCCTCAATCCCTCCTCCGATCCTGCCACAAGCGCAGAGTCGTCCGCAAACAACATCTGGCTCATCTACTTTTCTCCATTTTCTTTAACCATTTCCAATCCCTGACCCTCCACCCTTGCATTTACCTCTCGCACCATCCCATCCATGTACAAGTTGAATAGCCAGGGCGACATAACGCATCCTTGACGAAGTCCCACCTTTACCTCGAACCTTTCACTCTCTCCTTTTCTAATCCTTACACATGCTCTACTACTCTTGTAAAAACTCTTGACAGCTCCCAGAAGCTTTCCTCCTATCCCGTATATCCGCAAGACCTCCCACAGTGCCTTCCTGTCTACCCTATCGTAAGCCTTTTCCAGATCCATAAAAGCCCAAAAACATCCTTCCCCTTTCCTATAGCTTTCTCACATATCTGTCTTACCACAAAAATCTGATCTACACAACCTCTACCCGTCCTAAATCCATACTGTTCCTCACCAATTACTCCCTCTGTTCCTCTCATAATCCTCTCAATCAAGATCCTCCCATAAGCCTTCCTAACTACACTTAACAAGCTAATCCCTCTGAAACTACTACACTCACACTTATCCCCTTTTCCCTTGTAATGTGGAACTATACAGGCACTCCTCCAGTCCTCCGGCACTCTACCTCTCTCTTAAACAAACATTAAATAGCCTCACCAGCCAGTCCACCATCACTGTACCTCCTTTTTTAGACATTCTTCATGACATCCATCCAGACCAGGTGCCTTACCTACTTTCATCTTAACAACTGCCTTCACTTCATCCTTCCTTGTTTCTCCTCCGTTTTCTTCACTCACCACGGTCATTATCTTAGCATCTCCCACTGCAACTATCTTTCCCTCCTTATCCTCCTTCACATTTAGCAACTCTCTAAAATATTCTGCCCATCTTCCCCTTACTCCCTTCTCTTTCATTATCATCTCTCTATCTGCACCTTTACCTTTTCTTCTCTACTTGATTCGCCTCCTCTTCCTCTCTTAATTTCTTTCCAAAACATCTTTTTATTACTTTCAAAATTTTCTGTCATACTCTTACCCCATTTCACATCTGTTCCCCTCTTTGCCTCTTTTATCTTATGCTTTACTTCTTTTCTCTTTTCTTTGTAACTCTTGCACACACGCACACACCCAACTCCCCGCCCACGAGAGTCGGAGTAACGACCCGAAGCGCAGCGATACCGAAATAATTTCGGCCCTGGGTAGGATTCGAACCAGTTGTGTGTGTGTGTGTGTGTGTGTGTGTGTGTGTGTGTGTGTGTGTGTGTGTGTGTGTGTGTGTGTGTGTGTGTGTGTGTGTGTGTGTGTGTGTGTATTCACCTTGGTCTTTGGATCACGTGTTGGACTCGTGATCGACAGCTATTTCCCTCCCGGTAGAGAGCTCAGAGCTCGTATGACCGATCTATGGGTAATGCTATGACCTTTCACACACACACACACCCAACTCCCCGCCCTCGAGAGTCAGAGTAACGACCCGAGGCACAGAGTGTGTGTGTGTGTGTGTGTGTGTGTGTGTGTGTGTGTGTGTGTGTGTGTGTGTGTGTGTGTGTGTGTGTGTGTGTGCGTGCGTGTGTGTGTGTGTGCGTGCGTGCGTGTGTGTGTGTGTGTGTGTGTGTGTGTGTGTGTGTGTGTGTGTGTGTGTGTGTGTGTGTGTGTGTGTGCGTGTGTGTGTGTGTGTGTGTGTGTGTGTGTGTGTGTGTGTGTGTGTGTGTGTGTGTGTGTGTGTGTGTGTGTGTGTGTGTGTGTGTGTGTGTGTGTGTGTGTGTGTGTGTGTGTGTGTAGAATTACTGTGCATACAAACACGAATGTACTTATGCATGTTCTCTCTCTCTCTCTCTCTCTCTCTCTCTCTCTCTCTCTCTCTCTCTCTCTCTCTCTCTCTCTCTCTCTCTCTCTCTCTCTCTCTCTCTCTTCTTCCATTAGGAAGCAACCTTTTATGTATATACTTAATAGACTTGTTAAATATACACACAGGGTTCTCAGTCGTGTTTTGACACCTCGTCTAACAATCTGGCACCACGTTGTTCAAACGATAGCAGCCCCGTGAGTGTACTCGACAATGACGTATACATTGTGATATGTGATCGCGTGTCACTAGCACAAGAGTTGTGTGATAAACTCATCGGTACACTGTTGCACTATTGTGACGTAATATTTCGGACACCTGGACCTAACCCTTAATGCATCGGAACGACTGAAATATCTCACCTTCATGACTATCTAACATATTTCTATATACAGTCGTCCTCTCACAGTTAAAGTTTATAAACTGTATTGTATAAACGAAAGAGTGACGCAAGGTATATTTATATAGTTCTTATATAACAGGCATCCATGATGGTACACACGGCTGCTTAAATAAATAAATATATATATATATATATATATATATATATATATATATATATATATATATATATATATAAAACAGATGAATAAATAAATAAATAAATAAATAAACACTATATACTGGTACATGCTTGACCCCTTGCGTACCGGATGGCATTTTCCCTCCTATTCTGGTTGTCACCCTACGATGGTATGGTATATATAACAGACGGTATGGTATATATATATACCCTGATACTAGAACGTAAGTAGAATAGAACTTTGATTTGTATTCACAAGATAAAGTTCTTAGGCATTTGGTTATCTAGTTATCACTGACCCTCTACAAACTGCAGCATTCGCTCTTTCAACTGATGTCGTTTAGTCCAAGATTATTTTGGTCCAGTCTAGATCCCCTTCAGTTTTACTTCCTCTATGCTGAAAAAAATCGTCTGAATTTAGTCAGAACAAAAGCCTCAAATGTCCAAAATTCACCCTCAACAAACTGTTCTTAAAATGCTTTAATTGAGAGAGCCATCTTAGAGGTCCCACTCCGCCTGGCCTGATGCACATGTTAACTTTTCTTAAAGAACTGAAATTCCGCACAAGGAATCTAACACTGTATTCCGACTATCGCCTGGCTGTTTTATTACTGTTCAGTTCAGGATTGAACCCCAACACGCTAACTCGACTGCAGGAAGCTGGCTGCCACCAGGTAACTTTATTCAACTGAGGTAAACCCCAAAATCCAGAGAAATATTTGTTGTTAAACGACGACTATGATCTGTTCATTTTATGAAAGAAGAAATAATTCTCGGCTGTTTGATCCTCACAGAATGCTTACATGAAGATAAGAGAGAAAATTTGGAAAAGATGAAATCACAAATGTTTTATTCGACAGCAACATTCGGCAACACTGTAAATCAACTGTATTTTCCATAAGTTTTCATCCCGTATTTTATAACAGAAAAATAGCCTACTGTATCTCAAATTACAGTATCTTCATTTGCAAAATTATACACGATATTGCTTCGTTCTGTTCTTGTTTGTTAGGTTAAATATAAAGCTGCAATGACTTATACAATCAGTTATTGTACTAGATATGATTTATGACTTCAAACAGTATTACATAATACTTTGAATGTTTGAATGAATTTACAGAACCATCGTAAACTTTACAGAAAATTGCCTGAACATTTCTATCAACATTTTCCCATAAATTCGGTTCTTGTTTGTTATGTTAAATACAAAGCTGCAATGATTTATACAATCAGTTATTGTACTAGATATGATTTATGACTTTTAACAGTATTACATAATATTTTAGATATTTGAATAAATTTACCGAATCATCGTAAATTTTACAGAAAATTACTTGAACATTTCTACTAACATCTTCCCACGAATTTTAAGGATTATTTGTTTATTCGTATTTGCAGTGTACATTAACGAAAATTGCCTCCACCAAATCCAAATGAACGAAGAATCCTATTTCCACGACTGCACGTCAGAAAACAGTCATCACAAAATCAGGACAGGCGAATGCCTCGAAAACAGTGGCACTGTAACGTGTAAACGATGGCATAGTGACGTGTGTAGAGTGGCACACCTCCCCCCCCCCCCCCACATCCCACATCCCACTCCACTCGGGAGCCAAGTGTGCTGTGTCGGAAGTGCGTACTCGCGCTCTGACACGTCTCACCTGTCGGGTTGGGACGAAGGGAGCGGTGGGGAGGAGGGGGAGCAGGGGAACTGAGAAAGGCAAGGGGAAGTGGGTAGAGAAAAGGGAAATCGTAAACGTAAAGGGGAGGGGAGGAGGGTGAATAGGAAAGGGAAGGGAGAAAGGAAGAAGGAGAAGAGGACAGTAAAGGGAATTGGGAGGGGGAGAAGGCTCAAGTGCCAAGAAAAAGAGTGAACTCGAAAGGCGTAGGGAGACGAAAAAGACAAGGGGAAAAGAAAGGAAGGAGTAAAAGAAAGAGGAAGGGGAAAGGGGAAAAGTAAGGGGAAAGGAAGTTGAAGGGGAAACAGAAAAGGAAGGGAAAGGGTAGAGAAGGAAGAAGAGGAAAGTGATAGGAATGGAAGAAGATGTGTAACCGAAAGAGGGAGATGAAAGTAAAGGAGTAGGAGAGAGGATGGGGAAGGGGAAGAGAAAGGTAAACGGGAAGGGGAGGGGGAAGAGGAAGGTAAACGAGGAGGGAAAGGGGTAGAAAAATGTGAAGGGAAGAGAAAGATGAAGGGAAATGGGGAGGTGGTGGGGAAGGGGAAGTAGATGACAAAGTGGAAGTGAAAGAGGCAGGAGAAGAGGAAGGGAGGAAGAAGAGGGAGGAAGGGAGGAAGAAGAGGGAGGAAGGGGAGTAAGAAAGGGAAAGTAAAGAGGAAGATGTGGGAACGAAAAGGAGAAAAAAAAGGAAGGGGAAGGAGGTAGTGACAGGGGTGAGAAAAAGGAAGGAGATGGGGAATAGGAAGGAGAAAGAGGAAGGATGATAAGAAGAAAGGAGCTGGGGAGAGGAATAGGGAAAGAGAAAGGGAAGGGAGGGGGAAGGGAAGGGAAGGGAAGGGAAGGAAAGGGAAGGGGAGGGGAGGGGGAAGGGAAGGGAAGGGAAGGGAAGGGAATTGGAGGGGGAAGGGAAGGGAAGGGAAGGGAAGAGAAGGGAAGGGAAGGGAAAGAAAGGGAGAAGGGAAGCGGGTGGGGAAGAGGAGGGGAAAGGGGAAGATCAGGGAGAAAGGATGGAGAAAGGGAAGTAGAAGGGGAAGTGGAGGGAAAGAAAAAGGAAGAGGGATGGGAAGAGAAAGACGAGGGAGAAGGGGTGGGGAACGGGATATAGAAGGGGGAAGTGGAGAGAGAGGAGGGAAGGAGGAGGAGGAGAAGGAGGGGGGACAGGAAGATGAAAATAGAGATTAGGAAGAAGTATGGGTGGAGGAGGAGGAAACTGAGTAGTGGACGGTAGGTTGAGAAGGGGAATGGTAAGGAGAAGAGGCTCGGAAAGGAAAGGGAGAGAAGGCAAGTGCTAGGAAATTGAATGAGAGGCGGGAAGGTGGGATACAAGGAGGGAAAGGTGAGAAGGGGTGGGAGAGGTTATTGAGGTTTGTTGAAATATGGCGGGAGCAGGGGGATCGGGAAGGAAACGAGGAAAGGAGACGGAAGAGGAAGGGAAAGAAGATCAGTAGGAAAAGAGGGATGGAAAGAGAGGGGGAGGTGGGATGAAAGGAGGAAGGGGAAAAGATGACATTGCAGAGAGAGGATGGGGACGAAAGAGAGGAAGAGTTGAGAAAATAGGGAGGAGGGGAAAGAAGGAAATGGGGTTAGGAAAGGAGAAGAGGAGGATCAAAAGACGAGGAAAAGAAGTTCAAGGGGAGGGGGGATGGAAAGGAGTAGTGGGTTCGGAAGATAAGGGAGGTAGGAAGATGATAAGAGGGAGATGGGAGTAAGGAAAGAGAAAAGGTGGGGGGATTTTGTATTTCGTTGGTGAGAACCAGCGTCTCTATCCTTGGGTACAATGTCGCACCGAAGAGGTGGAGTTGCAGAGGTGGTAGAGGAGAGTTTTGTGGCTGATAGGAGAGAGTATAGAGGCTGAAAGTGATCATTTTTCTTTTTTGAGTGGAGATTAGTCTCCAACTAAAAAACAAAGTTACGTGACTGGTCCGTAGGGTGTCACAAGTCCATACAATATTGACTACATCAAACTTATGCAGCCGAATACCTTTTATGGGATTAGAGAGAGAAGAGAAAGGAGAAAAATGAAGAGAAAGCAACCTGGAGGAATTAAAACTATCGATTTCAATCGGTGAGGCAAAGTCACTGTACTGAAGGTATTCAATTGTTCACGTGTTACTTGTATTTTCTTTTAGACTTGAGTAGCCACAACTAAACTGACGACAATTAGGCGTGGCGATATTTAAGCGTTTGCACGAGTCAAGACGAGGTGAAAAATGAGTGGCTCAGTTGTGGGAAATATTTCAAAACTCTTTCACAAAGAGCATTCACAGTTGCATTCAGTTTGATCAATGTTTTGCGAAAAAGATAAAGGCTTTTATCAAATTCAAACGTTTTGAATATCCTAACGATTATTATCAAAGTCTATAATGAACTTGATGGAGTTGAGGACCATCGGTAAGAAAAAAATCGACAACTGGAAAGGAAGTTTGCTGATGAGTCTAAAGAAATTCTAAAGTTACAGTTCCATTCGAGATGAAAAATTTATCAATAGTCATTTTAATCTTATAGTAGTCAACTTGAACATTCAAGTGAATGTATGTGTGACATGTTAAACAGATATCTTAGTTCAGCGTTCATATATCAATCATTTGAAAGCGAAGTATTGTCGATGTCATACGGAAAGTGGAAATATATTGATTTCTGTAAATATGACCGAAGAAAACATTGGAAAATGTAGAGAAACGGTCAACGTTAATGAAACTCTAGGACTCGACCAGACGGTTGACATCCGAGAAGTCTGCAGGAAACAAAAAATTAAACTACTACTCTGTTACTATTACCTCAGGATGTCAGTGGTTTTGATCACAGTGGCTATACATAGAAGAGTGTTCCAGAACTAGACCTATCAATACGTGCATTCTATTGACTCATCTGTTGACTCGTGATGCGACATAACTCGATGTGACTCGAATTGACTCAACTCGCCCAGGAAATCACGTTGGATTTCAATGTGAATTCGTGTGGCGTTTCCGGACTGGTCACGAACCTCATTGACTTGAATCGACTCGACTCGTTTGGCCTTGTAAAGGCAACCTAAATGTCGCGATATGGTTAACTGGTCGGACCCTTAACTCTCCTCGCCTTGATTGTCGCCAGCCCATTAACTCTTTCCTAGTAAAAAAAAAAAATAAAAAATAAAAATAAAAAAAAATAAAAATCGTCCCCAGCATAACAGACACGATTCCTTTTGTACTGCCCTGTCCAAACCCAGGGCAGCGAAAGGAGGAGGAGGAGGAGTAGGAAGAGGTAGAGGAGAAAGAGTAAGCGGAGGCTGAAAAGGAGGAAGAGGAGGAACAGGAAAATAAGGAGGGAGAGGAGGAGGAAGGGAAGGAAGAGGAGGGGAAAGAGGAGGGAGAAGAGAAAAAGGAGAAAGGGAAATAGGTAGTGGAAGAAAATAAGGAGGATGAAGGAGGGAAAGGATGATAAGGGGGAGGAGGGAGAGGAAAAGGAAGAGAAGAAGAAATGGAGGAGGAGGTGGAGGAAAAGAAGGGAGATAAGTATAATGAAACAGAGGAGGGGAAAGAGGAGTAGGAGGAAGAAGATAAGAAGGAGGAAACGAGAAGGAGGAGGAGGAGGAGGAGAAGAAGAAAGAGGAGGAGAAGTAGAAGGAGACAGAGATAGAGAAGTTGAAAGGAATAGGGAAACAGATAGAGGAGGAGGAGGAAATAGACTAGAAGAAGGAAGAGGATGAAGAGAGGAAGATGAAGAGGGGGAGAGGGAGGAGGAGAAAAAGGAAGAGGAAGAGAAGACGAGGAGGAGAAGGAAGAAGAGGAAGAGAAGACGAGAAGAAGAAGGAGGAAGAGAAGTAGAAAGAGAAAGGGGAAAGGAAACAGAAAAATGAGAAGAAAAAGGAGACAAACTAGAATAAGGAGAATGAAGAGAGGAGGAGCAGAAGGAGAGAATTAAGATGGATGACTGTGTTGGAGCCACAGCGGGAGGCCTGAGGTCAAGTGCGGCAAGGTCACGTGAAGTGACTTGGGTCATCCAAACCCCCTAAGCTCTTGTTGACCCCTCCGCTACGGTGACCTCTTTACGGATTTGGTTCTGGGAAACACCAGATTGTTTTATTTACCTCAGGACAAGACCTCAAGCTGAGTAGGGTTGCACAGTCTCAAAACCATATTTCAATTTTTTCACACCTATGAACAATATGCATTTGCTCAGACTATCGTCTGCCCATTTCATTCAGCCGAGGGGAAACATCCGTTCACAGGATTATCCAGTCCGCGGGCCGTCTCTCAATGGAATAAATTCGCCTGCTGTCGACCAGTAAAATATGTAATGTGCATAATCCAACCGTAGTGGAAAATTGTGGTGTAACAAAAAAAAAAAAAAATAATAATAATAATAATAATAATAATAATAATAATTCGGTCCATAACGAGGTCAGATGCAGCAAAATGAAGGAAAATATAGTAGATTAACAAATTGGAAAACACTGCGGCCATGCATACGGCTCATTAGGTGTCTATCCAGTCGAATCTTCAAACTTCAGATAAATATACCTTCGCCCCTTGGCGAGAAGTTTATTGCATTCACTGACCACTTGATGAAAATATTTTACCTCCTGTCTTAAATCTACGTCCTGACAGCCTGACGCCATTGTTTCTCATTTGGTTAGTACTTAGTAAACTCCTCCAACTCGCCATGAAGGCGAGAATTGGCGTAACTTCTCCTACCCGTCTCACCCATCCACCTGCCTATCCAGCGGATACTCTTGACATCCCACGAGACACCGTGTCTTCCGCTACCGTCGCTTTTGACTTCCGTTCCCGGCTGTGCAAAGAGACGCCTCGCCCCTCCCAACCCGACTCCCCGCGTCCTGGCTTGTGAGTATTCCTGGCGGCTTACGAGCTTCCAGCTCTCTCGCTGTTGTAGCTCTTGACTTCTGTCCATCATTCTCCCGGTACTACCAGATGCCTTCCGGTTACAGGAAACTAAAGTATACTAATATTCATCTTCTAAGACCATCCCACGTTTTCCTGCTTCCCGGAATTCCTTTCTTCCGACGAATCCAGAAATAATAAAAATCACAAGCGTAGAGTCTTCACTTAGCCTCACCTAATCAAGCATAACCAACCTATACCCACACACTAATATAGCCTTGACTTACCTGACCTACCCTAGTCTAATGAAGCCTAACTTAACCTAACCTAAACTAGCATAGCCTAATTTAATCTTTCTTTCTTAAATTGCCATTTTTTCCTAACTTCTCTCTTCTCTCCGGCCTTTTTTCGCTTGCGGTCCCCCCAAAACAGCTTGACACCAAATATAATTTTATCCATTGACGGGATATTACTGCACGCCCACTTAGATAAAGGAGCATTGACAGGCTCACTCATCTTCTCAATGGACAAATATTGACACTTCGCTCGTGTGAAAGTTAAAATAGGTTACACACACACACACACAAATATAGATAGATAAATGAATAAACAAATAGATGAATAAATGCATAACCAAATGAACATATATATGTATATATGTATATATATATATATATATATATATATATATATATATATATAAATGAAATAAGTAAATAAATGAAAAAATGAATAAGTTAATCAAGAGCAAAAGCATATACACAAAAATAAATAGATGAAAGGGAGAAGTAAACAAACTCCCAGTTAAATAAAACAAAACCAGATAACCAAATTACTTATCACACACCATTCCGGCAGCCGACCCTATGATGAATATAATTGCCTGGTGTTAGCCTGAATGATATAAACCAAGTCAGCGATATACTAGAACCATCATGAAATTATAGTATTTATTAAAAAAACACACCATCATACGCACAAACTGGTTCAAAATTTCGACAACTTTGTGCCATTTCTAACAGCTAACAGATGGCGCCTCGCAGTATTATTATCACCTTCCAAATATGTTTGATGGTTATTATCGTTGAATTGCACATATTGCAAACAAATAAAACTTAAAAATCCACCTGTACAGTTACGAGCAGATCAAAATATGTGATTGTGTCCTAATACACCGTCACCGGACTGCTACCATAATCCAAATCAAGCAGAATTGGACATGCAGTTCACAAGAACAAGTGAGACTCTTTGCTAACATTTTAGCGAGTTGCTAAATGTGAAGGAGGATAGGGAGGGAAAGATAGTTGCAGTGGGAAATGCCAGTAGATCTCGCCGAGACTCTTTGTCAATATTCTTCACTAAATTGTCACGTCCTTGACATGAGTAGAATCCTGTGGTTGTGCTGTGTCGCGCCCTTGTGCGAATAAAGTCTCCTGTTTGTAATCTTAAGGCACGCCTGGGGTTAATTTATGCCATCAATATGTAAAATTATTTATATGTATATGCTTGTTCATAACTGCGCAATACCAAGTCTGTTGGAGCGCGCCCTTTACGTCTGCTCGCAGGTAACACGAAACAGAAAAATATCTGTTTTGAGCGGTTAAAGCTCATTCTGTCTTCCCATTGGCTGACGATCTTCAAACTATCTAGTTTAGATTCGTTTGGCAATGTGTAAAACGTCGGCTCCCTTTTGCTTAGTATAAAAAGGGCAGGCGCAGGACGACCGAAGCAGAGCAGAGAACTCAGACAGAGAACAGAGATCGCAGAAGTCAGAAGTCGGCAGAAGTCAACAGAAGTCATAGCAGAGAAAGAAGAAGTTGAAGCCTCGGGCCTATTTAAATCTATGTAGAATTATCTACAAATCGTCGATTTACAACAACTCCACTAAACAAATCTATTGGACCATAATTACTGGGAGCCTTCAAAACGAAATATTGTCAACCTTCATTGTTCGAATTCATCAAAAATTATCCAAATTGCTGCTTGACTACGTGCGACGCGACTCTTCTGTTTTGTTCCTGTACTACCAGAAGCTTCCCCTACCGGAAGAAACTACGAGAATCTGCCCCCCTTCCAGACGTATCTTTCACCTCAAACCACCACTGCCAGAAGATGCCTCTACCAGGCGTTATCATCCGCTCAAATCCCTTACTCGTCCCACTTTTGACGGTTGGATCTTGGAGCGACCAATAGCCAATATAAACAAGACATTAGTGACGCCCACCTGATCATACGTGAATCTTACGACCTCAGCAATTGGAAATATAACTTTTATATATTTTTGCCATATATGTTATTACTATTATAAGTTTATTTGTGTTTATTTGTTGTTTCGTTAGTGTAATAATATCTAATTCTAACGAAGAGTTTAATTATCCTGCCTGAACTCAGTCATTCGTTCGAACTGCGCACGGCCTTATTTTTTTTTTTTTTTTTTTTTTTTTTTTTTTTTTTTTTTTTTTTTTTTTTTTTTTTTTTTTTTTTTTTTTTTTTTTTTTTTTTTTTTTGTGTTGCGACCAGACTGATCCATAGGTGAGTCGTGACAGACGCTATGAGACATGGGCTGCATTTTGATCCCCTACGAAAAGGACGTAAAAAGAATGTGTTAATAAGGCCTCCATGGTTTTCGTTTTCCTCTTGAGTAAATTTCTTCTGCTGACTTAAGCTGCCGACAAGGTTTGTGAAAACAAGTAAAAAAAAGTTTTAGTCAATGAATTCCTTCATTATTTAAAACGACGTTATTTTTTCCTTTTATCTGTTTTTCTTTTACAGCAAATGTGTCCTGTTCACTGTGAGCTTTGCTATGTGATATAAATGCGCCACTAAACACATCAACCATAATAAAGATCAAAGTTTGGTCTAAGATGAAAGTGTTTGGCATCGCATCTCATATTTCCAGCCATCACCAGGCGTCGTCACACAATTAGCACCTCGCCAAAGAAATATGGAGGGAACTCACGTGACTGGCGAATGAAGAAAGAAGGGGAAAGCGCTGATTGGTTTAGGCCAGAACCCGCTCTAGCCCAATAGGCGTCTATTGTCGATTCTACTTCCACGTCTCTTCTGCACAGATTGCACACAAACATATCCTAACTTAGAATTCCTGAAATTTACAAGTCTTGCAATTATAAAACATGCAATTCTATACAATAAAGCAGTCATTGAGTGACGCATCGAAATAAAGACAAATAAGCCTCACTGACATGACGTCACACGGGTACCTCCCCGATGCCCCGCCCCCAACCTAAAACAATTTGTCAAAGTTGGCACCCCTCCACGCTCCCTTCCTGGCATCCTAGATTGACCCTAGTCGACCCACAAACACCAAAGTGGTTGGGAGCCCATAGGACAGATCCCAGCGGACCTGGTGAGGCGATTTAGAGATGGAGGAAGAAGTGTCATGACATCAGACCTAGATGGACATTGTTAAACGTTTATCTTGGCAACTCAAACGTTTGACCCAAGGCTTGCAGACACAGGTGTAGTTAGTTCTCGTTGAATATTTGGAATATATCAGGAAGTTAGTGTCGACAAGCTAAACAGTCTGGTGTACCCTTGTTACTAAACGACGACAAAAATCTGCTGAAATCGAAAGTAAAATTAATGTCAGACTAACAAACGAACGAAAAGACGTAAAATTGAAGTTTTCTAAAAATAAATAGATAAATAAATAAATAAAAACGTTCCCAAACATCAGTCACAGAAAAAAAAAAATTAATTCTAAGATATCGACATTATCACGTCATCAGCTTGAGGCGTCAGAGGATGCAAGACTGATGGTGGATCTGTCAGCTGAATGAAATCACTCAGCGACAATTATATAAAGACAAAAGTCATAGCCGAGGACCTAAAGGTGGACAACGCCAAGAGGACAAAAACGACCCTGAATCAACATGAAGAGCGAACCATATCA
>NC_134801.1:26348725-26356225 GCF_046742065.1 Oratosquilla oratoria | reverse complement strand
GCTTGGTCCTTCGGAAAATTGAGATTAGGGCGGCAATTAGCAGTCGACTCAATTCCTGCGGGTGTAGATTAACCCCGAAGTTGAAGGGTTTTATACCCTCGATAGCGTGGTTGGTAGAAATATAGACTTGCTAACGTACAAGTCCTCGGTTCGAGTCCTGGGACAACTGTCGGAAATTATGTTGTTCATGGCAGTCGAGGAAATTATTTAAAATATATATATAAAATATATATATATATATATATATAATATAAAATAATGTATATATACATATATATACATATAAATATATATATGTATATTAATACTAATTATATATACATGAATAGTATATATAAAATTTATATATTATAAATATATACATGTATTATATATGTATATATATACATATATAATATATATATGTATATATATATGTTTACAGTAAGAACACGTACCTAGGGATTACGCGTAATCCCTGAATGGTTTATTCAGTGAATACGCGTAATCCCCGTTTCACTAACCTAACCTAACCTAACCTAACCTAGACCTGACCTAAAACCGAACCTAACCGAACCTAACCTAACCTAACCTAACCTAACCTGACCTAACCGAAACCTAACCGAACCTAACCGAACCTAACCGAACCTAACCGAACCTAACAGAACCTAACCGAACCTAACAGAACCTAACCGAACCTAACATAACCTAACCGAACCTAACCTAACCTAACCGAACCTAACCTAACCTAAGGTTAGGTTAGGTTAGGTTAGGTTAGGTTAGGTTAGTGAAAACGGGGTATTACGCGTATTCACTGAATAAACGGTTAGTGAAACGGGGATTACGTGTATTCCACTGAATAAACATTCCAGGGATTACGCGTAATCCCTAGGTACTTGTTCTTACTGTAACATATATATATATATATATATATAAGATATATATATACTATACTATTTATATATATATATATATATATATATGTATATATATACAATGTATATATATATATGTGTGTTAGTATATATATATATATATATATATATATATATATAGATATATATATATAGATTATTATATATATATATATATCACAACTGAAACCACAATCGGAGGAGAAAAAAACGGAAACCCGAGTCTGTATATTTCGAATGTAGACTACAGTAACAACCATTTACAAAAAAAAATGATAATATTAAATAAATAAATAAATCATTAAATAAATAAATAAATAAATAAAAGAGGGACAGGGGGAAAAATAAATAACGCCTACCTTGACTCGAGTGGTGACCTAGGAAACATGAGATGTGTGGTGATGAAAAGTCCTGAAATGATGTCAGAAGACTACTGCCCCTTTGAGGTGTTCATACTTGGTGTTTATTCTATTAGTGTGGATTCCACCATCTTCCTTCTGAACCCACAACTAAATTTATATAAGCGACCATCTTTGTTCCAGTCGAGATAGTGAGTGAACCGACTCACATGCAAGAACACTTGGACTCTCTTGCCCGTATCTGATGTAACGCTCGTGTTCGTTCAGCCTTGTCCTCAAGTCTCTCCCTGTCTGGGCAATGTAAACTAAATCACAATCCTTTCACGGGACAGAATAAACATCTGGATTGTGTTCTTTCAACCTTTTTTCTCAATGGTGTTCGGGTAGTTGTGAACTAACTGTAACTTATCCTTGGGAAAAAATGGTCACGTTGTTAAGTGAATCGGAAAGGAGACAACAACGGAATTTTTGTGGATAAAATGTTGGCAGTGTTGGAGGGGGTGTTGAAAAGCTAGTTCTGGCTTAGCTGAGGGCTTTATCCAAGAACCAAGCAGGGTAAATTATTTTAGTGAGTTGGGAGAAAATGTCCCGACGCTACATTTCTTTTTACGTTATCAGGATGTTGACTGAAAAAAATAAAGATAACTGCCTTAATGGGTATTTTTTCTATACACCGTGAAAGACAGTCTATTCCCATTCCTCATAATCAAAATGTCTAAGAAAGGTTCAATTTACAAAAAAAAAAAAAAATCAAAGGGATCCCACTTTTCTTCCCAAAAAGTAAAAATGTTACTAATGTATCTAAGCCATGACATAACCGGGGTTTGATAGCTGGAAGAAGAACGCTTTCGAAGAACTCCATGTGGAGATTGGCAAAAACAGAAGAAATATTGGAACCCATGCTACAAACATACTTTTGTTTGAAAAAGGAGTTAAAAAAACAAAAAAACAATGAAGAAACAGAAGTGGGAACTACAGAGAATTATTTTTGAGATAGGAGGGTGGAATTTGTCCTGGAATGGTTGTAGCTTGGTTTCCAAGGACAAAACATCACCAACACAAACGCTCGTAAATAAAAAAATGTAATGTCGAAACTTAGCATCTTACGGCCTGAAATGGTGATATTCCTAACTTCTGAAATTAAATCTTCTGAGTGTTTAATATGGGAACTGGAAAATTTACCCACAAACGATGAAAGTAATTCCGCAAGCCTTTTGGATAACTTACTGAAACAAGAACCCCGGTTGGTAACAAAGGGTCTAAGAAGGGTACTTTTTTTGTGTCATTTAGGAAGACCAAAAAAGTAAGGCAACGTGGGATTAAAAACTTTTACCTTGGATAAGTATTCAGTGGTGGTGATTTTACGTACATCCATATTGAAGAAAACAGCCATGTCTTTAAGTTTTTTTTTGTTAATTTTTTCATGAGAGTTGTCATTGAGGACGTCCGGGGCTTTATCGACATACCCGTACGTCTCGAGATCTAAAATAGCTACATTCCCTCCTTTATCTGTCATAGTAATAATAATGTTATTCATATTTTTAAGGTCTTCCAACCTCTATTTGTACCGTTTGGATAACCCATTGTCGCACTTAAAACAATCTAAGAATTTGTCAAGACCAACGGGAAAATCAATGGCATTGTGTCTTTCTCCCTGGTATTGTGGTAACTAAACCACATATAGAAGTGTTAGACCTTGGCCCGAATTTTGCATTAAAACCAGAAAGACACAATGTGTATAATGTGTATACATATATATATATATATATATATATATATATATATATATATATATATATATATATATATATATATATATATATGTACATATATTTGCATATATATACATGTATATATATACATATATATATATATATACAGTATATATATATATATATATATATATATGTTATGAAGGTAAGACAGATGAGAGGAAAAGGTGTTTGAGAAACGCGGGTTAGAGCGAGAACACTATATTCCTGACGTTTCGACTGCAAGTCTTCTTCTGAAGAAGACTTGCAGTCGAAACGTCAGGATAATAGTGTTCTCGCTCTAACCCGCGTTTCTCTACCACCTTTTCCATATATATATATATATATATATATATATATATATATATATATATATATATATATATATATATACATATACATATACCAAGGCTTTTTCCCCCTTACAAGGAAGGTAGCCAAAAAGAAAAAAGCATAAAATCATCCCCATCTATTCCATCCCTGAATACACTCCACTCCCCTCCACCCTCCCTCTTATTTTAGCACCTCCTGGATGACGGAATGATCATCTCTGCACATTGTCCACTGCCCTGGGTCAGAGGCAGTGTCGCAGGACACAGCACATCCACAGCAAGGCCGCTTCATTAAATCGGGACCCCCCTTCTCCGTCCCCCATGCATAAAAGGAGAAGACGGGGAGAAATCCCTTCGGGCTGCGTCAAATTTTGCTCACACATACTACCTCACCCCCCATCCCCTCACCCATTCCACCTCACGCATCACAGCATCATCCATATACAATCATTCTCCATTCACCCCTGTTTTCTGTCCTCTCCCGTCCTTCCTCAACAGACATTCCCCTTTTCCCCAAAACCCCCTTCACCCCATCCATCCACCTCATCCTAGGACGTCCCCTCATGTTCACTCCCTCCACATCTGCCTTCCATACCTCTTTTACTAGTCTTTCTTCACTCATTCTTTCCATGTGTCCAAACCATATCATATATATATATATAAATATATATATATATATATATATATATATATATATATATATATATATATATATGTATATATATATATATACATATACATATACATATACAAAATAACTACAGGAGAAGAGAAACTTGTTGATAGTAAGTACTTTCGTATATTACATCTTCACATTAAATGACAGAGATACAGAATTGTGTTTAAATATAAGTATCAGGTGGCAACCATAGGGGAGAGGGGGGTGGGGGAGACAATACAATGGGAGAAGGGGGGATGGCCTTACCTCTATCGACCTGACCAACACATAAGGCTCAATCTGGCGGAAAGATCTCGGTGACCATTTGGGTTACCAATTTATCACATTTAAAATGACCATAACTTAAGTTTATACTTTTATCAAACATGCCTGATATTAAGCAGGATTCTATTATATTTCTTTCTTGTAGGATTTTTCCTTTGGCTAAAATTTTTGCTTTAGACCAATCAATATGATGGTTGTATAATGCTTTATGTTGAAATAACGCATTATTTTCTTGGGCAGATTTCACACTATATTTATGTTGGGAAATCCTTGTTTCCAAGTTTTTCCCAGTTTTTCCAATATAGAATTTGTTACAATCTCGGCAATGAATTTTATAGACCACACCGTTGTTGTTAGGAGGGCTGTTCATAATTAGAGTTTTCTTAGTGGTGTGGTCATATTTAAAAGCTACTTTTATATCCAATTTTTTGAGTAGGTTGACAATGTAAGAGGGTAACAGAAATCATTGGTCGGGACGACAAACGGTAGCTGCCGAGCCCTGTAAGAGGCTGGTAGATGGAAATATAGATGAAAGTAGAAAAGAAAGTAGATGGAGAGGTAGATAGAGAACGAATGCTAATCCAAGGTCAGTTGTTATGAAAACAACGGCCGACAGGCGACAAGGATAGCTGAGTCAAACTCGCGCCTTGTATATATAACAAAATGCTGAGTATCGCCTGGTGGTCCCAATATTGTTTATACAGAGGTGACTGTTGTAATTGTAAGCGGACAAGCCATTTTTTGTTGCGACATAATGCTTACGTGGTGGTATCGTTTGGAAGAGTATAACAGCCTCTCTGATTGGGGAAAATTGTGGAGGAGGAGAAAAATTATTGGCGCAGAGAGGAAAAGTCACGCCCTTAAGGTGTGGCACTTGTTTGAGAAGTAAAAGACTATTGGATGAAAAAAAGAGTGATGTCAGAACGAAGGTAGCTTGACGTAATGTAGAGGGTTCCGAGTGGGACTCTCAGGGTGTACAAATCTAGACCAAGAAGCATCTTTAAACTACACCCTATTTTATTCACCTCTCAAGCTACAGAAGGAAAAAGGCAATGGGCCTTAAGAACCAATTGTAAGAACTACTCTGGAGAATTACGGAACTTATAGAGAGAGGAGACGGGGGTGACAGTGAGGTGACAACACTACTAAGACAATTTTCATGAAAAGGAAGAACAAGTGTATTAAGTTGTTTATGGTTTCCTTGTTCTTAAAATTGCAAGTTTTGTAAAAGCGTTTCTTGATGGTATTTTGACATAGATTAAGAATATGAGTGGGATATCTTAACTTTTCCCCAATATTCCGGATAGTTCTAATTTCGTCATCAATAAATGCAAGATCTGAAATCCTGTAAGATCTGAAGTACATAGAAATAAAAACTGATCTTTTACCATTGATATGGTGATTGGAATAAAAATGAACATAGGAAATAAAATTGGTAGGTTTTCAATATATATATATATATATATATATATATATATATATACATATACATATACACTGAATGGTTCCCAGTGATCAATTGACATCTTTTTTCAACTACAAATCACTTTTAATTCTATGCCATCGCAGTCGAGACTGAAGAATCGCTCGATGGAGGCATCCGCTGGAAATTGAAACGTGGGCGATCCGAGGATTCGAACCCAGTTAACCCGTAACAAAGTTACAGTGACTTAAACCAATACGCTATCAACAGAGATATAAGTTGAGTACGACTTTCTTGTATTTGTATGCTCAAATTACATACACCTACACGAAATATTGCATTCAACCCACCTCCGCAATGATGGTGCATTTAGCTAGTATGTGCACGTGGGAAAGTTTATACATATACACTGAATGGTTCCCAGTGATCAATTAATATCTTTTTTCAACCACAAATCACTTTTAATTCCATGCCATCGCAGTCGAGACTGAAGAATCGCTCGATGGAGGCATCCGTTGGAAATTGAAACGTGGGCGATCCGAAGATTCTAACCCAGCTAGCCCGTAACAAAGTTACAGTGACTTAAACCAATTCGCTATCAACAGAGATATAAGTTGAGTACGACTTTCTTGTATTTGTATATCCTCGAATTACATACACCTACACGAAATATAGCGTTCAACCCACCTCCGCTATGATAGTGCATTTAGCTAGTATGTGCACGTGGGAAAGTTTATACATATACACTGAATGGTTCCCAGTGATCAATTAATATCTTTTTTCAACCACAAATCACTTTTAATTCCATGCCATCGCAGTCGAGACTGAAGAATCGCTTGATAGAGGCATCCGTTGGAAATTGAAACGTGGATGAGCCGAGGATTCGAACCCAGCTAGCCCGTAACAAAGTTACAGTGACTTAAACCAATTCGCTATCAACAGAGATATAAGTTGAGTACGACTTTCTTATATTTGTATGCTCGAATTACATACATCTACACGAAATATAGCGTTCAACCCACCTCCGCTATGATAGTGCATTTAGCTAGTATGTGCACGTGGGAAAATTTATACATATACACTGAATGGTTCCCAGTGATCAATTAATATCTTTTTTAAACTACAAATTACTTTTAATTCCATGCCATTGTAGTCGAGACTGAAGAATCGCTCGATGGAGGCATCCGTTGGAAATTGAAACGTGGATGAGCCGAGGATTCGAACCCAGCTAGCCCGTAACAAAGTTACAGTGACTTAAACCAATTCGCTATCAACAGAGATATAAGTTGAGTACGACTTTCTTGTATTTGTATGCTCAAATTACATATATCTACACGAAATATTGCGTTCAACCCACCTCCGCAATGATGGTGCATTTAGCTAGTATGTGCACGTGAGAAAGTTTATACATATACACTGAATGGTTCCCAGTGATCAATTAATATCTTTTTTCAACCACAAATCACTTTTAATTCCATGCCATCGCAATCGAGACTGAAGAATCGCTCGATGGAGGCATCCGTTGGAAATTGAAACGTGGATGAGCCGAGGATTCGAACCCAGCTAGCCCGTAACAAAGTTACAGTGACTTAAACCAATACGCTATCAACAGAGATATAAGTTGAGTGCGACTTTCTTATATTTGTATATCCTCGAATTACATACACCTACACGAAATATCGCGTTCAACCCACCTCCGCTATGATAGTGCATTTAGCTAGTATGTGCACGTGGGAAAATTTATACATATACACTGAATGGTTCCCAGTGATCAATTAATATCTTTTTTCAACCACAAA
>NC_134801.1:26338725-26343725 GCF_046742065.1 Oratosquilla oratoria | reverse complement strand
CACCTTACTTTTACCCACATTTATCTTTAGCTTTCTTCTATCACATCTTATACTGTCTTGATATTCTTTTTTTACTTATTCCAACTTTCATTATGCTACATTTCTTTACGTTGAAGTCCACTTCCCATTTCTGACTCCCTTCCCAAACCCTGTTCAGATCTCTCTGTGGCGACACACAGTCCGTTTCCGTACTTACTTTCCTCATCAGTGTTGTGTCATCTGCAAAGAAGTTCATGTAACATTCCACACCCTCATCTATGTCATTTACAATAGCACTACTCTCACTTTTTTTTATGCAAGAAATCCTCCATCCATTTCAATTTTTTCCTTACATTCCTCCTATGGTTTCCAGTTTTGTTAATGATTTTTTGTGTGGTACTTTGTCATTTTTTTTTTTTTTTTTTTTTTTTGTAAATCTAGGAAAGTGCAATCAGCCCATCAACACCTTTCTTGTATTATATGTATTAGTCTTGATTAGAAACAAATCAGATTTGTGGCACATGACCTTCCCTGTCTAAACCCAAATTGTCTCGGTTTTAGTGTATTATTTTCCTCCAAATATTTTGTCCATGTATTATTAATAACTTTTCCCCCTTTATTTATTGGTACTATATTTGTATTTTTCCAGTCTTCCGGTATTTTTCCTTCTTTGAGTGGGCAGTTTGTTACCTTATATACTTTGTCTATTAGTTCATCTATACAGTGCGATTTCCTGATATCGAGTTTTATTATTTGGTTAATTATTTTCCTTCTTGTTACAATTATTTCTTTCATGGGCGGAGATTTCACTTCACTTCTTCACAGACTTGAAGTGTTTGCTCATGACTTCAGCCATTTCTATATCGTCTGTGTATTCTATATTCCTGTTTGTTTTTCAGTTTGCTGTTCACATATCTTTAGAATAATTTTGGTTGGTCCCTACATTTTTATAATATGTCTTTTTCATAGTTTCATTTTCCTCCCTACGTACTTCTACATATTCATTCCTTAGATTGATATATATTTGCCACTTTCCATGTTTTTATTTTTTTATCTTTTCTCCATCTTTTCCCAGCTTTATCTCTTCTCTCTTTATCCTCACTACACCTTCTGTTAAGCCAACACTTAATATACACCTTTTCCTGTTTTTGCCTTGGTACACATATTCATCCACTCCCTCGTTGTAGATTTCTTTCAAAATCATCCATTTCTCTTCCTCTTGTGTTTATTGTAGAATTTTTCCCAATTTGCTCTTTGAAAGAAGTTTCTAAGTTTTCCAAAGTCCATTTTGTTATACACCAGTCTTCCTTTTCTGTATGTCTCATTTCTTTCCATATATATTTCCTCTTTTATTTCAAACTCAAGTAGTATGTGGTCACTCTTCCCAATTGGTGTCTTCTATTCAATTTCATCCACAATTTCAAACTCTGATGTAAATATTAGATCTAGTCTCGACAGTTCTATATCTTTTATTTTCTTTTACCCGTTGTGCCATTGTATATCCTATAGTCATATCAAGTAATATAATTCCCCAAAAGTCCTCTCCACCTTTCACTATCATCTCTTCCCGATATATTTCTTTGCAGTTAAAATCTCCCATGAGTATTTTGTTTCCTCCGTCCTTCAGCATCCTATTTAATGAATGCCTTGTGTCTTCTAACATTTTAGAATAATCGTTCTCTTTCCAAGAACCCGTTTTTGGAGGCGCATAGTCACCACAAACTTTCTGTTTTTCATGTCACTATTTTCAACTTTAATCATGGTCATTTCCACACTATTTTCTCTCTCTGTAACCTTCGTCACATTTAAGTTTTTCATAGTCAAAAACATGACTCCTCCACCCATTTTTTTTTTCTCTATTTTTCATCCGGTGATTATATAATCCTTGTCCAATACTATTTGGTGGTAGTGTACTGCTTAATTTCGTATCCAAGTTATCTGTTTTTTCTTCTGGCAGATAATCATTTAGTTCATTTAATCCTGAGATCAAACCGTCTATGTTAGTATAAGTTACTTTTATCTTTTATTTTCTATCTCGTTCCCTGTTCCTTTCGTTTCTTTTTGTTCTTTTTAATATATTTTTTTCTCAGCCTCCTGTCTAGTACTCTCCCTTTCGATCTCCGTTCTTTTCTCGCTTCTCTTTTTTCTTCTTTTTTTAACCTTACTTCTTAGTGTCTTCTCTCTTTTTCCTCATCGTTAATTTTTTTATCCATATATTTTTATAATTTTACTATTTAGTAACCTTCATGCTTTTACTAATACTTCCTCTGCTACAATTTGTGACCTTAATTTGATCTTTAGATTTTTTTCTTTTTTTTTTTTTTTTTTTTGCTTTAGAGTACTGTCCCATACTGTGCACTTCTATTTTTAGTATTATTTTATTTTAATTATTTATCTATTTATCTATTTATTTATTTATTAGTTTATTTATTATTTATTCTTTTTTTTTTCTCTATTTTTCATCCGGTGATTATATAATCCTTGTCCAATACTATTTGGTGGTAGTGTACTACTTAATTTTGTATCCAAGTTATCTGTTTTTTTCTTCTGGCAGATAATCATTTAGTTCATTTAATCCTGAGATCATCCGGTGATTATATAATCCTTGTCCAATACTATTTGGTGGTAGTGTACTACTTAATTTCGTATCCAAGTTATCTGTTTTTTTCTTCTGGCAGATAATCATTTAGTTCATTTAATCCTGAGATCAAACCGTCTATGTTAGTATAAGTTACTTTTATTTTTTATTTTCTATCTCGTTCCCTGTTCCTTTCGTTTCTTTTTGTTCTTTTTAATATATTTTTTCTCAGCCTCCTGTCTAGTACTCTCCCTTTCGATCTCCGTTCTTTTCTCGCTTCTTTTTTTTTCTTCTTTTTTTAACCTTACTTCTTAGTGTCTTCTCTCTTTTTCCTCATCGTTAATTTTTTTATCCATGTATTTTTATCATTTTACTATTTAGTAACCTTCATGCTTTTGCTAATACTTCCTCTGCTACAATTTGTGACCTTAATTTGATCTTTAGATTTTTTTTTCTTTTGAGTACTGTCCCATACTGTGCACTTCTATTTTTATTTTATTTTTATTTATTTTTCCTTCGTCTTGTACTACTTTCAGAATTTTTCTTGCTATTTTCTCCTCTTCTTTTTCTCTCAAGTACCTAACTAGGCTATGTTTTTCTTTATACCATATACTACTATGTTTTTTCTTTGTCTACTGTATCTCTCACCAAATTTTCTCTCTCTTTAATTGCTTGAATAACCTTGTCCTTTGTATTTTCCTGCATTTGTTGTTGGATATTTTCTTTGAAAGCTATCTCTTGGTTTTCTTGGTTCTTTTTCCATTCTTTTCTGATTTTCTGCAAAGCTTCCCCTCTTACATTTCGTTCAATCTTCTCAGTCACCGTCTCAATTTGTTCCTTCGCCTCTCTTTTTAAGGTCTCATTATTGGTGGAACTTTGTTATTCATCCTTGCATTTTCACTTTTTATTTTGATTAACTCTTTTTTTTTTTTTCAATTCACCTAACTCGCATTTTCTTTCTTTAGGTCCCTCACTTCTTTGTATGTTTCGTTGTGCTCATTCTTTAGGTGTATGATTTCTTTCTTCAGCTCCCTAATCCCTTCATTCCATGATCTCATCTCCTTTTCTATATCTATAATTCTACTCAGTCTTCTGTCATATTTATTATATCCAGAAAAAATATCTTCTTCATCATACCTTACAACACCTAATGGTGTTTCGATGTTTTCGCTACGCTTCGGTATTGTGCCAATAGGTGTCACTGCTGTTCTAATGTTTACGTTGAGTTCAACTCCATCGCTATTTCCTGGTCTATTTTGATCCATTTCCATTTTCTTCAATATTCACTTTTTCCGTCCAATCAGTGAAACCTAATGTTCTGTTAGCTCTACTCCTGGTGCTAATGCACTTTTTCCTGGATTTAAGGTCAGGACTCACTAGAACTCCCAAGTCTCTCTCGCACTCAATTTTCTTTAAAAACGTGTTATCTAAGCTATGCCTGCTTTCTGGGTTGTGTAAACGTACGTTTAATGCGCTTCGCCTTCAGATATAGAAGTCCATTTGCCATTTCACCAACCATGTGTACAATTTGTTAAAATCTCCCTGCAGAATCTCGGCTCCTTTTCCCGATCCAATTAGTTGTCATGTCTCAGTGTCGTCCGCAAACTTATTAATTTCTCTACTAATCCCATTCCCCAAGTTGTTTTCTGTCACTAATCCAAGCTCTAATCCATTCAAACAATTTTCCCCTTATGCCATGGGTTTTGACTTTATTTAATAGTCTCTGGTGGGGCACCTTGTTGAACGCTTTACTAAAGTTAATGTAAGTAACATCGTAACTACCATTGTTATCTGACGCCTTGAAGACATTAGTCTAAAAAGATACATTATTTTAGGAGATAACCTTGTGCCAGTCTCATTTCTGACAAAAATATTAAGTTGTATTATTCTAAAACATTTCTCAATAAAAATAAAAATGGGAAGTTATTTGAAAGGAAGTAATATCATCAGTAAAAATAAAATAAATAGAACATACCTTATAAGCCTTAACTACAAGACAACAAATCCGATTACTCTCATATTTAATAGGAGTAGACGATACCCAACACGCACGCACATATAACTTATATTTCATGTCATATTTAATCATTCTATTAATTTTGTTTTATGTTTTGCTCTTCTTTTGCACCACACTGCACTTTGTAAATGACGTAAGGTTCCCTTTCCTACCCCCCCCCCCCAGGCAGAATGCCCCGAAAGAGACGTGACACTTTGGAGGGAGGCTGTGGAGGCGGTGGCGGTGGATGCCGAGTTCGAGAAAAGCCCCAGCAGAGGAATGCGGCCAACGCCCGCGAGAGAGCCAGAATGCGAATCTTGTCCAGGTGAGATAACTCTATTTCTACAAGCATACACAAATACACACACAAACACACACACACACACACACACACACACACACACACACACACATACACACACACACACACACAGTTGGTAGAGCGCT
>NC_134801.1:26313725-26333725 GCF_046742065.1 Oratosquilla oratoria | reverse complement strand
GATGACGGGTCATTCATGTATCCTATCCACCGCCCTCGATCAGAAACAATAATTACAATAACAATAATAACAATAACAATAGCAATAAAAACAATAACAACAATAACAATAACAACAACAATAACACTAACAATAGCAACAATAACAATAACAATAACAACAATAACAACAATAACACTAACAAAAACAACAATAACAATAACAACAATAACAACAATAACAACAATTACAATAACAACAATAACAATAACAACAATTACAACAACAATAACAACAATAACTAACAATAATAACAATAACAATAATAACAATGATAACAATAACAATGATAACAATAACAATAATAACAATAATAACAACAATAACAACAATAACAATAATAACAATAACAATAATAACAATAATAACAATAATAACAATAACAATAGCAACAATAACAACAAAAACAACAACAATAACAATAACAATAATAACAATGACAATAATAACAATAATAACAATAACTAATATCAATGACAATAATAACAATAATAACAATAACAATAATAAAAATAACAATAATAAAAATAACAATAATAACAATAACAATAATAACAATAACAATAATAACAATAACAATAATAACAATAACAATAGCAACAATAACAATAGCAACAATAACAATAGCAACAATAACAATAACAATAACAATAATAACAATAACAATAATAACAATAATAATAACAATAACAATGATATCAATAACAATAGCAACAATAACAATAACAATAACAATAACAATAATAACAATAACAACAATAACAATAAAAACAATAAAAACAATAACAATAACAACAATAACAATATCATTAACAATAATAACAATAATAATAACAATAATATCAATAACAATAATGATAACAGCAATAATAATAATAGCAATAACAATAACAGCAATAACAATAACAGCAATAACAATAACAGCAATAACAATAACAGCAATAACAATAACAACAATAACAATAACAGCAATAACAATAACAACAATAACAATAATATCATTAACAATAATAACAATAATAATAACAATAACAATACTAACAATAACAATAATAATAACAATAATAACACTAACTATTACAATAATAACAATAACAATAATAACAATAACAATAATAACAGTGACAATAATAACAACAACAATAATAACAATAACAATAATAACAGTGACAATAATAACAATAACAATAATAACAATAAACAATAATAACAATAACAATAACAACAATAACAACAATAATAACAATAACAATAACAATGACAGTAATAAAAATAACAATAATAATAATAACAAAAACAATAATAACAATAACAATAATAACAATAACAATAATAACAATGACAATATTAACAATGACAATATTAACAATAACAATAATAATAATAACAATAATAACAATAACAATAATAAGTAACAATAATAACAATAACAATAATAACTAACAATAATAACAATAACAATAATAACAATAATAACAATATCAACAATAACAATAACAATAATAATAACTAATAACAATAACAATAATAACAATAATAACAATAACAACAATAATAACAATAACAATAATAACAATAACAATAATAGCAATAATAACAATAACAACAATAACAATAACAATAATAACAATAACTAATAGCTAACAATAATAACAACAATAACAATAATAACAATAACAATAATAAAAATAATAATAAAAATAACAATAATAACAATAACAATAACAACAACAAAACAACAATAACAATAACGACAATAACAATAACAATAACAACAATAAATAACAATAACAGCAATAATAATAATAATAACAATAATAACAATAACAATAATAACAATGACAATAATAGCAATAATAACAATAACAATAACAATAATAACAATAGTAACGATAACAATAACAATAATAACAATAACAATAATAATAACAATAATAATAAAAACAATAACAATAATAACAGCAATAATAACAATAACAACAATAACAAATACTACAATAACAACAATAACAATAACAATAATAGCAATAACAATAACAATAATAACAATAACTAATAACAATAACAATAATAACAATAGCAACAATAACAATAATAATAATAACAATAACAATAATAACAATAACAATAATAACAATAATAACAATAATAACAATAATAACAATAACAATAATAACAATAACAATAACAACAATAACTAACAATAATAATAATAACTAATAACAATAACAATATCAATAATAACAATAACAACAATAGCAATAATAATAACAATAATAACAATAACAATAATAACAATAACAATAATAATAATAATAACAATAACAATAACAATAACAACAATAACAACAATAACAATAACAATAACAACAATAACAATAACAATAACAATAACAATAACAACAATAACAACAATAACAACAATAACAACAATAACAATAACAATAACAATAACAAAAATAACAATAACAACAGTAACAATAACAATAACAATAACAATAATAATAATAACAATAATAATAATAATAATAACAATAATAACAATAATAAGAATAAGAATAATAATAGTAATAATAATAGTAGTAATAATAATAGTAGTAATAATAATAGTAATAATAATAGTAGTAATAATGATAGTCGTAATAATAATAGTAATAATAATAATAGTAGTAGTAATAATAATAGTAATAATAATAATAGTAATGATAATAATAGTAATAATAACAATAGTAATAGTAATAATAGTAATAATAATAATAACAATAACAATAACAATAACAATAATAATAATAATATATTAATAATAATGATAACATTAATAATAATGATAACATTAATAATAACAATAACATTAATGATAATGATAACATTAATAATAATGATAACATTAATAATAACGATAACATTGATAATAATGATAACATTAATAATAATGATAACAATAATAATGATAACAATAACAATAATGATGATGATGATGATGATGATGATGATGATGATGATGATGATGATGATGATGATGATGATGATGATGATGATGATGATGATGATGATGATGATAATAATTATAATAATAATAATATCAATTACCATAACTATAGCAATGATACTACTTATAATGATAACGACGCCCTAAATTCTCTTCCTGGGCCAACATCAGGGCGTTCTCCCGTTTGAAGACGACGTTGCCATGGGTTCCGGCCGACACCAAGCTCTCTAAGCTCGACACCCTCCGCTTGGCTACTTCATACATCGCCCACCTACGCGCTCTTCTGCACGAAGACTCCTCTTCGCCCACAGCTTCCACCACGCCCGCTCACCCTCTCGCCCTTGTAAGTACATCCGTGTACAAAAATCTTATCACCATTAACAATTTTTCCGGTTCATAAGTGGAAAGAATAAATAGATAAACAGACAAATAAATAGATAAATAAATAGATAAATAAATCAATAAATGAATAAATAAATAAATAAATAAATGAATAAATAAATGAATAAATGAATAAATGAATAAATGAATAAATGAATAAATGAATAAATGAATAAATGAATAAATGAATAAATGAATAAATAAATAAATAAATAGATAAATAGATAAATAAATGAATAAATAAATAAATAAATAATTTAAATAAAAAAAGGGGAGTGAGCTCCCATTTAACCGCCTCTATAATGTAAAGCGGAAACAAAATGGCACTATTCTTTCTCCCCCTTTCTCCACCGTTCTGAAGGGATTAAAACTATATTCATTAACCTCATCATTACAATGACATGTTTTGTTGATTCATTCTTGCTAACAGCAGGTGATTTCTTTCGCCTTAGAGTCACATTAATGACGGAATTAGGGCTAGAAATGCGTTGCCCCGATAAGGGACAACATGCACATAAGCTGTAGGTGTTTGGCAGCAAGAAATTGTAGAAGACCGTCTCCTTAATTCGCCTCACGGAGTCTCTTCTTCACATCTGTTACAGTGATCTTAATATCAACTAGAGGACTCTTTTTTTCTACTACATTTTATTCTATTACATCTTTCTATTACATATCTGTTATCACACTATTACATTTTTCTATTGTATTCTATTACATTATTCTATTAATAACAGTGCACTCTATCATAGCGTTAAGGAATTTGTCTTACCAACTGTACAGGAAGACGCCCCGCAGCCGACGTGGTGGCAAACGAGGTGAAACTACAAGGTCACAATAAAAGGAAGAGAAACAGGAAGTAGGAAAAGAGAGAGCGAAAAAAGAGAAAGGGGGAAGAGGAAAGGCTGAGGGGAGTGTTTTGGTAGCGGATGGAGGAGCAGGGGAGATGTCAGGGAAAATATTGTTGGTAATGAGCAGAATTAGGTCTAGCACAGGGGGTTCTTAACCTTTTTTCTCCAATTCCCCACTTTTTAGTGAGCCAACTCTCTATTTCCCACCACAGCATCGGTGACAATAAGAAGACACCAGAAACAAACAAAAAGAAACAAAAACACATCGATTAGAAAAAAAAAAAGACAGTGGTTCTTCTGTCCGACCGGTCATTCCCCACCTGGCAACTCCGCCATTCCCCACCAGTGGGGAATTCCCCACAGGTTAAGAACCACTGGTCTAGCAGGTGATGGTCATTGCAACCAGTCACACAGCCTCATGCAATGGAGAGAGATAAAATCATATTAATGTTGGAAGAGTTCTTGCCATAGAAATGCCACTGTAGGTTTTGTAAACGTGGACTATGAGAATATGTTAGCAAAGAACTCGACAATGGAAAAATCATATTAATTTTGAAGGAGACAATGCCACCAAAAACTTTCTCTAGATGTTAGCAATAGGAATTACAAGAGAGGGGAGAGGATCACAAAGATGTTATCCCTGGTGGAAGAGACAGCTGAAATGATAGTATGGTGTTGGAGATGTTGGTACTGAGATCATAAATGTCAATGTTGGCAGTGCCGATACCAGTGTGGCATGGAAACTAAAGCAATGAGGCAGTGTTGGTAAGTGTTGGAAGATGCAGTCAGCGAAGATTATGAGATGGTTTTAATACAGACTTTGTGCTGTGACTTAGTGCTGTACTCATTCTAGCTGGATCTTGGGGACTTAAGGCCGTAATATCCCTTAATGCCGTCATGTGCCGATTCTCTTAGATGGACTTGAACCACCAAACGTGCAGCACCTCATCTAGACATCGATGCTCTTGTCCATCGGTGCACCACTCCCCAAGCACCTATCCATTCGTTAATATTATTAGGAGAGCAAAACATATACGAATGTAATGGATACATGACCGTCAACGAGTCTATAAAACGAAAGTGGTGCCAGGCACAACAAAACTCCCCCGGCACAGTTCATTATAATCCAGCTCAATAATGCTATTTTCGTGTTATGTCCCCCTAGATATGTGTGACCTTGAGTTTGACCTTTGAAGGTCTCTGAGGGTCAAAGTGAAATCCCCGATAGTTAACCCTTTTCGAGCTAATGGCCTCTAAATATCTATGACCTTGAGTCTAAATTATCAAAGCCAATCAAGGCCAAACTGCATTTTTTACTAATGTAATAGATAAGAATATGGAAAAAGAATATGAAAAACAAAATAGATTTTGAATCGGTTTAAAGTAAATTGAGAAATATTCAAAAAGATACAATCAAAGGAAGGAGAAGGGGAGGAAGAATAAGAAGAGATGGGGAAGAGGGCGGTGAAAGAAGTGGAGGAAAAGAAAGAATAAAAAGAGGATTTGTTATAGGGTGGCAAAATAAAAGTATAGGAATCACTGTAAATAATTATATTAATCACAATGTGATAAAGCACTACAATATAGAAATACGTGCCGACAGTACGAAGGCAGAGTAACAACTAAAAGCCAAGCCTTGAGTTGGCGCGAAAACATACAGAAGCTCGTTTGGTTCTCCCTACAGACTGTACAAGAATTGTAAACAAATAATGCAATGACAATAATAAAATTAATATCCAACAAAATATATGATAATCATATAAAAGGGAAAATGTGTATCTACTAAATGAACAATATGTAAGTATAATATATAATAATTGTACGTTGCTACAAAGTACCACACCATTACAACGCTCGGCCACCACCACTCTGTAACCCCACCGAGCAAAAAAAAAAAAAAAAAAAAAGAATGACCGAGACAAGACAAAAATCAAAACATACATAACAGACTCCACACACACCACATTTATATATCATACATACAAGTGTGGAAAAGAAATGTGTACATTAACACACCCTATATAAGAAGCATACAAAATATATACATATATATAAGTACTGGCGCCAGTATTAGATTATATATGATAAATGTCGAACGTCAGGGACATGGCACTTAATAACTAAACAATAGTTACACATTATACAAATAAAAACAATTCACTTAATGGTTAAAAAAAAGTTATACATTATACAAATCAAGACAATACACTTAATAGCTAAACAAAATTGACACATTATACAAATCCAGACAATACACTTAATAGCTAAATAAAATTGACACATTATACAAATCAAGACAATACACATAATAGCTAAACAAAATACAAGGTAGAGATCAAGACAATCATGGAAAATACAGGGATAGGCACTCTTGTTACTTTACGTGTATGCCTGTCCACGTACAAGACTTCACTAAGTCCCTGGGAGGGATTAAAGACCCTGAACGTATTGGGATGCAACTTTTCAGCAACCAAAAGAGGATCTGTAAACCTATGATTGAGTTTAGATTGGCGGTCAGGCATGCTTTTATCAACATGATAACCAATACTTAACAGGTGTAGCCCGGCTATGCTGGTGTTTCAACATTTTGGACTAAGAGTCATCAAGTTTTTCTCTTACTGAATTATAAATCATATGTAATGTGTAACATCGGGGTTTATTATAATCACCAAAATTGTAGAGGGGACGAGTAGGACTGTCTAATACATCATATGGGAGCCGTTTTTCCACTCCATAGATGACGTAATGAGGTGTCTTACCTGTGGAACCATTAATTGTACTATTAATGCAAGCACTGACATGCGGAAGCCAATCCTCCCAAGATTCATGGAGGCTACTAGCAACGTACCTGAGATTGTCCAAAATATTCCTATTCGTCCGCTCTATTAAACCATTAGATACAGGACGGTAAGCAGTCACAAAAATTTGAGTGATGCCGTAAGGTAGATGCAGGATGGTAAGCAGTCACAAAAGTTTGTGTGTTGCCATGAGGTAGATGCAGGATGGTAAGCAGTCACAAAGGTTTGAGTGATGCCGTAAAGTTCACAAATCTCATTCCTAAATTCAGTCCCATTGTCACTAAAGAGAACTGAAGTAGTGTATGGACAAAAACATGAGAAACTACAGCATGGGCAATACTGGAGCAAACTTATGACTAAAGTGGTTCACACACACAAGGACATACAGGATCTTGAGTATTAAGAGGCAATTGTAAAAGATCTATAGCCATAGTCTGAAAAGGACGAGAAGGAGTAGTATGCGTAGAACCTTTGTTCTGGGCACAAGAGCTACACTGTGCTACATGAGTTGTAATGTCCAGTCGCATTCTAGGCCAATAAAATATTTCTTGCAAGTCATAGCCAGAGTTTTGTCACAATCTGGGTGACCAGCCTGAGGGGCATCCTAAGCAAAGGACAGATTCTTCAGGGAGAAGTTTTCAGTCAGTGTAACTGCAGCTGCATTTATATTACGTGAAAGTACATTAAGGGTTGGGTTAGATTTTTCAATTTAAGGAACCATCCGGCTATTCTTTGTGACAGCAGTGTGGTCAGGATATCCAAAAATGATAACTAGAAAATGCTTCAAAGCCTACATCGCTGCCAGTGCCTCTGAATGTGTAACGAGATCCAGGCTTGTTAAGAATGTGACTGACATATGCAGTAACATCTACTTGCTGCATAAGTACAGTTCCAACACCTGTACCAGAATCATCTGTACAAATAGTAAAGGAGAGACTATAATCAGGGAATGCCAACACAGGAGCTTCAATAAAGGCATGCTTCAATGAATCAAAACTCTCCTGATGAAGGAAATGCAATTGAAGCAAAGAAAATAATAAATGCACGATAGTATCCTGCCAGTCCAAGGAAAGAACGTACATGTGTAGGGAAGTCCTTAACTTCTTTGACTTTATCATTTGTGGTGTGAATACCATGTTTGTCTACATGACCTAGGAATTGGATGCTAGACTTAAGAAAAACACTTGGGCAAATTAAGTTTCAATGCTGCATCAGCAAAATGTTACAAGACCATGGATAACTTATTGAAGTGGCTTTCCACATCCTTGGAGACTAAGATTAAGTCGTCCATGTAAACAAAAAGTCCGTTCCCTACTAGGACATAAAAAATGGAGTTAAGCGCTAACAAGTCCAGGGAGAATTCCGTAACCCCATGGGGTAACGAAGCCATTCATAATGTCCTGTTGGAGTCAAGAAGGCCGGGATCTTACGAAACTTCTCCTCCAAGGGAATCTGCCAAAAGCCCTCATTTAAGTCTAAGGTGGTGAACACCTTATTACCTATTCCAATGGACTGGACAATATCAGTTAATGGTCTGGAATAGTGACCTCATTAACTCGCCTATAACCAAACAGGACGAAAAAATCCCTCTTTCTTAGTCACTAGGAGGAGCGGTGAGTTTCACTCTGAGTGAGGCTCTTGTACAACGTCATCACGTAACAAGTAGTCAACCAAGGACTGCGCTACAGGCTGAATAGAGCGAGACAATTTGTAAACAGGTCCAACACCTGGCTAAAGATCAATGCTATGAACAACACGACCCGTAACTCCTAATAGATCACCAGGCAAAGCCAAAGCTTGACGATAGGTCACTAATAGGTCAATATCACGAGGCGTCACCTCTGGAAAGTCAACCTCACCTACAAAAGTTGTATACTGAGAGGCCAAGTGAGATGTGTCACTTGTAGAGACCATAGCACCGAAGCTGCTATGTTAGGAGGCGAATCCTGGACAGTGTCAACGTCAACTACTTCAAAGAAACCTAAATGACTGCCAGGAGAGAGGGTGATAGGTGCACCAGTGACCTTGGTTACCATAGCTGTGGTGATATGATCCTCACGAATAGTGTAGAGTTCCTTCCTATATTAGACGACGAAAACGAACATAGGGTGAAATAAGACGTAATAACCAATTGGAGTACTTGAAATACGCACCGGAACTCGAACTGAATTTGAAGGTCCAATATAATGCTCGCCTAAAATAACAGCAGCACAAGAAAGAATAGGAAATTCAAAATTATTAGAACCCTTTGAAGACAACAGTATGGTCTGATCATGCACAGAAGGTGAACTACATATGGAAACTGGCCTATCCGTTGTAGGAATAACATAACTATGAAAAGTCACTACACGGCGCCTAGGATATATATCTATGCAATGAACTACAAAAGCATCAATGCCCAAGAGACAATCACGCATTATAGCAATTCCCGAAACAACAACAAAAGTAACATGGAAAACGGTAGCATGAAAGGAAAGGTTAAGGGAATGCAAACAGATCCAAGAATAGGCAAGTGAAAAACCTTGTATAGAGTGCAATCTATTACAAAAAGGAGATAAAGGGAGATTTTACAAATTCCTGAAAACATAATAAGCCTTTCTACCTACAAAACTAAAATCTGCACCAGTATCTACTGTGACTGAGATAGGTGTGTTCTCTGTAAGAAATTGGAAAGTGAGTAATTGAGAAGATTCAGCAGCCACCAAATGGATGATCTGAGACCGGGTATTACCGGACAATCCTTTGGTTTGTGATATGGGCGCTGGTAAAAATGGGACTGAGTTTGCCTAAGTTGATAAGAGGGCTCTGCCTTAAGTTTCAGAATCTCTGAAAACTGATCAGTCTAATGTTTACATTGACCATGGATATGGCAGTAGCTAAGTTTATCCTGAGAGGTCATGTATCATCTTAGAAGAGGCATCAGACAAATTCCTACGGATAGGGGACTGCTTTGAATTGTGCTCGTGACGCTTATGGCGAAAGCAAAAAGCACTTGAGTGACCTGACTTGTTACAATATGTACATGTAAGTACAGGTGGTGTAAATGTAGACGAAGGAGTGCTATGATTAGGTTCTAATAACTGAGGGTGTGGAGGAGAACTAGGAACATCGCCACGTTGTAGTGCATTGCTAATGTACAAAGAACCATAAGGCACTTCCTTTAGTTTATTTGAAAGCCTTGTTGCAAAAGACAATAGGGAATTACCCGTCTTATAGCTGAGATAAGAAGCCACTCTCCTCTTAAAAGACACTAGAAATAGTATATTAAAAGAAATTCCAAAATAAGGCAGAACCTATCCAAACTGATAACATCCCTATCTACCCATTCTGAATGAAGCAATGATTCTAAGGCATCAAAAGCAATCTTGCTGGCCTGGGCATGAGCACGCATATAGTTAAGAGTGCCCAATCGGGATGGAAGGGCCCTACGAAGAAAACCTTGGGCCAACAATCCTCTCCTTACCTGGAATTGTAAATGAATAATACAATGATAATAATAATATTAATATCCAACAAAATATGTGATAATTATATAAAAGAGAAAACATGTATTAGTGGGGAATCTAAGCCTAAGATCGTGCATTTTTTTCTAAGCATGAAACTTGCCACACTTATAGAATAACCCTAGGTGAACATTTCTGGATAGAAACTAACATCTTACCATGTGAGGGAATTTACAGAAATTAATCAAATGGTCTTATATATTTTATTTCTTGAGTTAGGAATATGAAACTTGACAGGTTTCTAAAATGCATAATAAAAAACTATCTCTTGATAATTAAAAATGTAACCAGAGCCCAATCGTGACAAGAAAACTGCCTTTTTTTTTTTTTAACTTCTGAATACAATTGTGAAAGGACCTGGGCCTTTTTGTACAGTTTGTCAATATAAAAGCTGACATTTTCCACTGCAATGGATCAAATATTTGATATACAAGTGTTCTTGAAGAAGAATTTATCTGAATATACACAATAAACACAACAGTTAACATTGAACATTCATCCCAACAAGTAAACAGATTGAATGAGAGTGTTACTGCCGGTTGCAGTAATCTGTAGAGTAGGTCTGGACCGCTCGGCCTCGTTATCTAAAGTAAAAATGTTATCTTTCTTATCTATGTCTAGGGATTCATTGATTCCTGTCACTGGTCCTGAATATACACAATAAACACAACAGTTAACATTGAACATTCATCCCAACAAGTAAACAGATTGAATGAGAGTGTTACTGCCGGTTGCAGTAATTTCTAGAGTAGGTCTGGACCGCTCTGCCTCGTTATCTAAAGTAAAAATGTTATCTTTCTTATCTATGTCTAGGGATTCGTTGATTCCTGTCACTGGTCTTAAGTCTGGTTGATTTAAAAATGCGATTAACTGTGATTTCACTAAGATCCCTAAGTCACCAGGACATATGACCATGTTCTCTTTTCTCATAGTTGCAAATCCTATCAATAAGTCTCCTGGAAAAACAGATTCTTCTACAACTATCACTGGAATGTGCAAATGTTCATTTGTATATAAGATAACTTCTAGCTCAACCTTACCTAATGTTTTTAACTGATTTCCAGTTACTCCTTGCAATGAGTAACGGATTGGTTCCAATATTTTCACTCCTGGTTTCAACTGGTTTAAAACTTTACTGGTAATTACATTAACTACAGATCCTGTATCAATAAATATTTGAACAGGCTTATTGAACACTCTACCGGCAATGAGAGGTCCTACAGAAGTTCTTCCAATAGTAATTATCAGTTTGTCTTTGATGTTAGAGGTTTCTTTCACCCTACTATTATTCCTATCTTTAACACAATACCGTCTATCGGTATATATGTGGGGAGTTCTAAAATATTGATTTATTCTGTGTCTGGGGGTTTTCCTCTTGTTTCCTGGTGCATACGAAAATTTCTACATTCATGGGTTTTATGGCCTATTCTTTGGTGATACATACAGAATGGTGGGTTTCTACACTGATATTCATCATGACCCTCATAT
The DNA here is from genome assembly GCF_046742065.1 of Oratosquilla oratoria. Taxonomy (NCBI): domain Eukaryota; kingdom Metazoa; phylum Arthropoda; class Malacostraca; order Stomatopoda; family Squillidae; genus Oratosquilla; species Oratosquilla oratoria. Next base: position 26,321,679 of record NC_134801.1, on the reverse strand, counting down.
TTGCAATTTCTACAAATAATTCCATAAAAACAGTCTTGTGCTTTGTGTCCCCAGGTATTACAATTAAAACATAGGATTCTAGTATCCCTGGATGGACTTCTAACATTCCGTCTATGTCCTACTTCTGTTTTCTTAAACTCTCTAGAGTTCCTATGTTGGCCCACTGTCATTACATATGGATTTATTATTCTGGTCTCACTGTACCCTTGAAGAAGATAATCTACTTTCCCTAAATTTAAGTTTGACCTTAAATCCTTATACAGCTTTTCTGCCGTTAAATCATCTGAATTTTTGGTTAACAATCCAAATGTGATCAATTTTATTACCTGAGAAACTTCCATTTTGTCACTAGATTTTTCTATCCAATCTGAATATTTCAAGATAGAATTCATGTCTTTTGACCATCTGTCTAATCTAGCTAAGTATTCTGTGTCTGATTCACTTGTTCTAACTTCTTTGATCATTTTAACCAAAGACCTGATAGAATGCTGATCACATTTGGACATAAAATGTTTAATGAATGCTTTCTTATAAGCTTCATATTGGTTGATATCTTCCATTTGCTGGAAATCTATGATAAACCTAGCTCTACCTCTCTCAGGATCTACATTTTCCTTTAAATTTTCTATTTTCCTTTTTTTCATCTGTTATATTTTTCCTCACAATTAAGGTATCTATTTGGGCAAGGAACTTATTAACTCCTAAAGTGTTTACTTCCCCTGTGAATTTGGGAATATTAATGTTGTAGGTATGAACCTCATGCCTAAGTACTATATTATTCATACCTTCAGTAGCTGATTTGACTTGACTGTCTCCACGTAGTCTTCCTTGCGTACGTCACTCTCGGTATCTCTCGTCAGTGTCGACGTTCATCAGCCTCGTCGCTCATCAGCCTCGTCGTCTCGTCGTCTTTCGTATTGAAGATCGCCTTGAAGATTGCCTTATTCCTCTCGTTGTAGTTGCTCCGTAGTCGATCGCCTCGTCAGACCTACGCTTGGTTGTGGTTGCGTCGTGGTTGTGGTTGTGCACTGCGTGTTTGTGGTTGTGCACTGCGTGGTTGTGGTTGTGCACTATCTTCAGTCTCTTCGGTTCGTCCCTCGCTGGCCACCCCTGTTCGCTTCGCTGCTACTTAAACCTTAGTGATTTTCATTTTTCTTTAGGCCCCATGCCTCAAAGCTTGAGGGGTGAATTAAATGAGATTGATTTTTCTTATCTATATTCTTCTACTTAGTTTTGTGTTCTACACCAAGGGAGTCCCACTCAAGATCCCCATACAATACGTCAAGCCACCTTCGTCCTGACGTCACTATTTCACTCATCCAATATCCATTTACTTCTCAAACAAGTGCCACTCCTTAAGGGCGTGACTTTACCTCCCTACGCCAATCATTTTTCTCCTCTCCATCTGTTTCTCCAATCAGAGAGGCTGTTATACTGTTTCAAGTGATATTATGTACGTAAGCATTATGTCGCAACGGATCTGGCTTATACGTTTACAATTTTTGCCACATCAGCAATATTTACAATATACAAGGCGCGAGCGAGCGCGTGTTCGACTAAGCCATTTCTGTCGGCCGTTGTTTTTGAACCTTTTGTCGTAAAATTAGCATTCATCTCCACCTACCCCTCTATCTACCCAACTGTCTACCTCTATCTACCGGCCTCTTACACTCAGGGTTCCGTTCTTGGACAACTACTATTCATAGTATATATAAATGATATAGACCATGGACTAAAATCTACTGTTTCCAAATTTGCTGATGATACAAAACTGTGCGGAATGGCAAATGATCACTTAAACCAATTAGATATTCAAGAAGATTTAGATAAATTACAGCAATGGTCTGAAAAGTGGCTAATGAAGTTTAAATCAAGTAAATGCACATAGGTAAAAATAACAGTAAGTACGATAACAAGTTATTTGGAAATTCGTTAACAAAAGTGAATAGTGAAAAAGATCTCGGCGTAATTATCAGTAACGATCTCAAATCATCCAAGCAGTGTATTTCAGCCTCTGAGAAAGCAAATAAAATTCTAGGACTGATTGCGCGATCTTTTGACTTCAAAAGTCCATCACTCATTAACAAGCTATATAAATCGTTATTTCGTCCACATTTGAAATATACTGTTTCCGTATGGTCACCGAATCTCATGAAAGATATTGACAGACTGGAAAAAGTACAACGGCGAACCACAAAACTGATCCCAAATATCAAAAATAAATCATACGAAAATCGACTAAAACATATGAATCTGTTTTCCCTAAGAAAAAAGCGTAGACTCAGAGGTGGCTTGATACAGGTCTTTAAAATTTTAAAGGGAATTGACAACATCAAAAGTGACAACATTTTCACACAGAATGAGAATCAGACAAGAAACAATGGTCTCAAACTGTCCGGAAATAGATTCAATTTGGAAGTGGGTAGAAATTACTTCGCCAACCATGTAGTTAATGAATGGAATAAACTTCCTGCAGAGACAGTGCAATGTAGTTCAGTTCGAAGCTTTAAGAATCATTTAGATAAACACCTAAGCAAGATGCTGTAATGATTATCACTTATTTTATATTATTTGTTTTTGTTTTGTTATCATTTGTCTGTTTGATTCTCACTAATTATTAGTTATATGTCAATTTATTATCATTTACTATTCATCTGTTTGTTTATTATTTAACTATACCTATGCATTTATTTATGTATTTTATTTGTTATTTATTAATTTATTACTATTTTGATTTTTTTTTGCATCTGACCTAGATATGGACCAAAAGGTCTCCTGTCGGTATGCTCCGCCTTTGTATTCCTTTGTAAAAAAAGTTATTTTGTTGTTCGTTACATAACTTTGAATTTCATAACCGCTCACCACAAAACCAGAATGAATATTGCTGATTTATCAAGTGGTACATTTAAGTCACTAAAAGCTTCAGTTTAAGGTGCCTAAGTTTGGAAACAGTCCCCTTCATAGTTGCACAGTGCAGAGTATTTGAGCTGTGCTTTGCTGCATTTACACAGACCTCTACAAGATTTCTTGCATTTGCAGCATATCAGTTCATAGCACATAGCATGTGCTTGTTGAGGGATAGTCCACTTTGGTGCCCACCTGGAACATGCTGCATCCCATTCCCATCCAAAGAGATATGGATTGGGCAAGGCTGGGTATTTCTCCAGGGATTGAACCCACACACGTCTTCCTTGGAATACTGCTCTCAGAGTATGTTGCTTTAAAGCAACTTCTGTAGGAGAAATGCTTTCCAGAGATTTTGATTTTCATAGACTGCTGCAGACCTGGCATATCATGGGTATGAATTGGCAACCACCTGGCAAAGTTGGTATGACCTGTAGAAAATACCCAAGGTGTCAGTCCAACAAGTGACTCAATATACTTTTTGAAGTCATCCTCCCAAAGTGATTGTACATACTGAAGAATATCCATCTCCAATTTCAGCACTAAGTTCCAAAACTGGAACTGTGGACGCTCTGCACGCTTCTTCTTGACCCATTCATTAAAGTCAACAATGTCTTCGTCAGAAGATTTTTTTGCTTGTAACTTTCATAGGTCTGGCACTGTAGGAGGCAGAGAGCAGCTTCATTGACAGTGTGGCCCATCCACTGTCTATCAGCAGGTCTTCTAAGACCTTGAAGAAGGTCATCTCAATGTGGATTGCACCAAGCATCAGCACAATCTTGCCTTCACCGTGATTCTGGAAATGCCCACTGAATAATTTTTACCAAGGGCAAAGAGAAATTGGTCCATCAACAACACAGGAACTTGACCAGGATTCACAGCCTAAGTAGCTGCCTTTACAATATCCATGGCATGTTTAATAATTGCAGATGTGTGTGCCATTTCTGTAAAAAGTGGCATCAAGTCTACTGTACCAGGATACAGACGTGACGTCTGCATATTGGCATGGAAGGCTGCCACGAGACGGCATCTGACTCATTCAGGTCTGGTTTGTCCCGGACCTTTCTCACATTTTCCAACCAAGCAGGCTGTTTCACAGGAGTACTAGTATTTGATGGCAGTATTGCGGGACATGCAGATCCATGTACTAATGAGACTACAGGATCCTTCTTTGACAGAACAACTGGTTGAACATTTGTGAAGCTTATTGAAAGACTGGATATTTGTTTCTCGTTGGTCACCAACCCAGTAATGATTGGACGATCTATCTTAGTACATAGCTTGCCTTTGCGTGGATGTTGTGCTTGGGAAATGTTGTACCATGGTAAGAATCCATTGAAGTGGTAGAACTGGGGTTGTGGTCGATGTTGTCAACAACAGCTGCTGGGAACACGCCACTGGACAGCTGTGGAGGACACACAACCCCTTGTTCTTTGTACATATAACAAACACTGTTTGCCACATCTGCAGATGCAGAGAGCAATCTTGGGTATGAAATACAGACCCATACTATGAAATGTGTCCATCAGCTCACGCTTTCTGGTTTCACCTTGCACTTTTAATGCAAGATAGATTGAAGCTGAGGTTTCACTATCTTGTGGGGACATGTCCCGTAATGAGAGCAGATAGAGACCTAGATTTCACTGTGTTAAAAGCAACTAACTGAGAGATTTTCAGAGATGCCTGTGATTTGATGTCTTCCAAGCTTAACTGATCTTTGATATTTGGACCATTCAATGTTATATTTATCAGTGAAGTTGATGTTGTTGAAAAAACTTTCTGTTGACAGTTCTCTATAAATTGACATTTAAATATTTGCTTGATATAAAAAATATCTCAGCCTTTGCTAAAAACATACCCTCTGTATCGTAGTCAGCGTCACATGTACGGTTTAAAGCAGGACTAATATATTTCGTGAATGCCAGAAGCACTTCTTTGCCTTTATTTTGCGCTTGCAAACCAGGTACTGCAGCAAGAATGCGTTCCTTAAACCGTGTTGTCTGTAACTGCCCATCCTCAGCACCTAGCTCTTTAATTCTGTCCGAGTAGAGCTTTTAAAAAGCTTGCAGTTTGAACACAGGCTAAGTTTCAGGAGACTCTCGATATGACTCAATGTATGATATCAGTTCAGCTAATGCAATACCATGCAGAGCACTTGACTCATTTAGATCGTTGTCTTGATTTCTCTTATACTATTTGTAGAATTTTGCAAATCACAGAGTGTGATATTGTGCCTCTATTGCCACCATATCTCCTGCAGCTAATTTTGACAACACCTTTGTGTCGCGGAGGTCAGTGGCAATTCAGCGAACCTTTTAATCCAGCTCAAAGGTTGAAGCCCTGTGCAGGCCAGATGACCCACCTGTCTCATCACAGAAGAAGCATACTGACTCAGAGTCATCAGTTGACACAAACTGTTGCCTTATTTTGACTGAATTTGCTGTATCTTCCGTTTCACATTTGCGCTTGACTGCTCTTTCAAGCGTCCTGTTGTTAATTTTAGTTCGGCAAAAATTTATGCACTACAGCACTATATAACAAGAGAGCTGCTTCCATCCCATGACATTTATCTAACTGCTCAACATTTACTGAGAAATGTAGCTGGTTCATTTCATGGAACTTCTTGATATTTTCAGCCATGTACTTGTACCTGGCATAGCACATTCATCTTTCCTCTCTGAAGAAGCAGGACATTGTGCAGGCTCACTTATCACTGCTTGGCATAGAAAGCACTTCTTCCAGTCCACAATAACTGGTTCTGTTTGACCAGAAGTGCTGGGGACTGGTTCATCAATTAATTGATATGACATTGTTAGAGTAATTCAATGTAAAACAGTAACAACATAAAGTGTACGACTTTTAATGAATTTGCACTCCAGTAACTCAATACACAACAGTATCAAAAGTAGAAACAGAGGAGATGCGGCTTGGATAACACTCGATGCTCAATTTCTAATTATATTTAGTCCAACACCGTAGAACCTAAAAAGAAACAACAAAAGAAACATCACTTGTGTTGTACACTTTGATATCTATCTATATGAAACTTGTTAACCCACTGTCGGAAAAAAGAAATCAGAAATACTAATTATCTGTATATTTCGACCACTGACTGTGGTCCTCTTCATCATTCTGCTGAAGAGGACCACAGTCAGTGGTCGAAATATACAGATAATTAGTATTTCTGATTTCTTTTCTCCGACAGTGGGTTAACAATTTTCATTTTACCAATGTGCTATTACATTACGCTGTATCTATCTATATATCTATCAACCTCATTTCCCTATACAGGATGCCTGCACATGATTTTTCGTTAATTTTGGTCACTAGGGAGCTCTGATTACATTTTTTTATTATCATAAAGATAGTTCTTATTAATATTTTAGAAACCTGCCAAGTTTCATATTCCTAACTTAAAAAATAGAATATTAAGACCACTCTAAGTAATTTATGTGACGTCCGCCACATGCAAGATGTTAGTTCCTGTTGTGGCAACCAGGGGACTGACAGCTTTCTTTCATATCCCAAAATGATCAGTTAGGGTTACTCTATAACTGTGTTAAGTAATTCAATGCAAAACAGTAACCCAACAATGCACGAAATGGCTTCGGGGCTAGCCTTAGATCCCCCACTATATCTCCTAATTGAACAATACATAAGTATAATACATGATAATTGTGCGACGCTACAACCATTACAGAGTTGGAGGAAGAGAAAATGAATGAAAAATAAGAACAGAAGATGGAGGAGAAGGTGGAAGAAGAGGAAAATATGAAGAAGGTGGTCACGTTGAAGGAGGAGGTAAAAGAAAGAGGAAGATGCGAAGAAGGGGAGGAGGTGAAGGAAAAGGGAAAGAAGGAGGAGAAAGAAAAGAGGAGAAGGAGGAGGGGGAGAAGGAGGAGGAGGAGAGGAAGGAGGAGGAGAAGGAACAAAGATATACTTAGCCGATAAACAAACAGCGAGGGTTATGACACAATGGACTCGACGCCCCAGGCGGCTGCAAAACAGGAGTGTGGAGGGCTTGTACTAGGGAGGGCAACGATGTGGAGGGAAGTGTGCAGTTGTGGAGGGGGCTCTAATGTAGAGGAAATCTAAGACATGGAGGGAATGAAGTGTGGAGCCCCTACATTATAGATGTTATGAACAAATGTAGAAACAGAGGAGATTGTCACCATGAAAGTCTGTATTCTCTTTCATATTTTTTCTGAACTGCACCAAAGGATTTCATTCCGTTATAAGACGATCTCTTCCCCCTCCCCAACTTAAACGTTTTACTATTTTGTTCTAGTTAAACGACTTTATTCAGGTGACATGAAACAGCCTGGTGGTACATGAAAGATTTAGTACAACTGGGACAAAGATTCCTTGACGCTTTGCTCTGAAGTATAGGTAAGATAGTCTTGATAACAGAAGTAAATAAGACAATCCGCTTGTTCACTCGTGAAGAATTACAACACGATAGTTTTCCACGTCGTTGTTGTTACCGGGTACACAAGATTTCAAATTGTCGAGTAACTCATTTTCTCGACTGCACATGTCACGTGGACAAACCTCATCACCAAACGGGAAGTCAGAGGTGCACACGTCACACGGTTGCACCAAGTGACGTGACACAGCGTAGCATGGTGCGATGTACATGACGTGCCCGTCTGCTCAGTGCCAAGAGGTGCCACTGGCGATGCCCCTCCCTTGGCAGCCGCCAGAAGCAACAATGCCGGCTGGAACCACTCAAGCTTGTCTGTCCTACTCCTCCTCGCCGTCTGTCGGCCCGTCGGTCGATCTCAGCACGATTTGTCTGCTCGTCTGTCGATCTTCCGCTCTTCAGTCTCTCCATCTAGAATTCACTCAGGCTTGGGGCTTGGGTAGGGGTACCGAACGTCAACTGAAGAGAATCGTTTGGCATTTCTGACAACACAATCGATAAAGCCTGGCACCGTACTAAAGAAGTTAGAACTCTGATCTTGAGGCAATCCCTTCTGCGCAGTGAAAAACTGGTCACGACAGATCATTCTTTTCAACTGTGGGGTGTCCCAGGTACTCCAGTGCAATC
>NC_134801.1:26273725-26306225 GCF_046742065.1 Oratosquilla oratoria | reverse complement strand
ACATGCACACTAACACACACACACACACACACACATACACACACACACACACACACACATATATATCTATATATATAGATCTATATATATATATATATATATATATATATATATATATATATATACATACACACACGTACACACACGACTCGATGGCGCGGTTGGTAGAGTTCCCGACTGTCACTACGGCGGTCCGGGTTCTAATTCTGCCCAGGGCTGAAATCATTTAAGTATCGCTGCGCTTCGACTCGCTACTCCAACTCTCGTGGGCGGGGACTTGGGGATGTGTATGACCATAGATCGGTCATAGGAGCTCTGAGTTCTCTTCCGGGAGGGAAATAGCTGTCGATCACGAGTCCAACACGTAATTGAAAGACCAAGGTGAAGGTGAATACACACATACTCAAGGGGACAAGCTCTGTTGAGCCAAAACTAACTGCATTAAAGTGAATAATGAGATTTTAGTGTATTAACACTTAGAACCCGATGGAAAACTGATAATATCTGAAGGAATGTGACAAGAAAAAATGGTGATGGACAGGAGAGAGACGACGAGGTAGAGGAGGAAGGCGTGATGGTGAAAAGGAAGGGGAAAGGAGGATAAGGGGGAGGAGAAGGAGGAGGAAGAGGACGAGGAAAGGGAGGTGGTGGAGGGGAGGGTAGGAAGAGGACGAGGAGGAGGAAGGGGAAAAGGTGGTGGAGGGGAGGAGAAAGAGGAAAAGGTAGAAGGGAGGGGAGGAAAAGGAAGGAGGAGGAGGAGGAAAAGGAAGAATAGAAAGAGGTATAGGAAGAGAAGGAGAAGGTTGTGGAGGGGAGGAGGCACAGAAGGAGGACATGGTTGAGGACGAGGAGAAGGAGGGCATGGAGAATGTAGTGGAGGAGAGGGAGGAAGGAGGAGGAGGAGGAATCAACATGGGAAGGGAAGAGGAGGTAGTAGAGGGAACGGGAGAGGATTTGGAAAAAGTAGTGTATTAGGGGAGGAGGAGGAGGAGGAGGAGGAGGAGGAGGAAGAAGGAGGAGGAGGAAGTAGAAGAGGAAGTGGAGGAAGAGGAGGGGGTGGAGCAGGAGGAGGGTATAGAGAAGGAGGAAATAGTAGAGGAAAGGGGGAAGAAGAGTTAGTGGAGGAAAGGAGGAGAAGGAGGTAGTGGAGAGAGGAGGTAGTGGAGAGAGGAGGAAAGGGGCATGAAGGAAGAAGGAGAGGTATTAGAGGGAGAGGGAAGACGAGGTAGTAGAGGAAAGTGAGAGAAGGAGGTAGTGGAGGAAGAGGAGGAGAAAGATGAGATGTGAGGGGGGAGAGGATGAAGAGGAGGAAAGTGTATAGAGGAGAGGAAAAGTAATAGAGGTGATGAGTAAGAAGAGAAGGAGGAGGAGCAGGGGGAGGAATTATGAGGGAGGTCTACCCCTTAGCCGAAGCAGATTGCCTGGCGTTCTATAGACAAAACAAAATGTTAAGAACCGCACCATAACAAAAAGGTTAACAAGGAAAGGTAAGGGAATTAAAAAGATGAGCGTGAAAGGAAAGAAATAATGGAGGACTGGAGTAAACACAGATACTGTGAGCCGATAAACACAGGGCGCAGACAAGAGAAAACATAATCAGAGTAGGGGAGGAAGTATGCGGAAAAAGCACTGTATACAATAAACAAGAAGTTTTCAATAGACCCAAAAAACGTTTCTAATTACGAAAATTTTGTGATAAATATATACATACATATACCAAAGGCTTTTTCCCCCTACACGGGGGGGTAGCCAAAAAGAAAAAGGCATAGAAACCACTCCCACCCATTCCATTTCCTATATATTCCACTCCCCTCCACCCTCCTCCCTCCCTCTTATCATGGCACCTCCTGGATGACGGGTCATCCCTGCATTCTCTCCACTACCCTGGGTCAGACGCAGTGTCGAAAGACACAGCACGTCCACAGCAAGGCCGCTTCATAAATTCGGCAACCCCCCCCCCCTCTCTGTCCCCCCCATGCAGAAAAGGAGAAGATGGGGAGAAATCCCTTCGGGCTGCCTCAAATTTTTCTCATACATACTTCCTCACCCCCCATCCCCCACCCACTCCCCCTCATGCATCACAGCATCATCTATACACAACCCCTCTCCATTCACCCTTATCTTCTGTCTTCTCCCGTCTTTCCTCCACAGACATTCCTCTCTTTTGTAATGCATCTTTCACCTCATCCATCCATCTCATCCTAGGACGCCCCCTCATGTTCACTCCTTCCACCTCTGCCTTCCACACTTCTTTTACTAATCTTTTTTCACTCATTCTTTCCATGTGTCCAAACCATACTAATACTCTTTCATCAACCCTATCTCCCAGCTCCCTTTCCACCCCTGTTCTCCTCCTCACCTCCTCATTTCTCACTCTATCTAGCCTAGTAACCCCTATCATACTTCTCAGACATTTCATCTCAAACACATTCAAACCCCTCTCTTCCTCTCTTATGTTCCATGTTTCTGCCCCGTACAATGCTGTTGGCACAATCACTCCTTCATACAACCTCCTCTTAGCATCCATTCCCAGATGTCTATTTCTCATTACACTTTTCAATCCACCAAGGCATTTACTCACTTCTCTCAATCTACATTCTACCTCCACCCCCACTCCTCCCTTTCCTGCCACATTCGCACCCAAGTATCTAAAACTATCCACTTCCTCCAGTCTTTCACCCTTAATGCTCACTTCCAGCCTGCTGTCACTCTCTCCCCTTGTACATCTCATCACCTTACTTTTACCCACATTTATCTTCAGCTTCCTTCTTTCACACACCTTCTCAAACTCTGTCACTAACTTCCTCAATCCCTCCTCTGATCCTGCTACAAGCGGAGCGTCGTCAGCAAACAATAACTGGCTCACCTCCCACTTGGAGAAGAGAGAGAGAGAGAGAGAGAGAGAAAGAGAGAGAGAGAGAGAGAAAGAGAGAAGGAAAGAGAGAGAAAGAAAGGAGAGAGGGAGAAAGAGGGAGAAAGAGATAAGAGAAAGCTAGAGACGGAGACAGAGAGAATGGGTCTGTAAAATAAGAAAACTCACAGAATCACACTCAGAACAACGAACCATGCGACTTAAACCGTTCAGCTGGCATCCTACGATAAGCCAATTTACATTTTCTCACTTCAACTTCAACATTTAGTGATTAACGCCACATTTAATGATTAACGGGGATGAAAGGGGTCTCAGGAACACAGGGCTTTGTAACACATGACATCCTGATAGAGTCTATCAAGAACTTTGTGTGTGACTTCCAGGCGTCTTGCAACTTCTGCGTCAAAACCCCCAGAAGCCTCTCTACCAAGATAGAAAACAAGACTTGTAACAATAACTATCACAAAAACTCAAAATGTATTTTGACTAGTCTAGAGAAAGAAAGCATTGGCTCTCTCTGGTCTATTGTTGGATCTTTGCCTTTGCCTTTGGGTCTATAAGTGAGCGTAAATGTAAAATGGAAGACTTCAACCTTTGAATTCAATGCAGGACAGCTGGCTTATCCTCTGGGAGGAGGGCGTTTACCTAATTCGTCCCGTGATGGAAATGAAGAGGTGGGGTACATGGGGAACACTGCATATTCGGTGGTACCTCATAACTCAGGCTTGATTCATTCCTGGAGGTTGTTCTTGTTCTAAAAAGTTTGTTCCAATGCATTTTTATTTGAACATTGATGTAACATATACAGAACACAGGAAATTTTATTTTTTATTTTTTATTTCTTTTTACATTTTAATTACATAAACTAGATTTGGTTGTTAGGTCCTCGTATGAAGATACTGTGTCTTGCTGCATTGCTCCTGACTGAGGTAGTAGGTGGGGGCAGCAGGGATAATCCTTCATTCACAATGAAGTAAGATAAAAGAAAAAGTATGGTGTTAATTGGGTGTGGGATGAGTGAAAGGTGGGTGCATGCCTTGGCTGGCCTCCTCCCCTGTGAGGGGGAAGAAACCTTTTACTATATGCATGTAGGCTACATTTTAATTCTAAGGAAATGGCTTAATTCTTCTAGGATACTATATCTTTATCAAAACACATGTGCTGGATACAGAATCACTAAACATGGCCTTCTTTATTTAAAGGAGTTCCAAGAAATATTCAACATCTGGGACCAAATTTTCTTGAAAATATCATTCAGACCCCAAATTGTTTGAACTCCGGGTCTTTCGAGCTCCAAGGTACCACTGTACCTACTCCTTTTTTATGCTCTTTCTACTGATGGAGATATGGTTTTTCTAAACAAATTCTGACTAGAATCTTATTGTATACCTATTTATCACAACTCATTTTCATGACTCAATTCCCCTCTTGACAGACTTGGCCCTTCAGTTTCCAACGGGATGCCGATGCCAACATTGCCACGAGTGAGCAGCGAGAGAATTATCCTCCTTATGACGTCATGTCACACACCCATAACCCTACCCACCCACCGATTGTTGACAGGTGAGTTTTGTAAACCCATTGAGATGTTTTCACAGGTACCAAAGTGCTCTAGAATACTTAAAAATATTCAGGGATGCCATCATTGCATAAATTGGACCAAGCCTCGGGACGCACAGCCCTCACTGTGTTGGTAAACATGCAGATGTGTCGATGATTCGATGTAAAAAAAAAAATCTGTATTATTATGGTAAAAGAGCTGACAATGAGATTGTCAACTTTCTATCTTAAAAATACAGTGAAAACAATAAACTGTATTTTTATGGAAGTTAACCTGAGCTACACCATAAAATTATGGTCTACAGTGAAACAGTAACTTGTATTCTTATGGGATATAACATGAATTTTATTGTAAAACTATGGAGAAGAATAAAACAATAACTTGTATTTTGGGAGGAGATAACCTGAATGTTACTGTAAAACTAAAGACAAGAAAACAATGATTTCTTTGATGGTATATCAGATATTTATATCAGATATATATATATTTGGAAAATTAAATTAATTGTTACATTTCATCTGGTATTGGCTTAGTAATACATGCCTCTAGATTATTGGTCCAAAAGTCACTCAAGAAATCATGTCTAAAACATGCTGAATAGACCACTACTACCTGAAGCATAATCATTCACACTATAGTGCAAACACATCTGTCTTAAACTAAATAACTGTTTTTACATTATCATCAGCATATTATTTCTTACTTCCGCTCCCAGTTAGAAATAATTCATTGTCAGTTGGGCCAACCTCTTCTTCTATTCCTCTGTCCCGCAGTGTCTAGTTTCTTCTAAGTTCTTACAATCCTGGCATGTTGTGTCTTTCCAGTATCTTACCAACGGCATATTCCCATCCTGCCCTTGGTCTTCCTCTGGGTCTTTTTCCTCTTGCTGCCCTCCCACTTCAAGTGCTATCTTTCTTTATTCTAAAAGATTCTTCCTTCTTTTAGAGGAAATGAAAAGGAAAAATTTCTTTGGGTCACATAAATTTATTGTCCATTCACAACCATTCTTCACTCACGCCTATCTTTTGCCTTTTCCCTCCCCTGCTCAACAGACATTCCTCTTTTCACAAGACCCCGTTTGCCCTAACTATCCATATCATTCTTGGTCTTACCCTCAAGCACACTCCATCCACCTTTGCTTTCCACAATCTATTTGCAAGTTTTTCTTCAGTCATTCTAGCAAATAAAAAAAGTGTGGAAGGCAGAGGGGAATGGATTGAATTTGAGGGGAAGATAAAAATGAGACTTCAACTGCACAGTGTAATTATTTCTCAATATTGGTATGGGTCTTTTGTTTGTTTTTCTAACTTTATCATTCCGCTTCTTTATAGACACTGAAGCTACCACACATTTCTCCAACATTAATATAAGGAGGGAGGAGAGAGAGACGACTCCACCTCTGTGGCACAATGTTGTCCCCATGGATAGATGCTTAACTTGTTATTTCTTCAGCAATCATTACTAACAAAAACTGAATGTCTTCAAGCACCACCAAATAGGACAATAATGATAGTAAAAAAATTTAACAGTTCCCTGACTTATCCTATAAAAAAACATAATTCAGATAGATCCACATCAATAACATGAAAAGGCTGACAAACTTCTCAGTTGACAGAGTGGAAGTGCAGAGTATCCGAGAACAGTAATCTCTGGAGATCCAAAAGACTATACAATAGAGTCCTCCAAGGAACAATACTGGAACCAGCCATATTTAACCTATTTATGAGTGACCTTACACCAAATCTAAAGCATAACATCAAATTTCTCACGTATTTCTTAACGATCATCGCCCAAAAATGTAAAAATGTGAAAATGGGTAATACCTTTGGAGGTAAATCCAATACAAAGGCAAAAGAGGGAAAAAATGAAGTGTTAACAAAAGACAACCTGTCATAAGACAGACATATTGTAAGAGAGACATATGGATTGCTGCAGAATGATAAAGTGGCTATTCACTATAGGGAAGAAATGAAAAATCATAGAAATCCTAATCCATCTAAGTCTTAGTGACAGTACATTACTGCCCATAAGGATAGAAGCATTAAATTGTCAGCAATGATAATTATAACTGACTTTAGCAATGCTTATGGTGAGAATATTTGCTCCCAAATCTACGTATCCAAGCCATTTGTAATTTTGGAAACAATTGTTTCCATGGTCCTAGCTGGCAGTGAAGAGAAGATTTGTTCAATGCAGGTCTTCGTGAATGATAATAATAATTGTTACCTTGAGTGTCACTGAGAAATTTGCACCCCACAGCAGCTGGCAATGGTCCTTGGGCCCTCCCTATATCTCTCTGGGAAGAAACTCTGGATGGTTGTCTGTGTTGTATTGGTTTGGTACTGTTCCTGTCGCGTACTTAAATAACAGGAGGAGGTGAAGAGTTGCTAGTTTTTAGCTCTATATGTGCAAAAAAATGGGCTCAGCTGGAGATTGAGTGCCTGCCTCTCAGGGCTCCACGTCTTGATGGAGGTGAGGATGTCGGTGTGTTCTGAAATTGGGCAGCTCTACTGTCCATCTTGCAGGACCACCACAAGTAGGTACTTTTTATTGGTCCCTATATGATGACTTTTCTAATAAACAGGGACTGTATGATGTAATGGTAAGGACAATGAACCATTAGATTAATATGCATACAATGGATATTGAATTTATGCGCAGAAAGTGGATAATAATTGAATATGTGGTAAATAACAAAAACTTTCATCCTAAAGCTAACACAAAACAGGACTGAATCACACATCAAATTGAGCTTTAAAACAACAAAGCTATACCAGAGCCCTTCACAACAATCAACAAAATATCCGAAGACAAGATCTCCATCACAACTTTCATACAAGATAGAACCTTTTCTTGAAGTGCCCCTATTATTCTGCCGTCAACTGAGGTTAAACAATGACCTGCAATAGCATTCTGGATTTCCTTGCTAAAAGTAGTAGGATGAAAAGGAACACTTCCATTTTTAATTTCAACAGCAAATTCACTCTGAATGCTATAAAATGTTCGTAAAAATTAAATTATGGCATAGTTATGCATCAAAAGCTCACTATCCTAACAACAAATATTACCTGTATCTTTATCCACCTACAAAAAGATAGAACTAATGACAAGATTCTACAAAAGAAGACAATGAAAAGTACACGAATTCACAGGCACAGGTCCGAGCTGAAGCCAGCATCTGCAGTAAATTATGACTGTCTCTTCTTATTTGCAGTTCTCTTCTGGTACATTGGTTTTCCATGATTTGTTTTGACTTAGAAATATTTGTTTATAAAAAACATAACTGCATTTTTTCTTTTTCTTTCTTTCCTCTTCTTTGAAATGTACACTACTACCCACAACTTTCTCGTTAACGACACAGATTCACGTGTTTTTTTTTTTTTTTTCAAATTAATCAGCGTGTTGTAGGCAAGTCAGCTACTGATAACAACAAAGATTATCCTATACCTTGACTAGTATTATTATGAGCATCCTGCTTGGATTAACCTCTGCTAACAGATCATCAGGTCAGAACGATAGTTCTTCCTCTCATCGTAACATATACTTCGTACTTACGCACACGGTACTCTTGATATATACATCAACTTACCACTAGTTCCACATGATACATCCATACAAGAACATATTCACACCCAGGTCACCAAGCAATATATTCAAGAAACGCCACCAAACTCAATACTACACCAATAACCCCCAGACATCAGCTCCACAGGAAATTCCTCTCAAGAGGTTTAGCCACATTTTTAAACTGCCTGAATGCAGCCACCACACAGAACACAGTGAACACCTATACCTTCACTGACTCACACTATCAATCATTTGGACATCGGAAAATGGTTCGTCGTCGAGCACTAGACTCACCTCATCGGGACTGTGCACCTCTCCCTGTACCAGCTTTTAAACCTTTCACCTCACCAGGAGGAAGGCTGACTGCGACTAGGTACGATCACGGCCCATGGTCCGCGAGTTCATAAGGTCTATCTCTTCTTTTAGTAAAGGTGCAGTCTTTGGTTTTGACTTCAATGAATTGCAGGCTTCTTTTTTTTTTTTTTTCAGTCTTTGAATAATAATATCTTTCCTTTTCTTAATTTCATACTAGTTTGATGCTCCCCATCCGATGCCATCTCCATACTTTGGTCTTATAATTACTCTGCTGTCTGATGGTTTTCTATAAAGATATTCTCTCCTGTTATTGTGTTTGCGTAGTTGTGATCGTCTGCTCGTGAATAGACGAGAGTGAAATTCATCCTTAAAAATCAAGACAACACTTAGACAGTAAGATTAAGACAAAATTAATTACATCAGTTTTACCGTGAAAATACTATTTTCTTAATATTATTTTACACAAAATAATCATAGTGCTACGAAACAAGTTAAAAGTGCACTGCTAAGGCGGCACATCTTATATATATATACATTGTATATATATATATATATATATAATATATATATATATACAGTATATATATATATATATATATATATATATATATATATATATATATATATACGTTTTTCGAATTGGTAGGATCGTTTCTTTCCGGATCCACCCTTTACGGGCACATCTTATATATATAAATTATATATATATATATATATATGTATGTATATGTGTATATATATATGTATATATATATGTATGTATATATATGTATATATATATATGTATGTATATGTGTATATATATATATATATAATATATATATATATAAACTTTTTATCCCACAGTCGGAGAAAAGAAGACACTAATGTCGAACGTTCTGTATATTTCGATCACTAACTGTGACCCTCTTCAGCAGAATGAATACTTAGTGGAAGGCATATGCTTAAATACAAAAATGTGAGGTGAGAAAAGGAACAAGCTCAGGTTACGTGGCCGATGCTCCGCAGGTCGCGTGGGGTTTTGTGACCTTGGAGTACATGTGCTACCTCATGTACTCCAAGGTCACAAAAACCCCACGCGACCTGCGGAGCATCGGTCACTTAACCTGATCTTGTTCATTTTCTCACCTCATATTTTTGTATATAAGCATATGCCTTCCACTATGTATTCATTCTGCTGAAGAGGGTCACAGTTAGTGATCGAAATATACAGAACGTTCGACATTAGTGTCTTCTTTTCTCCGACTGTGGGATAAAAAGTTTATTTTATCAATGTGCTACGACATTACTTTATAGTAATATATATATATATATATATATATATATATATATATATATATATATATGTATAAACCACCAAGGAAAAAGATAAACTGATGACCAAGCGCTTTCGTCTATTCAGACATCCTCAGACGAAAGCGCTTGGTCATTAGTTTATCTTTTTCCTTGGTGATTTTTTCGCATATTTAGAATCACGAGTTTGTGTGATTTCTCATGCGTATATGTATATACATATGTACATATATATATATATATATATATACATATATATATACTATATACATATACTGTACATATACATACATATATATATATATATATATATATATATATATATATATATATATATGAGAAGATTTGGAATCTGGGATCCATATTGGAAAACTGTAAACACCAGACTCAATTGAAGGGTTTATTTGCCCGACGTTTCGATTCCCGTCCAGGAATCGTCTTCAGGGGGTATAATGGTTACAAGATTGTGAACTCCTTATAAATCGCCAAAATGGTAAATCTGGGAAAGGTTCACCCTCTCAATCACATTTACAAAGCATACCTCATTACAGTAATAAATACATTACAATAGAAATGAAATATTAGTACCAATTAGAATAAAATAAAATACAATTAAAAAGTTACATGGCTGTGACAAAGGAATACAAGTGGCACACAAACCCCTCAACATCTTACACCGATATCTCACAAAGTAAAAGACACCGAAGAACCTACACAACAGGCCGGTGTAGTTTACCGCATAGGCTGCATGGACTGTGACACGGAATACGTAGGAGAAACACAAAAGACAGCCACTAGAGTACAAGAACACCAACGTGCAGTTAGGCGAGAAGATCCGAAATCGGCCCTGAACAAACACAGTACAGAACACCAACTCAGGATTAATTGGGATGGAGTGACAAATCTACACAAAGAAAATAACAAAAATAAAAAACTATTCTTGGAAGCATGGGAAACTAAGAGCAACCGCATAAACAGGTGTATTGATCTCAATCCTACTTATCTAAGCACGAGGAGTAACATAGGCTAATTCCTTTGTTCTGTTTTCTAGTCCGTTTTTTACCTGTCGTTTGTTTACCAGTTGGCTTTTGGCCGACCTCCTTTCTCGAAAGCGGTCTCCCAGTGCACCTCTTCAACTCCCTTTCCCGTTACTTTTGTCCTCCTCTTCAATTTCAGTTTACTTCCTTTTTCTCTCTACGGTTCTTCTTTTCTTTTTATCTTCTTTGTTCTTTTATTTGTCTGATTGTAATGTAGTCGTTTGTTTTTGAGACCTGTTCCTCCTGTTCCCCACTTCCTACTTTGGCGGACATTTGGTCCACTTTCATTTGTGTCTTTGGATTATGTTCTGTTTTTTACTTTTGGGTTTCGTTTTGATGTTTTTGTCACACTTGCTTTATGTTCACTGCCATTTAACTTTTTATTTTGTTTGGTTATATTTGTCTAGTTGTAATTTAGCCGTTTGCTCTTGACACTTCTTTGCGGACATTTGGTCTACTTTCATTTGCGTCTTTGTCCTATGTTCTGAAGTTTTAACGTTAGTGTTACGTTGAGTTTTTTTTTTGCTACACTTGTTTTCTGTTCACAACCATGTAACTTATTTTATTTGTATTTTTGTAGTGTATTTTGTTTGATTGTAATTTAGTCGTTTGTTCTTGACACTTCATTTCGGACATTTGATCCACTTTCATTTACATCTCTGTCCTATGGTAGTGTCACGTATTGTTACTTTTGCTTCGCTTGTTTTATGTTCACAACCATGTAACATTTTATTTGTATTTTATTTTATTCTAATTGGTACCAATATTACATTTCTATTGTAATGTATTTATTATTGTAATGAGATATGCTTTGTACATGTGATTGAGAGGGTACACCTTTCCCAGGTTTACCATTTCGGCGATTTATAAGAAGTTCACAATTGTAAGAGGCCGGTAGATAAAGGTAGACATTTAAGGTAGATCGGAGGTAGATCGAGGAGGTAGAAGGACTAAGAAGGAAATTTTATAGTCATTTTTATTAGTGTGTTTTGATTCAGTGGTGACCGCGCCGACTGCGAAGTGCTGAGTCGGGGAGTTGTTTAGTCGCCGTCCTGTCTATATAAACAAACGACCGACGAGGTTGTTGTATGTTGATACAGAGATGACTGATTGTAATAATGCTGATGTAAGCGTACAAGCCATCTCCGTTTCGACATAATGCTTATGTAGCAATGTTACTAAAAGGGCTGTAACAGCTTCTCGGATTGGAGAAATATTATTGGACAAAAGGGAAAAAGGCACGCCCTTAAGGTGTGGCACTTATTTGAGAAGTAAAAGACTATTGGATGGGAAAAAAAAGTGACGTCAGAACGAAGGTGGCTAGAAGCGACGTTGAGAATTCCTTTGAGGATTTTCTCGGGTGTACTGATTTAGACCAACACATACACAGAAAATTTCCCCTTCATTTTATTCACCCTCAATCGGAGCTTAGGCAGGGGGCCTGCTTACCTGAATTTGAGTGAAACTATTGAATTAATAAGAAAACTCTAGAAAAGTACTGAGAACAAAGACAGCAAAGAGGGGGGAAAACCCATTATACCCCCTGAGGACGATTCCTGTTATAACAGGAAAAACAGAGAGAGAGTGGTTTGAGCTGAAGGTGGAACAGCGTCAGGGCTGTGTCATATCACCATGGCTGTTTACTTTGTGTATGGATGGGGTGGTGTGGAAGGTAAGGGCGAGGGTACTGGTCATGGTTAAAGAAAATGGAGAAAAGTGAAAGGTGAGACAGTTGTTGTTTATTGACGACATTGCGCTTGTAACATGGTCAGAGGAGTGATTAAGGGAGTTAGTAACGGAGTTTGGAAAATTATGTGATAAGTGAAAGCTGAAGGTAAATGTGGGTAAAAGCGATGACAGTGAGTTGGAAATAAGTCTAAAAAGGAGAGAGGCTGGAAGAAAATTATATTTTTAGGTATTTGGGGTTGCATGTGGCAGGAAAGGGAGGAATGGAGGTGGAGGTAAATAGTAGATTATAAGAAGCAAGTAAATGCCTTGTGGGGTTAAATAGTGTTATGAGAAATAAGCAACTGGGAATGAATGCAAAAAGGAGATTGCATGAAGGGGTAATTGTACCGACGGCATTGTATGGGGCAGAGACTCTGAATTAAAAAAAAAAAAAAAAAAAAAAACAGAGACGAAAAGTATAAATGTGTAAATGTGTTTGAGATGAAACGTCTGAGAAGTATGCTAGGGGTTAATAGGTTGGATAGAGAGAGACGAGGAGGTGAACAGGAGAGTAGGAGTCGAAAAGGAGATGGCAGATAAGGCTGACGGAAGATTATTGAGATGGTTTGGACACATAGAAAGAATGAGTGATGAAAGATTAGTAAAAGAGGTGTGGAAGGCAGAGATGGAGAGGGTGAACTTGACAGGACGACCGAGGATGAGATGTATGGGTTGGGTGAAGGGGGTGTTGAACAAAAAGGAAATGTCTGTTGAACAAGGAAGGAAGAAAGCAAGAGATACGGATGAGTGGAAATTGACTGTGTATGGATGATAATGTTATGCAAGGGAGGGATGGGGGATGGGGGGTTAGAGGGTGCTTATATATGAGTGATATTTTAACGCAGCCCAAAGGGATTTCCCCCGTCTTCTCTTTTTCTGCATAAGGGGAAGGAGAGGGGGATCACCGATTAAGAGAAGCGGCCTAGCTGTGGATGTACTGTGTCTTGCTACATTGTGTTTGACCCAGGGCAGTTGGCAGATGCAGGGATGATCCGTCATCCATGAGGAGCTGATATGGAAGGGGTGGAATGGATGGTAGAGGGGAGTGAAATGGATATATATATATATATATATATAAATATATATATATATATATATATATATATATATATATACATATGTATATATATACATATATATATATATATATATATATATATATATATATATATATATATTCCTCGTCTTCTCTTTTTCTGCACAAGGGGACGGAGGGGGTCGCCGATTAAATGAAGCGGCCTAGCTGTGGATGTACTGTGTCTTGCTACATTGCGTTTAACCCAGGGTAGTTGGCGGATGCAGGGATAACCCATCATCCACGAGGATCTGGTATGGATGAGATGGAAAGGGTGGAAGAGGGGAGTGAAATGGGTACATAAAACGTGTCAAAAAGAAATATTCACGAGCTTTTTAATACCATGTACTTTCATGCTCGTAGTATTAGGAATAAACTTCAAGAAATACAGGCATATGCCAAAAGTGAAAATCTCGAAACGATAGGAATAACCGAGACATGGTTAAATGGTAAAGAGTATGAAGCTGAATTTGATATTGCGGGATTCAAACACTTTCATCAGGATAGAAACCACAAGAAAGGGGGGGGGGTTCTGATACGTTAAAAGCAATGTCTATGGCTGTGTTTTAGAGAAAGTAAAACAGGATGCATATGATAGTTTGTGGGTAGAATTAACCCAAACAAATGGACAAAAAAATTAATGTAGGTGTGATATATAGCCCAAAAACATTATCATTGGCAGACGACAAACTGTTGTTTCAAGGACTGTCTAGTTTCTGTAACCGGGACTTAATGATAATGGGTGATTTCAATTTTAATTACATTAATTGGATGACCCTAGAACATGGCCATATAGGAAGTCGCTTGATAGATTTTCTCGGTGACAATTACTTAGTTCAGTTCATAAAAGAACACACAATACATGGAAACTTACTCGATCTATTGATCACTATCCGTGAAAGCATGATAGCCGATGTGGAGGTTGGTGAAACTATTGCAAATAGCGACCACAACTTAGATTCAAACTGCTAAAAAAAATTGAATTAGATACATGTGCATCTAAAATACCCGATTTTAGTAAAGCTCAGTTCATAGGACTACGTCAGGAGCTTCAGCTTACAGATTGGGAGGCAATTTTAAGCGAAAGATATGTAGATCAGATGTGGGAAATATTTCAAAATACGCTTACTAAGATGATTCATACTTACATCCCGTTTAAGGACAGACGCCCCCCAAATCAAGCTCGCCCAAAATGGCTCGACAAAGAAACTGAAAAAAGTATTGCTAAAAAGAGACAGGTTTATAAGAAATACAAGTGCTCGGGTGCACCTAACGACTATCAAAGTTGTGTAACAATACAAAGAGGTTTAAAAATAAAATAAAAAAACGAAAACGACAATACGAAATGAACATCGCTGATAAATCCAAAGAGAATCCTAAAGAATTCTACAGTTACATTAGAGATAAAAGGGTTATTAGGAATCACATTGACCCACTATTATCTGCTGACGGTCAATTTGAGTATTCAAACGAAGAAATGTGTAATATTCTAAAAAACTATTTTAGCACAGTATTCGTAAATGAAACACCTCAAAGTGAACTCCAAACTGAAACCTGTGAAAAATCTAAAATAAACCTACTCACTACGGTAAATATAACAAAAGAAAAAAATCAAAGGTGTATAGAGACACTAAAAATCAATAAAACACCAGAGCCTGACGGTTGGCATCCAAGAATCTTAAAGGAAATGAAAAATGAGATTGTTGTTCCATTAGAAATTATTAAAAAATAAATTAAATAAAAATCCAGCATATCCGGAGGTGTCCCAAGGGAATGGAAGCCAGCTAACGTCACTCCAATATTCAAAAAAGAGACAAAAAGAAACAAAAAACTATAAGCTTGACTTCAATCGTTGGAAAAATGATGGAAACTATTATCAGAGATGCTATCGAGCATCATTTAGAAAGTAACTGTTTGAAGATAGCCAGCATGAATTCAGACGGAAACGTTCTATCGTGACTGACTGACTGACTCGAATTCTACAACACAGTCATCTCGAACCATGACAAAAGAAACAATATAGATTTAATATATCTAGACTTTGCAAAAACTTTTGATACCGTCCCCCACAAAAGACTACTTACTAAATTGGCTTCACACGAAGTAAGTGGTAGCCTATTAAGTTCGACTAGAAATTGTCTGAATGATCGAAGACAGAGTTGGTTTAAATGGAAAAACTTCAAGATGGAAACATGTTACAAGTGGAGTTCCTCAGGGTTCCGTTCTTGGGTCACTTCTATTCATAGTACAGTATATATAAATGATATAGACTACGGACTAAAATCTATTGTTTCCAAATTTGCTGATGATACAAAATTGTGCGGGATGACAAATGATCACTCCAATTAGATATTCAAGAAGATTTAGATAAATTACAGTAATGACCTGAAAAGTGGCTATTGAAATTTAAGAGAAGTAAATTTAATGTTATGTACATAGGTAATAATAACAGTAAATACGATTACCAGTTATTTGGAAATTCGTTAAGAAAAGTGGATAGTGAGAAGGATCTAGGGGTAATTATCAGTAACGATCTCAAATCATCTAAGCAGTGTATTTCAGACTCTGAGAAAGTAAATAAGATTCTAGGACTGATTGTGCAATCTTTTTATTTCAAAAGTTCATCTCTCATTAACAAGCTTTATAAATAGTTAGTTCGTCCACATTTGGAATATGCTGTTTCTGTATGGTCATCGAATCTCATCAAAAACATTGACAGATTGGGAAAGTACAAAGGAGAGCCACAAAATAGATTCCAAATATAAAAAATAAATCATACGAAAATCGACTAAAACATATGAATCTATTTTCCCTAAAAAATCGTAGACTGAGGTGACTTGATATATATCTTTAAGATTCTAAAGGAGATTGACAACACCAAAAGTGACAAAATTCTTACACTGAATGAGAATCCGACAAGAAATAATGGTCTGAAACTGTCAGGAAATAGATTTCATGTGGAAGTGGGTAGAAACAATTCCGCCAACCGTGTAGTTAATGAATGGAAGAAACTTCCTGCAGAGGCAGTGCAATGTAGTTCAGTTCGAGGCTTTAAGATTTGTTTAGATAAACATTTATGCAAGATGCTGTAACGACTGCCATTTATTTTATATCATTTGATTATTTGTTATTATTTTTCTGTTTATTTATTATATGCTTGATTATTATTTATTTGTCAGTTTATTTTTATTTACCATTTACCTGTTTATCATTTAACTTTACCTATGTATTGGCTGCATGTTGTTATGGCAAAGTAGATTACAGTTGATACTTTAAGGCTTATATGGAGTGCCCCTACGGACCAGAGTCACACATCATTTTGTCTGTGATAGAGGAAGACTCTGCTCACAGATAAATTATGAAAATTTTATTACTGCTACTGTCCCTCCGTTATGCTGTCCTCCAACCCCTTGTTGCTGTCCTGTACCATTTCCCAGAATTTCATTTCCTTGTTTTGCCTACCCTGTGGTCGGGGGAAAAGAATGCTGCTACCAGGTATTGGGACCAGGCATCCTTCTCCCTGTAGCCCCACAGGGGACATTCCTAAAAAAGTGACAGCATAAGAGGGTCTAGGAGTTTTCCAACCAGCACCCTAAGATTTGGGTCTTTTAATGTGCGTGGATGTGGCACAGATGAGAGTAAAAAGGAAGAGATAGGTAGTATTATTATGAGAACAAAGATGGATATGTTGGATTTGAGTAAAATTAAGTTGAGAGCGAAAGGCGAGTGTGAGTGTAATTGGGAGGTTCTCATGAGTGAAGAGAGGGCGAGGGAGAGAAGGGGTGGCTATGCTAGTAAGTGAAGAGGTAGGTAAACGTGTAGTGGAGTGGAAGGAGGTTTCCTCAAGGATAATGTGGATGAAGTGAAACTGGGAACGGAGATGTGGGTTTTTGTAAGTGCATATGGGCCTGGTAGTGAGAAGAATGTAGAGGAAAGAAAGGCTTTTTGGATATATTTGAATGAGTGCACAGAGGGATTAGGGAGGAACGTCAATGTAGTATTATTGGGAGACCTTAATGCTAGGATAGGAAATGAACCAATTGACGGAGTGGTTGGGAAATGTGGAGTTCCAGGAAAGAATCGTAGTGGAGAGTTGATGGTGGAGATGTGTCTAGAGAGTTGATGATAGCCAATACAGTGTTTCGGATGAAAGTCAAGCATAAGTACACATGGGAGAGGGTGGTGGAAGGAAGGATGGTAGATAGAGCGTTAATTAACTATTTAGTGATAGATAGGAGTATGATGGGAAGAATTAAGGATGTACATTAGCTAAGGGGAGAGAGTGGGGGAATATCAGATAATTTTTTGGTGGAAGGTAGTTGAGAGTGGAGGATAGATGGAGAAAGAGGAAAAGGACAAAAGGTATGGAGGTGCTTAGAGTGAACTCTTTAAAGGAGAAGGAGTATAAGAAACTGAGAGAGGACTGGGAAGGAGTGAAGAATAGAGTAGAGCTAGGAGTGGGGATAGTTCAAGGAGGGAGTCACAAAGTGTGCAAAGATGGTGTGTGGAACAAGAAGGATGGGAGGAAATAGAAGGAAGATTGTAGAAGAGAAGAAGCGAGCTTTCACAGATTGGTTACAAAATTGGACGAGGGAGTCATATGAGAGGTACAAAGAAAAGAAAAGAGAAGTAAAGCACAAGGTAAAGGAGGCAAAGAGGAGAGCAGATGTGAAATGGGGTAAGAGTATGACAGAAAATTTTGAAAGTAATAAAAAGATGTTTTGGAAAGAAATACGAGAGGAAGAGGAGGCGAATCAAGTAGAGAAGAAAAGGTGAAAGGTGCAGATGGAGAGATGATAATGGAAGAGAAGGCTGTAAGAGGAAGGTGGGCAAAGTATTCTAGGGAGTTGCTAAATGTGAAGGAGGATAAGAAGGGAAAGATAGTTGCAGTGGGAGGCACTAAGAAAATGACTGTGATGAGTGAGAAAAATGGAGGAGCAATAAGGAAGGATGAAGTGAAGGAAGTTATTAAGATGATAAGAGGTAAGGCATCTGGTATGGATGGATGCCATGCAGAATGTCTAAAAAAAAAATAATAATAATAAATAAAATAGAGGAGGTACAGTGATGGTAGACTGGCTGGTGAGGTTATTTAATGTTTGTTGGGGAGAGGGTAGAGTGCCGGAGGACTGAAGGAGTGCCTGTATAGTTCCACTTTACAAGGGAAAAGGGGACAAGTGTGAGTGTAGTAGTTTCAGAGGGATGAGCTTGTTAAGTGTAGTTGGAAAGGCTTATGGGAGGATATTGATTGAGAGGATTAGGAAAGTAATTGGTGAGGAACGGAACGGTGTGGATTTAGGACAGGTAAAGGTTGCGTAGATCATATTTTTGTGATAAGACAGATATGTGAGAAAGTTATAGGAAAAGGTAAGAATGTTTTTTGGGGCTTTTATGGATCTGGAAAAGGCTTATGAGAGGGTAGACAGGAAGGCACTGTGGGAGGTATTGCAGATATAGGAGATAGGAGGAAAGCTGTTAAGAGCAGTCAAGAGTTTTTATGAGAGTAGTTGAGCATGTGTTAGGATTAGAAAGTAGTAGGATGAAAAGGAACACTTCCATTTTTAATTTCAACAGCAAATTCACTCTGAGTGCTATAAAATGTTCGTAAAAATTAGATTATGGCATAGTCATGCATCAAAAGCTCACTAGCCTAACAACAAATATTACCTGTATCTTTATCCACCTACAAAAAGATAGAACTAATGACAAGCATTCTACAAAAGAAGACAATGAACAGTACACAAATTTACAGGCACAGGTCCGAGCTGAAGCCAGTGTCTGCAGTAAATTATGACTGTCTCTTCTTATTTGCAGTTCTCTTCTGGTACATTGGTTTTCCATGATTTGTTTTGACTTAGAAATATTTGTTTATAAAAAACATAACTGCATTTTTTCTTTTTCTTTCTTTCCTCTTCTTTGAAATGTACACTACTACCCACAACTTTCTCGTTAACGACACAGGTTCACGTGTTTGTTTGTTTTTTTCAAATTAATCAGCGTGTTGTAGGCAAGTCAGCTACTGATAACAACAAAGATTATCCTATACCTTGACTAGTATTATTATGAGCATCCTGCTTGGATCAACCTCTGCTAACAGATCATCAGGTCAGAACGATAGTTCTTCCTCTCATCGTAACATATACTTCGTACTTACGCACACGGTACTCTTGATATATACATCAACTTACCACTAGTTCCACATGATACATCCATACAAGAACATATTCACACCCAGGTCACCAAGCAATATATTCAAGAAACGCCGACAAACTCAATACTACACCAATAACCCCCAGACATCAGCTCCACAGAAAATTCCTCTCAAGAGGTTTAGCCACATTTTTAAACTGCCTGAATGCAGCCACCACACAGAACACAGTGAACACCTATACCTTCACTGACTCACACTATCAATCATTTGGACATCGGAAAATGGTTCGTCGTCGAGCCCTAGACTCACCTCATCGGGACTGTGCACCTCTCCCTGTACCAGCTTTTAAACCTTTCACCTCACCAGGAGGAAGGCTGACTGCGACTAGGTACGATCACGGCCCATGGTCCGCGAGTTCATAAGGTCTATCTCTTCTTTTAGTAAAGGTGCAGTCTTTGGTTTTGACTTCAATGAATTGCAGGCTTCTGTTTTTTTTTCAGTCTTTGAATAATAATATCTTTCCTTCTCTTAATTTCATACTAGTTTGATGCTCCCCATCCGATGCCATCTCCATACTTTGGTCTTATAATTACTCTGCTGTCTGATGGTTTTCTATAAAGATATTCTCTCTTGTTATTGTTTTTGCGTAGTTGTGATCGTCTGCTCGTGAATAGACGAGAGTGAAATTCATCCTTAAAAAATCAAGACAAACACTTAAACAGTAAGATTAAGACAAAATTAATTACATCAGTTTTACTGTGAAAATAATATTTTCTTAATATTATTTTACACAAAATAAGCATAGTGCTACGAAACAAGTTAAAAGTGCACTGCTAAGGCGGCACATCTTATATATATATACATTATATATATATATATATATATAGATATATATATAAACAGTATGTATATATATATATATATATATATATATATATATATATATATATACGTTTTTCGAATTGGTAGGATCGTTTCTTTCCGGATCCACCCTTTACGGGCACATCTTATATATATAAATTATATATATATATATATATATATATATATATATATATATATATATATATATATGTATGTATATATATATATATATATATACATACATATATATATGTATATATATATATAAACTTTTTATCCCACAGTCGGAGAAAAGAAGACACTAATGTCGAACGTTCTGTATATTTCGATCACTAACTGTGACCCTCTTCAGCAGAATGAATACATAGTGGAAGGCATATGCTTATATACAAAAATGTGAGGTGAGAAAAGGAACAAGCTCAGGCTACGTGACCGATGCTCCGCAGGTCGCGTGGGGTTTTGTGACCTTGGAGTATATGTGCTACCTCATGTACTCCAAGGTCACAAAAACCCCACGCGACCTGCGGAGCATCGGTCACGTAACCTGAGCTTGTTCCTTTTCTCACCTCACATTTTTGTATATAAGCATATGCCTTCCACTATGTATTCATTCTGCTGAAGAGGGTCACAGTTAGTGATCGAAATATACAGAACGTTCGACATTAGTGTCTTCTTTTCTCCGACTGTGGGATAAAAAGTTTATTTTATCAATGTGCTACGACATTACTTTATAGTAATATATATATATATATATATATATATATATATATATATATATATATATACATGTATAAACCACCAAGGAAAAAGATAAACTGATGACCAAGCGCTTTCGTCTATTCAGACATCCTCAGACGACAGCGCTTGGTCATTAGTTTATCTTTTTCCTTGGTGATTTTTTCGCATATTTAGAATCACGAGTTTGTGTGATTTCTCATGCGTATATGTATATACATATGTACATATATATGTACATATATATATACATATATATACATATATATATATATATATATATACATATACTGTACATATACATACATATATATATATATATATACATATATATATATATATATATATATATATATATGAGAAGATTTGGAATCTGGGATCCATATTGGAAAACTGTAAACACCAGACTCAATTGAAGGGTTTATTTGCCCGACGTTTCGATTCCCGTCCAGGAATCGTCTTCAGGGGGTATAATGGTTACAAGATTGTGAACTCCTTATAAATTGCCAAAATGGTAAATCTGGGAAAGATTCACCCTCTCAATCACATGTACAAAGCATACCTCATTACAGTAATAAATACATTACAATAGAAATGAAATATTAGTACCAATTAGAATAAAATAAAATACAATTAAAAAGTTACATGGCTGTGACAAAGGAATACAAGTGGCACACAAACCCCTCAACATCTTACACCGAAATCTCACAAAGTAAAAGACACCGAAGAACCTACACAACAGGCCGGTGTAGTTTACCGCATAAGCTGCACGGACTGTGACACGGATTACGTAGGAGAAACACAAAAGACATTAGCCACTAGAGTACAAGAACACCAACGTGCAGTTAGGCGAGAAGATCCGAAATCGGCCCTGAACACAGTACAGAACACCAACACAGGATTAATTGGGATGGAGTGACAACTCTACACAAAGAAAATAAAAAAAAATAAAAAAAAAACTATTCTTGGAAGCATGGGAAACTAAGAGCAACTGCATAAACAGGTGTATTGATCTCAATCCTATTTATCTAGGCATGAGGAGTAACGCAGGCTGATTCCTTTGTTCTGTTTTCTAGTCTGTTTTCGACCTGTCGTTTGTTCACCAGTTGGCTTTTGGCCGACCTCCTTCCTCGAAAGCGGTCTCCCAGTGCACCTCTTCAACTCCCCTTCCCGTGACTTTTGTCCTCCTCTTCAGTTTTAGTTTACTTCCTTTTTTTCTCTCTACGGTTCTTCTTTTCTTTTTATCTTCTTTGTTCTTTTATTTGTCTGATTGTAATGTAGTCGTTTGTTATTGAGACCTGTTCCTCCTGTTCCCCACTTCCTACTTTGGCGGACATTTGGTCCACTTTCATTTGCGTCTTTGGATTATGTTCTGTTTTTTACTTTTGGGTTTCGTTTTGATGTTTTTTGTCACACTTGCTTTATGTTCACTGCCATTTAACTTTTTATTTTGCTTGGTTTTATTTGTCTGGTTGTAATTTAGCCGTTTGCTCTTGACACTTCTTTGCGGACATTTGGTCCAATTTCATTTGCGTCTCTGTCCTATGTTCTGAAATTTTTACGTTAGTGTTACGTTGAGGCTTTTTTGCTACACTTGTTTTTTGTTCACAACCATGTAACTTATTTTATTTGTATTTTTGTAGTGTATTTTGTTTGATTGTAATTTAGTCGTTTGTTCTTGACACTTCATTGCGGACATTTGGTCCAATTCCATTTACATCTCTGTCCTATGGTAGTGTCAGGTATTGTTACTTTTGCTTCGCTTGTTTTATGTTCACAGCCATGTAACATTTTATTTGTATTTTATTTTATTCTAATTGGTACCAATATTATATTTCTATTGTAATGTATTTATTATTGTAATGAGATATGCTTTGTACATGTGATTGAACGGGGTAAACCTTTCCCAGGTTTACCATTTCGGCGATTTATAAGTTCACAATTGTAAGAGGCCGGTAGATAAAGGTAGACATTTAAGGTAGATAGGAGGTAGATCGAGGAGGTAGAAGGACAGGAAGGAAATTTTATAGTCATTTTTATTAGTGTTTTGATTCAGTGGCGACCGCGCCGACTGCGAAGTGCTGAGTCGGGGAGCTGTTTAGTCGCCGTCCTGTCTAGGTAAACAAACGACCGACGAGGTTGTTGTATGTTGATTCAGAGGTGACTGATTGTAACAATGCTTATGTAAGCGTACAAGCCATCTCCGTTTTGACATAATGCTTATGTAGCAATGTTACTAGAAGGGCTGTAACAGCCTCTCGGATTAGAGAAAAATGTGTATGAGGAGAAATATTATTGGACAAAAGGGAAAAAGGCACGCCCTTAAGGTGTGGCACTTGTTTGAGAAGTAAAAGACTATTGAATGGAAAAAAGTGACGTCAGAACGAAGGTGGCTAGACGTGACGTTGAGAATTCCTCTGAGGATTTTCTCGGGTGTACTGATTTAGACCAACACGTTCACTGAAAATTTCCCCTTCATTTTATTCACCCTCAATCGGAACTTAGGCAGGGGGCCTACTTACCTGAACTTGAGTAAAACTATTGAATTAATAAGAAAACTCTAGAAAAGTACTGAGAAGAACAAAGACAGCAAAGAGGGGGAAAACCCATTATACCCCCTGAGAACGATTCCTGTTATAACAGGAAAAACAGAGAGAGAGTGGTTTGAGCCGAAGGTGGAACAGCGTCAGAGCTGTGTCATATCACCATGGCTGTTTACTTTGTGTATGGATGGGGTGGTGTAGAAGATAAGGGCGAGGGTACTGGACATGGTTAAAGAAAATGGAGAAAAGTGAAAGGTAAGACAGTTGTTGTTTATTGACGACATTGCGCTTGTAACATGGTCAGAGGAGTGATTAAGGGAGTTAGTAACGGAGTTTGGAAAATTATGTGATTAGTGAAAGCTGAAGGTAAATGTGGGTAAAAGCGAAGTGATGAGACGCACAAAAATAGAGGATGACAGTGAGTTGGAAATAAGTCTAAAAAGGAGAGAGGCTGGAAGAAAATTATATATTTAGGTACTTGGGGTTGCATGTGGCAGGGAAGGGAGGAATGGAGGTGGAGGTAAATAGTAGATTATAAGAAGCAAGTAAATGCCTAGTGGGGTTAAATAGTGTTATGAGAAATAAGCAACTGGGAATGAATGCAAAAAGGAGATTGCATGAAGGGGTAATTGTACCGACGGCATTGTATGGGGCAGAGACTCTGAATTAAAAAAAAAAAAAAAAAAAAAAAAACAGACGAAAAGTATAAATGTGTTTGAGATGAAACGTCTGAGAAGTATGCTAGGGGTCACTAGGTTGGATAGAGAGAGACGAGGAGGTGAACAGGAGAGCAGGAGTCGAAAAGGAGATGGCAGATAGGGCTGACGGAAGATTATTGAGATGGTTTGGACACATAGAAAGAATGAGTGATGAAAGATTAGTAAAAGAGGTGTGGAAGGCAGAGATGGAGAGAGTGAACTTGACAGGACGACCGAGGATGAGATGTATGGGTTGGGTGAAGGGGGTGTTGAGCAAAAGGGAAATGTCTGTTGAGCAAGGAAGGAAGAAAGCAAGAGATACGGATGATTGGAAATTGACTGTGTATGGATGATAATGTTATGCAAGGGGGGGATGGGGGGCTAGAGGGTGCTTATATATGAGTGATATTTTAACGCAGTCCAAAGGGATTTCCCCCGTCTTCTCTTTTTCTGCATAAGAGAAGCGGCCTAGCTGTGGATGTACTGTGTCTTGCTACATTGTGTTTGACCCAGGGCAGTTGGCAGATGCAGGGATGACCCGTCATCCACGAGGAGCTGATATGGGAGGGGTGGAATGGCTGGTAGAGGGGAGTGAAATGGATATATATATATATATATATATATATATATATATATATATATATATATATATATATATATATATATATATATATATATATCACAGGTGAGAAATGTAGTAACACATTTGTAAATCACAACTAACACCACAGTCGGACGAAAGAAAAAGTTGCGTAAGCGGAACTATATATTTCGATTGCTACCTGCAATCCTCTTCAGTAGTACAAAGTGGCAGGGAGGAGGCTATCTTAAGTAGCAACCTCTTACAAAAGAAAGGGAACATGAGAAAATAAAGAACATCACTGCCCCAACCCTAGTTGACCTGAGGTTGACACGAGGTCGGGTCAGGGGGAGGGGGAGGAAGCTTGTTGACAATATTTTTGGTGATGAATAGTCCTGAAATGATGTCTGGGGTCCATTGACCCTTGGAAATATTCATCGTGGGCAGATAATCAATTAATGTTGATTCCACCATTTTCCTTCTGAACCCACACCCTGATTTATAAATGAGATCAGATTTCTCCCGGATGGACTGGGAGAAATCTGATCTCATTTATAAATCAGGGTGTGGGTTCAGAAGGAAAATGGTGGAATCAACATTAATTGATTATCTGCCCACGATGAATATTTCCAAGGGTCAATGGACCCCAGACATCATTTCAGGACTATTCATCACCAAAAATATTATCAACAAGCTTCCTCCCCCTCCCCCTGACCCGACCTCGTGTCAACCTCAGGTCAACTAGGGTTGGGGCAGTGATGTTCTTTATTTTCTCATGTTCCCTTTCTTTTGTAAGAGGTTGCTACTTAAGATAGCCTCCTCCCTGCCACTTTGTACTACTGAAGAGGATTGCAGGTAGCAATCGAAATATATAGTTCCGCTTACGCAACTTTTTCTTTCGTCCGACTGTGGTGTTAGTTGTGATATATATATATATATATATATATATATATATATATATATATATATATATATACATATATATATATATATATATATATATATATATATATATTGCAGTAATTCACAAGGCACACGTGAAAATAATATGCAGAAAAAACCACTGGGAAATAAGAAGCTTAGTCCGAACGTTTTCGTCTATTTAAGACATTATCAAGGAATACACAGTTACAGAGACAAAGCTTCTTATTTCCCAGTGGTTTTTTCTGCATATATATATTTATATATATATATATATGCATATATATATATTATATATACATATATATATGTATATATATATACATACATCTATATATATGTATATATATATATACATATATATATATATATATATATATATATTCCCCTCGTCTTCTCTTTTTCTGCACAAGGGGACGGAAGGGGTCGCCGATTAAATGAAGCGGCCTAGCTGTGGATGTACTGTGTCTTGCTACATTGCGTTTAACCCAGGGTAGTTGGCGGATGCAGGGATAACCCATCATGCACGAGGATCTGGTATGGATGAGATGGAAAGGGTGGAAGAGGGGAGTGAAATGGGTACATAAAACGTGTCAAAAAGATATATTCACGAGTTTTTTTAACACCATGTACTTTCATGCTCGTAGTATTAGGAATAAACTTCAAGAAATACAGGCATATGCCAAAAGTGAAAATCTCGATACGATAGGAATAACCGAGACATGGTTAAATGGTAAAGAGTTTGAAGCTGAATTTAATATTGCGGGATTAAAACACTTTCATCAGGATAGAAACCACAAGAAAGGGGGGGGGTTCTGTTATACGTTAAAAGCAATGTCTATGGCTGTGTTTTAGAGAAAGTAAAACAGGATGCATATGATAGCTTGTGGGTAGAATTAACCCAAACAAATGGACAAAAAAATTAATGTAGGTGGGATATATAGCCCAAAAACATTATCATTGGCAGACGACAAACTGTTGTTTCAAGGACTGTCTAGTTTCTGTAACCGGGACTTAATAATAATGGGTGATTTCAATTTTAATGACATTAATTGGATGACCCTAGAACATGGCCATATAGGTAGTCGCTTGATAGATTTTCTCGGTGACAATTACTTAGTTCAGTTCATAAAAGAACACACAAGACATGGAAACTTACTCGATGTATTGATCACTATCCGTGAAAGCATGATAGCCGATGTGGAGGTTGGTGAAACTATTGCAAATAGCGACCACAACTTAAATTCAATCTGCTAAAAAAAAAATTAGAATAGATACATGTGCATCTAAAATACCCGATTTTAGTCAAGCTCAGTTCATAGGACTACGTCAGGAGCTTCAGCTTACAGATTGGTAGGCAATTTTAAGCGAAAGATATGTAGATCAGATGTGGGAAATATTTCAAAATACGCTTACTAAGATGATTCATACTTACATCCCGTTTAAGGACAGACGCCCCCCAAATCAAGCTCGCCCAAAATGGCTCGATAAAGAAACTTAAAAAAGTATTGCTAAAAAGAGACAGGCTTATAAGAAATACAAGTGCTCGGGTGCACCTAACGACTATCAAAGTTGTGTAACAATACAAAGAGGTTTAAAAAGACAATAAAAAAACGAAAACGACAATACGAAATGAACATCGCTGATAAACCCAAAGAGAATCCTAAAGAATTCTACAGTTACATTAGAGATAAAAGGGATATTAGGAATCACATTGACCCACTATTATCTGCTGACGGTCAACTTGAGTATTCAAACGAAGGAATGTGTAATATTCTAAATAACTATTTTAGCACAGTATTCGTAAACGAAACACCTCATAGTGAACTCCAAACTGAAACCTGTGAAAAATCTAAAATAAACCTACTCACTACGGTAAATATAACAAAAGAAAAAAATCAAAGGTGTATAGAGACACTAAAAATCAATAAAACACCAGAGCCTGACGGTTGGCATCCAAGAATCTTAAAGGAAATGAAAAATGAGATTGTTGTTCCATTAGAAATTATTAAAAAAAAAACAAAAAAAATCTAGCATATCCGGAGGTGTCCCACGGGAATGGAAGCCAGCTAACGTCACTCCAATATTCAAAAAAGTGACAAAAAGAAACCAAATAACTACAGGCTTGACTTCAATCGTAGGAAAAATGATGGAAACTATAATCAGAGATGCTATCGAACATCATTTAGAAAGTAACTGTTTGATCAATGATAGCCAGCATGAATTCAGACGGAAACGTTCTTGAGTGACTAATTTACTCGAATTCTACAACACAGTCATCTCGAATCATGACAAAAGAAACAATATAGATTTAATATATCTAGACTGTACAAAAGATTTTGATGCCGTCCCCCATGAAAGACTACTTACTAAATTGGCTTCACACGGAGTAAGTGGCAGCCTATTGAGTCTTACTAGAAATTGGTTGAAAGATCGAAAATAGAGAGTTGTTTTAAATGGCAAAACTTCTAGATGGAAAAATGTTACGAGTGAAGTTCCTCAGTGCTCCGTTCTTGGGCCACTTCTATTCATAGTATATATAAATGATATAGACAACGGACTAAAATCTATTGTCTCCAAATTTGCTGATGATACAAAATTGTGCGGGATGGCAAATGATCACTTCAATTAGATATTCAAGAAGATTTAGATAAATTACAGCAATGGTCTGAAAAGTGGCTAATGAAATTTAAGACAAGTAAATGCAAGGTTATGCACATAGGTAAAAATAACAGTAAGTACGATTACAAGTTATTTGGAAAATCGTAAACAAAAGTAGATAGTGAGAAGGATCTAGGGGTAATTATCAGTAACGATCTCAAATCATCTAAGCAGTGTATTTCAGCCTCTGAGAAAGCAAATAAAATTCTAGGACTGATCGCGCGATCTTCATACTTCAAAAGCTCACCTCTCATTAACAAGCTATATAAATTTGGAATATGCTGTTTCTGTATGGTCACCGAATCTCATTAAAGACATTGACAGATTGCAGAAAGTGCAAAGGAGAGCCGCAAAATAGATTCCAAATATAGAAAATAAATCATACGAAAATCGACTAAAACATATGAATCTGCTTTCCCTAAAAAAACGTAGACTCAGAGGTGACTTGATATATATCTTAAGATTGTAAAGGAGATTGACAACACCAAAAGTGACAAAATTCTTACACTGAATGAGAATCCGACAAGAAATAATGGTCTGAAACTGTCAGGAAATAGATTTCATTTGGAAGTGGGTAGAAACAACTCCGCCAACCGTGTAGTTAATGAATGGAATAAACTTCCTGCAGAGGCAGTGCAATGTAGTTCAGTTCGAGGCTTTAAGATTTGTTTAGATAAACATTTATGCAAGATGCTGTAATGACTGCCATTTATTTTATATTATTTGATTATTTGTTATTATTTTTCTGTTTATTTATCATATGCTTGATTATTATTTAATTGTCAGTTTATAATCATTTACTATTTACCTGTTTGTTTATCATTTAACTTTACCTATGTATTGGCTGCATGTTGTTATGGCAAAGTAGATTACAGTTGATACTTTAGGGTCTATATGGGCAGCCCCTACGGACCAGAGTCACACATCATTTTGTCTGTGATAGAGGAGGACTCTGCTCACAGAGAAATTATGAAACATTTATTACTGCTACTGTCCCTCCGTTATGCTGTCCCCCAATCCCTTGTTGCTGTCCTGTACCATTTCTCTGAATTTCATTTCCTTGCTTCGCCTACCCTGTGGTGGGGGGAAAAGAATACTGCTATCAGGTAAGGGGATTGGGACCAGGCATCCTTCTCCCTGTAGCCCCACAGGGGACATTCCTAAAAAATGTAAAGGCATAAGAGGGTCTAGGAGTTTTCCAACCAGTACCCTAAGGTTTGGGTCTTTTAATGTGCGTGGATGTGGTACAGATGAGAGTAAAAGGGAAGAGATAGGTAGTATGCTTGTGAGAAGAAAGATGGATGTGTCGGCTTTCAGTGAAATTAAGTTGAGAGGGAAGGGCGAGTGTGAGTTTGGGAGTTTAATCGGGAGGTTCTCAGGAGTGAAGAGAGGGCGAGGGAGAGAAGGGGTGGCTATACTAGCAAGTGAAGAGATAGGTAAGCGTGTAGTGGAGTGGAAGGAGGTTTCCACAAGAATAATGTGGATGAAAGTGAAACTGGGAAAGGAGATGTGGGTTTTTGTAAGTGCATATGGGCCTGGTAGTGAGAAGAATGTAGAAGAAAGGGAGGCTTTTTTGATAGATTTAAATCAGTGCACAGAGGGATTAGGGAGGAACGTCAATGTAGTAGTAATGGGAGACCTTAATGCTAGGGCAGGAAATGAACCAAATGACGGAGTGGTTGGGAATTGTGGAGTTCCAGGAAAGAAACGTAGTGGAGAGTTGATGGTGGAGATGTGTCTAGAGAGTTGATGATAATAAATACAGCGTTTCAGAAGAAAGTCAAACATAAGTACACATGGGAGAGGGTGGTGGATGGAAGGGTGGTAGATAGTGGGGTAATGGACTATTTAGTGGTAGATAGGAGTATAATAGGAAGAGTTAAGGATGCACATGTGCTAAGGGGAGAGAGTTGGGGAATATCAGATCATTTTTAGTGGAAGGAAAGTTGAGAGTGGAGGATAGATGGAGAAAGAGGAAAAGAACAAAATGTAGGGAAGTGCTTAGAGTGAACTCTTTAAAGGAAAAGGAGAAGGAGTATAAAAAGATACGGAGAGAGGACTGGGAAGGAATGAAGGATAGAGTAGAGCTAGGAGTGGAGGAGGAATTGAGATGGTTCAAGGAGGGAGTCACAAAGTGTGCAAAGATTGTGTGTGGAACAAGAAGGATGGGAGGAAATAGAGGGAAGGGTAGTAAATGGTGGGATGAGGAAACAAAGAAGGTTGTAGAAGAGAAGAAGCGAGCTTTCACAGATTGGTTACAAAATAGGACGAGGGAGTCATATGAGAAATACAAAGAAAAGAAAGGAGAAGTAAAGCACAAGGTAAAGGAGGCAAAGAGGAGAGCAGATGTGAAATGGGGTAAGAGTATGACAGAAAATTTTGAAAGTAATAAAAAGATGTTTTGGAAAGAAAATAAGAGAGGAAGAGGAGGCGAATCAAGTAGAGAAGAAAAGGTAAAAGGTGCAGATGGAGAGATGATAATGGAAGAGAAGGCAGTAAGGGGAAGATGGGCTGAATATTTTAGGGAGTTGCTAAATTTGAAGGAGGATAAGAAGGGAAAGATAGTTGCAGTGGGAAGTGCTAAGAAAATGAACGTGATGAGTGAGGAAAATGGAGGAGAAATAAGGAAGGATGAAGTAAAGGAAGTTATTAAGATGATGAGAAGAGGTAAGGCACCTGGTCTGGATGGATGCCATGCAGAATGTCTAAAAAAAAAATTATAATGAAAAATAAAATAAAGGAGGTACAGTGATGGTAGACTGGCTGGTGAGGCTATTTAATGTTTGCTGGAGAGAGAGTAGAGTGCCGGAGGACTGGAGGAACACCTGTATAGTTCCGCTTTACAAGGAAAAAGGGGACAAGTGTGAGTGTAGTAGTTTCAGAGGGATTAGCTTGTTAAGTGTAGTTGGGAAGGCTTATGGGAGGATCTTGATTGAGAGGATTAGGAGAGGAACAGAGGAAGTAATCGGTGAGGAACAGTGTGGATTTAGGACAGGTAGAGGTTGCGCAGATCAGATTTTTGTGGTAAGACAGATATGTGAGAAAGCTATAGGAAAAGGTAAGGATGTTTTTTGGTCTTTTATGGATCTAGAAAAGGCCTATGACATGACAGGGTAGAAAGGAAGGCACTGTGGGAGGTTTTGTAGATATACGGGATAGGAGGAAAGCTTCTAGGAGCTGTCAAGAGTTTTTATGAGAGTAGTAGAGCATGTGTTAGGATTAGAAATGGAGAGAGTGAGTGATTCGAGGTAAAGGTGGGACTTCGTCAGGGATGTGTTATGTCGCCTTGGCTGTTCAACTTATACATGGATGGGGTTGTGCGAGAGGTAAAGGCAAGGGTAGTGGGTCAGGAATTGGAGATGGTTAAAGAAAATGGAGAAAAGTTGGAGGTGAACCAGCTGTTGCTTGCGGACGACACTGCGCTTGTAGGAGGATCAGAGTAGGGATTGAGAGAGTTGGTAACAGAGTTTGGGAGAGTGTGTGATAGAAGAAAGTTGAAGATAAATGTGGGTAAAAGTAAGGTGATGAGATGTATAAGGGGTGAAAGTGGCAGTAGACTAGAAGTGAGCATTAAGAGAGAGCGACTGGAGGAAGTATATAGTTTTAGATACATGGGTGTAAATGTGGCAGGAAAGGGTGGAGTGAAAGTGGAGGTAGAATGTAGATTGAGAGATGCGAGTAAATGACTTGGTGGATTAAAAAGTGTAATGAGGAATAGACATTTGAGAATGAAGGCAAAGAGGAGATTGTATGAAGGAGTGGTTGTGCCAACAGCACTGTATGTGACAGAAACATGGAACATAAGAGAGGAAGAGAGGATTTTGAATGTGTTTGAGATGAGGTGCCTGAGGAGTACGATGGGGGCTACTAGGCTGGATAGAGTGAGAAATGAGGAGGTA
>NC_134801.1:26253725-26258725 GCF_046742065.1 Oratosquilla oratoria | reverse complement strand
GATATCACCTACTCTGAGTTCCTTTGTTTGAGAAATGGACACATCAACACAATGAGAAAATTTAGGAACTCCGAAGAACTGTAAGGAGAATATAATCTGAAATATACCAATCAATTTTTCAGGGGCTCTAAAGCATATACAAATAAGTGATGAGAAAAAATATAGGGTAAATATACTAAGAAATGAAACAACAACAAAAAACAAGAGAAGAACAGAGATCGAAAAGAACTATTTTTTAGAGAGAGAGAGAGAGAGAGAGAGAGAGAGAGAGAGAGAGAGAGAGAGAGAGAGAGAGAGACCTGAGGCTGAGAAAAAGGTATATATGAAAAATGGAAACACAATGAAAAAAGGAGGTGAAAGAAAAAATAAAAATAACGTATACCAACATAGATGGCATGATTTCAGGACTAAACGAATTAAACGACTATCTGGCAGAAGAGAAACCGGATATAATGGGAATTGTGGAGACGAAATTAAAAGGTCCACTACCACCTAATACTGTGGGACAAGGTTTATACAACCATTGGATGAAAAATAGAAAGGAGAAACAGGGTGGAGTAGTCATGTTTTTGACTAAGGAAGGCAAAGATTATAGAAGGAAAAATAATGTGGAATTGATTATGATAAAAGTTGAAAAAAATTACATGAAAAGTAGAAAATTTGTAGTAATATATGTGCCCCCAAAAACATATTCTTGGACAGAGAGTGATCATTCTAAAATGTTGGAAGACACAAAGCACGTATTAAATGAATTGCTGAAAGAAGGAGGAAACAGAGTAATTATGGGTGATTTTAACTCCAAAGAAATATGTTGGGAAGAGATGACAGTGAAAGGTGGAGAAGACCTTTGGGGAAATATACTATTGGACATGACCATTGAATACACAATAACTCAATAGGTAAAGGAAAATACCAGACATAAAAACAATGAAGAACCGTCGAGACTAGACTTAATATTTACGCCAGAGCCTAAAATTGTGGATAAAATGGAATACAAGACACCAATTGGGAATAGTGACCACATACTAATAGAGCTCGAATTAAAAGAAATTTATTTGGGAAGAAATGAGAAACACAGAAAAGGAAGACTAATGGCAGAGAAATGGAATATATTAAAAGAAAGTTATAAAGAAGGAATAGATAAATACGTGCCAAAGCAGAAGCAGGAAAGTGTAAACATTAAGTGCTGGTACAACAGAAAATGTAGTGAAGCTAAAGATAAAAGAGACAAAGCTTGGAAAAAATGAAAAAAAGAAAACATGGGAAAGTGGCAAATATATATCAAACTAAGAAATAAATATGTAAAAATACGCAGGGAATAAAAGAGAAACTATTTAAATGGTAAATTAAAAAGTAATCAAGAAATAGTGAAACTACGTCAAGGGATTATATAGAAGATGTAGAAATGACCAAAATTATGAACAAAGTTCTGTATTCACAATAAAAAAAAAACACAAAATTAGGATGAAGGACAGAGAAAGATCCCCAATGAACGAAATATTTGTGACGCAGAAAAGAAATAAGGGACCAAATAATAAACCTTGATATCAGAAAATCACACGGTCCGGATGTACTTGCAAATTGGATACTAAAAGAATGTATAGATAAACTAACGGAAAAAATATATAAGATAATTGATTACTCACTCAAAGAAGGAAAGGTACCACAAGATTGAAAAAATACAAATATAGTACCAATATATAAAGGGGGAGATAGAGAAGACCCAACAAACTATAGACCGGTCTCCCTTACAAGCACAATAGCTAAAATATGTGAAAAAAGTACCAAAAGTAAATGGATTAAACATCTGGAAGAAAATAATATACTGAAACCAAAACAATTTGGCTTTAGACATGGAAGATCATGTTCCACCAACTTGATTTGTTTTTACTCGAGGCTAATAGACATAATCCAAGAAAGGGATGGATGGGCTGATTGTGCTTTCCTAGATTTACAAAAGGCATTTGATGTAGTACCACACAAAAAGCTACTAAGAAAAATCAAAAGAATAGGAGGTGTACAAGGAAATTTATTGAAATTGATGGAAGATTTCTTGAACGGGAGAAAAATTATGGTGGTACTTAGAGACAAATACTCAAGATGGGGAAAAATGATACGTAGAGTCCCACAAGGTTCTGTATTAGCTTTGATAATGTTTGCCATATATATAAATGCCATGGATAAAGGTGTAGAATGTTATATTAACTTCTTTGCAGATGATGCAAAACTACTAAAGAAAGTAAGTACAGAAAAAGACAGTGAATCATTCCAGAGAAACTTGGAGCCAAAAATAGGAAGTGAACTTCAACGTCAAAACTGTAGAATATCAAGACAGTATAAAGTTTGTACAAAGGAAGTAAAAAAAAAGTTAGCTCGGAAAAGGACCTATGAGTGACAATTAACAGACATGTTACCAGAGAAGCATATTAAAAAAATAGTCAGAGAAACCTACAATTTACTAAGATCAACAAAGGTGGCCTTCAACTACTTGGATGAGGTAGCTTAATGGTAAAGAAAATATTAGTTACACTAATAAGACCAAGATTGGAGTACGTTGCGACACTATGAACAGCCAGCACTAAAAAGAATATAAAGAAATTAGAAAGAATCCAAAGAGCAACGACTAAGATGGCACCAACACTTTCACAATTGACATACAAACATAGATTGTCTAAATTGGAACTACAAACCCTGGAACAAAGAAGGGAAAGAGGAGATCTACTGGCCATTTACAGGATCATGATAGGCATGGAAATCCTTGACAGAGAAGATTTATTAAGGTGGGATAAAAAAAAAAACAAGACGACATGAAAAGAAACTCAAAAAGATTAGTTATGGAAGAGATCTGAAAAAGAATAGTTTCCCACACCGGGTGGTGGATGTCTGGAACAAGGCAACAGTGTGTGCAAAAACCATACAAGAATTTAAAAACAAACTAGATGCTGAAAGATACAAAGACGGGTCACTACGAGCATCGCTCCCTTCCCGTATAATACAACTATATATATATATATATATATATATATATATATATATATATATATATATATACACACGTGTGTGTGTATGTATATGTATATACATATACATATATATATATATATATATATATACATATA
Organism: Oratosquilla oratoria; assembly: GCF_046742065.1. Lineage (NCBI taxonomy): Eukaryota > Metazoa > Arthropoda > Malacostraca > Stomatopoda > Squillidae > Oratosquilla > Oratosquilla oratoria. Next base: position 26,255,606 of record NC_134801.1, on the reverse strand, counting down.
TATGTATGTATGTATGTATGTATGTATGTATGTATGTATGTATGTATGTATGTATGTATGTATGTATGTATGTATGTATGTATGTATGTATGTATGAATGCAGATGAAATCACTTGAACACATGATTCTAATTATGCAGAAGAACCACTAGAAAAATAACAGAAAGGAGACTGAACGCTTTCGTCTATTCAGAAAGCGCTCGGCCTCCTTTCTGTTATTTTCCTAGTGGTTCTTCTCCATATGTATGTACATGCATACATATATACACATATGATTTTGATGATGAAGAACATAAACCATAATGTGTGTGTGTGTGTGTGTGTATGTGGGGGTGTAGGTGTGTGTGGGTGTGTGGGTGTGATTCCAAATACAAAAAATAAATCATACGAAAATCGACTAAAACATATGAATCTATTTTCCCTAAAAAAGGGTAGACTCAGAGATGACTTTGTGTGTGTGTCTGTGTGTGTGAATATATACCTAATTGTAGTATAAAGGGAAGCTGCAACGGTCATGGGAGCCTGTTCTCTTACTCTCTAACTATGAGTGTATTTGTGTTTATCTAATTGTATTTACCTAATTGTAGTACATACGAAAAGTGCGACGCTCATGGGGTCCTGTCTCTTACTTTCCAATGATGTGTGTATGCGTATGTGTTTGTGTTTTGAGTGTGGTGTGTGTGCGTGTGGTGTGTATGTAATATTTGTCTTCAAGTATCCAACCAATCACATACCAAATTCAGAGGGGTTCGGTTGGCTTTACTTCGAAGCATTAGAATGTCTCATTCAAGAAGCAAACCTACAATATGACCCGAAGACACGCCTCTCTCTGCTACTCTTACTTAAGTTGAGGCAACTGTACTTACGTGCAAACTTGACAACGACATATTGTGACAATGCAAAGGACCCTTCGACATTGTGACATCCCTCACAGCTTTTTTTCTGGTCAACATTAGATGACTATATTCAATTGAAAAGACGTGTTCACAGTGAAAGAATTAAAGTGAAGAGTTGATTGTGTGTAAAGATACTCCTAGTGTGTAAGATCGATATCACAGTTCTTCACCATAAAGTTTGAGGACTGCAGGCATATTGAAAAAGGAAAAGGAAATAATCAAGTTTGAGAACAGATTGTGACTGGCATAGTGAAACAAATCACAATTCAATTTTGGCTAGGGTCAGCTGAGGCGATAGATAAACAATTGTTTCACGGCATTTCGATTGTTACGCATCAGGTTTTCGTCCGTATGGTTGTCTTTTTACATAAGTATACTCTAGTCGATCATTTCCTCATTTCACATTGTGTTCATTTTATATTAGAGCCTTCCTATAAGTATCATGCAATGGGACGTGGTATAGATTTTTTCATTATATAAGTTTAAATTAAAACACAGAAATGCTTTGGTGTTTTGATCTGATTAGCATAAAGTTATCATTATTATTATTATTATTATTATTATCATTATTATTATTATTATTATTATTATTATTATTATTATTATTATTATTATTATTATTATTATTATTATTATTATTATCATTATTATTATTATTATTGTTATTGTTATTGTTATTATTATTATTATTATTATTATTATTATTATTATTATTATTATTATTATTATTATTATTATTATTATTATTATTATTATTATTATTATTATTATTATTATTATTATAACCACTGCCCTAAATAATAACTTTGTTAATTATATGTAAACTCTGACAAACATATTTAAGAAAACAGACGAGGTGAAATATAAGGTACAAGTTTCCCTTCTTGAAAGGAAAACACAAAATAAAAGATGTTAGTATTCTGTAGCGACACAGTATAGCGTTTCATTTCCTTTGACCTTTCACTATCACTTCTTTCCGTTAAACC
>NC_134801.1:26243725-26246225 GCF_046742065.1 Oratosquilla oratoria | reverse complement strand
CCGAGCTAAAATAATTGTTTAAGATATTACACATTCCTTCATTTGAATATTCAAGTTGACCGTCAGCAGATAATAGTGGACCAATATGATTCCTAACAACCTTTTTATCTCTGATGTAACTATAGAATTCTTTGGGATTTTCTTTGGATTTCTCAGCGATGTTCATTTCGTATTGTCGTTTTCTTTTTCTTAGTGTCTTTTTTAAATCTCTCTGTATTGATACATAACTTTCATAGTCATTAGATGCACCCGAGCACTTATATTTCTTATAAGCCTGTCTCTTTTTATCAATACTTTTTTCAGTTTCTTTGTCGAGCCACTTTGGGCGAGCCTGATTTGGGGGACGTCTGTCCTTAAAAGGAATGTAAGTTTGAATCATCTTAGTGAGCGTATTTTGAAATATTTCCCACATCTGATCTACAGGTCTTTCGTTTAAATTTGCCTCCCAATCTGTAAGCTGAAGCTCCTGACGTAGTCCTATGAACTGAGCTTTACTGAAATCGGGTATTTTAGAAACACAAGTATCTATTCTAAAAATTTTTAGGAGTTTGAATCTAACTAAGTTGTGATCGCTATTTGCAATAGATTCACCGACTTCTACATCAGTTACCATGCTTTCGCGGCTAGTGATCAATAGATCGAGTAAGTTTCCATATCTTGTGGGCTCTTTTACATGCTGAATTAAGTAATTGTCACCAAGAAAATCAATCAAGCGACTACCTATATGGCTATGTTCAAGGGTCATCCAATCAATGTCAGTAAAATTGAAATCACCCATTATCAATAAATCCCGGTTGCAGAAACTAGACAGTTCTTGAAATAACAGTTTGTCGTCTGCTAATGATAATGTCTTTGGCCTATATATTACACCTATATTCATTTTTTGTCCATTTGTTTGGGTTAACTCAACCCACAAACTATCGTATGCATCTTGTTTCACTTTCTCTAAAACACAAGCGTGAACATTGTTTTTAACGTACAACAGAACACCCCCACCTTTCTTGTGGTTTCTATCCTGATGAAAGTGTTTAAATCCCGCAATATTAAATATATATGTATATATGTATGTATATGCATATATATATATATATATACATATATATATATATATATGCAATTATGCATATATATATGTGTATATATATATGTATGTATATATATATACATACATATATATATATATATATATAAATATATATATATATATATATATTATATAGATATATATGTTCTAGGGCACAGGTTCTCACGGAGACAATTTTGATTAAAATCAACTGCGCTAATAGATTTAACTATTTTCAGTTGTATCTTCTTAAGTTTAAGGAAGGACTTCCTATCAACTTCATTCAGCTTATGAACGAAATCATCCATGGTGAATGTGAAAAGAAAGGCGCTGGTGAATGCTAGCCAGCAAGAGAAATTCCTGAATTTAGGTTTAAACTGTCACTATATTAGCCGCCCCCACCCAGACAATAAAAGGATAGAAATTGAGAATCTCATTGACCAACTTGTGGCTTTACAAAACGAAGACCGTGTAAACCTTTCTTCTGCTATAACGCAAGAACTCGTAGGTGAAGCCGGTCGCAAGAGGGGAACTTTCAGGAGTTCTCTACTCACTCCGGAATTGAAAGAGGCCGCTAAGGAACTTAGAGAAAGAAAAGACATCATCATCCGTAAGGGAGATAAGGCTTCTGTTTTTGTCATTTTAGACACCAATACTTACCTTGAAAAAATGGACTCCTTACTTGAGAACCCCACCAAGTTCCAGCGCTTACAGAAAGACCCATGTGAAAGTCTAAAGAAAAAGATCAACACTCTCATTCAGGAAGCCAATAGGGGCTCAAAATTTTTCAATAAAGTTATTGGAGATTTCAAACCTGGCTACTGTTATGGGACAGTAAAAACCCATAAACCTGGGAATCCCCTTAGGCCCATCATAGCACAGTTATCAACTCCTACCTATCCTGTTGCTAAAACTCTTAATAATCTCTTATCTCCTTACGTTCCTACAGGCCGTTCTGTCTCCTCCGCTGCAGAGTTCATCGATCTATTACGAACGGCGCCCCCCTGCCAAGACATTGCTTCCCTCGATGCTGAGTCGTTATTTACCCACGTTAACGTAGACGAGACCATCAGCTACATTCTGGACCGAGTCTACCGAAGTGACCTCCCTGCTCTCGACATCCAAGAATACGTGCTGAAAGCTATGTTGGAGACTTGTACGAAAGAAGCCCCTTTCCTCTCCCACCGAGGGGAACTTTTCAAACAAGTTGATGGCGTGGCAATGGGGTCCCCCCTTGGGGTCCTATTCGCAAATATGTACATGGCTCAAGTGGAAGAGAAAGTTTTCCAGCACCATCCTCCCCCTGGACTCTATACCCGTTATATCGATGACATCTTCATCACCACCACCAACGACAAAGATGCCGACAGCTTGATGATGGCCCTTCAGAACAACTCTTGCCTTACCTTCACCTGTGAACGCAGTATTCATCGACGT
>NC_134801.1:26233725-26238725 GCF_046742065.1 Oratosquilla oratoria | reverse complement strand
AAGAAAAGTGCAAATAATGGTCAAAGCCGTAGTCATGGTCACCACAAGCCCACAGAAAGTGATCAAATAGAACTGTGCAAAACAATGGTCACAGCCGTAGTCATCGTAAGGACGCCGACATAAACTGGCATGCGTTTGACTTTGAATGCCCATAAAACAAGCCCATATGAAGTTATTCACACTTCGCGCGCGCGCGTGCGCGCACGTGTGTGTGTGTGTGTGTGTGTCTAAATGTATATATATATATATATATATATATATATATATATATATATATATATATATATATATATATATATATATATATATATATACAGAGAGAGAGTTAGATGTGTATATCTAAGTATAAATAAAAATATTCTTCTAAAAAACGCTGTGGAAGTCGGGGGCAGGTGGTATTACGGTGACACTTTGTCCTAAAAATATTCTTGAAAAAGCGCTTGGGTAAGTCGGGGTCAGGTGGTATTCTTCTTCTTCTTCTTCTTCTTCTTCTTCTTCTTCTTCTTCTTCTTCTTCTTCTTCTTCTTCTTCTTCTTCTTCTTCTTCTTCTTCTTCTTCTTCTTCTTCTTCGCGTTCTTCTTCTTCTTCGCGTTCTTCGCGTTTTTCTTCTTCTTCTTCTTCTTCTTCTTCTTCTTCTTCTTCGCGTTCTTCTTCTTCTTCTTCTTCGTCTTCTTCTTCCTCGCGTTCTTCTTCGCGTTCTTCTTCGCGTTCTTCTTCGCGTTCTTCTTCGTGCTGGGGATCCCGTGTTGGGGTTCCGCCCCGAGGCCGAGGCTGAGGCCGAAGGGGAAAACGAGGGATTAGATCGCGGAAAGCTGCGGCCGTAGGCCGCTGTTTGCGCAGCCAAGCCCCCGGCGAAGCCGGGTAGGGCGAAGCACACGACTTGTATGTATATGTATATGTATATGTATGTGTACATGTATATATATATACATGTATATATATATGTATGTATATACGTGTATATATATATGTATATATGTATATATATACGAGTATATATAGATGTATATGTATGTATATATATACATATACATATATATGTATATATATATATATGTGTGTATATATATACATATATGTATATATATATATATATATATATATATATATATATATATATATATATATATATATACATACGTCAGGAAGGGACGGGGGCTAAGGTCACGTGTCCGACGTTGACTGGACCTTGGTGGCTTTTGTTCACTGCTAGTGTAGAAGGTAGCATTTTATTCATTACAAATGAAGATATACAATCTGGTGACCATTGACCATAAGAGATATTGTAATTTGGAAAATTGTATATCAAAGAGGATTCTACCATTTTTCTTCTGAAACTGCATTTAGATTTGTAAATTGTTTCAGCATCGTCCCAATTTATCCTACGGTTTTTGTTGGGGACATGCTGAAATACGGCGGAATTTTCCTGCCCATATTTGACTGAGTTCTTGTGTTCTTTGACCCTGGTGGTCAGGTCTCTACCCGTTTGTCCCCAATATACATCCTTGCAATCTAAACAAGGTAACTTATAAACCCCAGGAGTTGTAATACTGTGTGGGTGGGCTTCCTATAAACTGTGAACGATAAAGACTCCGCATTTCTAATTATTAAGATGTTTAAAAAAGGTAGCTTATGATCTATTTCCCATTCCACCTTGAATTTGATGTTGTTCGTTAGGTGATTGAGTTTGCTGTAGAATTCTTGGAAGGAACCCCATTCATCGTCCCAAATCGTAAAGATGTCATCAACGTATCTGTGCCAAAACATTGCGGGTGGTTTAATTCCCGGTAGTAGCACTGATTCAAAATAATCCATATATATATTGACTAGAACTGGCGTGAGATTAGAGCCCATGGAACATCCAACTTTTTTTTAAAGATATTTGAAATGTATGTATGTATATATATATATATATACATATATATATATATATATGTATATATAATATATATATATATATATATATATACACAATGATATTTAGAAAAAGAAAATATAAGAAAAAGAGAGGAAGAGAGAGAGTGAAAGAGATGCAAATAGGCAAAATGGAGATGCATAGATACATACATAGAGACACTAGGAGAGAAAGATAGAGAGGAGAGAGAGTAGGTGTGCTTTTTTTTTTTTTTTTTGTGGTTCCAGCAGCGTCTACCTCCCTGACTCTACGACTCCAAGGCTCCACGGCTAAACGGCTCCACGGCTCCACAGCTCCACGGCTCCACGGCTCCACGGCTCCACGGCTCTACAGCTCCACGGCTCCACGGCTCCACGGCTCCACGGCTCCACGGCTACACGGCTCCGAGGCTCCACGGCTCCACGGCTCTACGACTCCACGTCTGCACGGCTCCACAGCTCCCCACGACTCCAAAGCTCCACGGCTGCAAGGCTCCACGGCTCCACGGCTCTACGGCTCCACCGCTCCACGGCTCCACGGCTCCACGGCTACACGGCTCCAAGGCTCCATCCAAGGCTCCACTGCTCCATAACTCCACGGCTCTACTTCTCCACAGCTCCACGGCTCCATTTCTCCACGGGTCCACGGGTCCATTCGTCCACGGCTCCACCGCTCCAAGGATCCACGACTCCACGGTTCCACGGCTCCACGGCTCCACGGCTCCACGGCTCCACGGCTCCACGGCTCCACGGCTCCACGGCTCCACGGCTCCACGGCTCCACGGCCCCACGGCTACCCGGCTCCACGACTCCACGGCTCCACGGCTCCACGGCTCCACGGCTCCACGGCTCCACGGCTCCACGGCTCCACGGCTCCACGGCTCCACGGCTCCACGGCTCCACGGCTCCACGGCTCCACGGCTCCACGGCTCCACGGCTCCACGGCCCCACGGCTACACGGCTACACGGCTCCACGACTCCACGACTCCACGACTCCACGACTCCACGACTCCACTTCACCACGGCTCCAGGGCTCCACGGGTCCACGGGTCCACAGGTCCACGGGTCTACGAGTCCACGGTTACACGGCTCCACGGCTCCACGGCTCCACGACTCCACGGCTACACCGGTCCACGGGGCCACGGCTCCACGGCTGCACGGGTCCACTGCTCCAACGCTCCACTGCTCCACGGCTCCCCGGCTCCACTGCTCCACGGCTCCCCGGCTCCACTGCTCCACGGCTCCACTTCTCCACGGGTCCACGGCTCCACGACTCCACCGCTCCACGGCTCCACGGCTGCATGGCTCCACGACTCCATGGCTCCACGGTTCCAATGCTACCCGGCTCCACGGCTCCCCGGCTCCCCGGCTCCACTGCTTCATGACTCCACTTCTCCACGGCTCCACGGCTCCTCGTGTCCACGGCTCCACGAGTTCACGGGTCCACGGGTCCACGTCTCCACGGGTCCACAGGTCCATGGGTCCACGGGTCCACGGCTCCACGGGTCCACGCGTCCATGGCTACACGGCTCCACGACTCCACGGCTCCACGGCTCCACGGCTCCACGGCTCCACGGCTCCACGGCTCCACGGCTCCACGGCACCACGGCTCCACGGCTCCACTGATCCACGACTGCACTTCTCCATGGCTCCACGGCTTCACTTCTCTACTGCTCCACGGCTCCACGGCTCCACTTCTCCACGGCTCCACGGCTCCACTGCTCCACGGGTCCACGGTTCCACGGCTCCACGGCTCCACTGCTCCACGACTCCACTTCTGCACGGCCCCACGGCTCCACGGCTCAACTTCTCCACGGCTCCATGGCTCCACAGCTCCATGGCTACACGGCTCCGTGGCTCCACGTCTCCACGTCTCCACGTCTCCACTTCTGCACGGCCCCACGGCTCCACGGCTCCACTTCTCCACGGCTCCACGGCTCCTCAGCTCCAGTACACGGCTCCATGGCTACACGGCTCCACGGCTCCACGACTCGCTCCACGGGTCCACGGGTCCACAGGTCCATGGGTCCACGGGTCCACGGCTCCACGGGTCCACGCGTCCATGGCTACACGGCTCCACGACTCCACGGCTACACGGCTCCACGGCTCCACGGCACCATGGCACCACGGCTCCACAGCTCCACTGATCCACGACTGCACTTCTCCATGGCTCCACGGCTTCACTTCTCTACTGCTCCACGGCTCCACGGCTCCACTGCTCCACGGGTCCACGGCTCCACGGCTCCACGGGTTCACGGGTCCACGGTTCCACTTCTCCACGGCTCCATGGCTCCACAGCTCCATGGCTACACGGCTCCATGGCTCCACGGCTCCACAGATCCATGGCTCCACGGCTCCACGGCTCCACGGCTCCACGGCTCCACGGCTCCACGGCTCCACGGCTCCACGGCTCCACTGCTACCCGGCTCCACGACTCCACGGCTCCACGGCTCCACGGGTCCACTTCTCCACGTCTCCACGGCTCCATGGCTCCACGGCTCCACGGCCCACGACTCCATTGTTCCACGGCTCCACGGCCCCACGGCTACACGGCTACACGGCTCCACGACTCCACGGCTACACTGCTCCACGACTCCACTTCTCCACGGCCCCACGGCTCCACGGCTCCACTTCTCCACGGCTCCATGGCTCCACAGCTCCATGGCTACACGGCTCCATGGCTCCATGTCTCCACAGCTACACGGCTCCACGGCTCCACGGCTCCACGGCTCCACGGCTCCACGGCTCCACGGCTCCACGGCTCCACGGCTCCACGGCTCCACGGCTCCACGGGTTCACGGCTCCACGGCTCCACGGCTCCACGGCTCCCCGGCTCCACTGCTCCACGACTCCACTTCTCCACAGCTCCACGGCTCCACTTCTCCACGGGTCCACGGGTCCACGGGTCCACGGGTCCACGGGTCCACGGAACCACAAGTTCACGAGTCCAGGGGTCAACGGGTCCACGGCTACACGGCTCCACGACTCCGCGGCTCCACGGCTCCACGGCTCCACGGCTCCACGGCTCCACGGCTCCACGGCTCCAGGGCTCCACTGATCCACTACTGCACTTCCCCATGGCTCCACGGCTTCACTTCTCTACTGCT
>NC_134801.1:26208725-26226225 GCF_046742065.1 Oratosquilla oratoria | reverse complement strand
ATGTACACACACATGTCCACATACATGTAGACACACATGTATACACATACACATATATACACAAATGTACACACACACAATGTACACAAAATGTGTACACACAGGTACATAAATTCACATATACAAAAAACATACATGTACACACACACACATTTACCTATGCATGAACAAACACAAATATATATACACACATATATACGCACTCAAACACATATGCGTACACTTACATGTACAAATATATATATACACACACATGTATATGCACACATGTACCACACAAACATGTACCACACATACATGTACCACACATACATGTACATAGACACGCATGTACATACATACACATGTACGCACACACACATGTACATATATATCTAGCCGTTGAGAAGTGGAGCCGTGGAGCCGTGGAGCCGTGGAGCCGTGGAGCCGTGAAGCCGTGAAGCCGTGGAGAAGTGGAGCCGTGGAGTCGTAGAAAAGTAGGGTCGTGGAGTCGTGCAGCCGTGGAGAAGTGGAGTCGTGGAGCCTTGGACCCGTGGACCCGTGGACCCGTGGACACGTGGGCCCGTGGACCCGTAGACCCGTGGAACCGTGGACCCGTGGACCCGTGTACCCGTGGAGCCGTGGAGCCATGGATCTGTGTAGCCGTAGAGCCGTGGAGCCGTGGAGCCGTGGAGAAGTGTAGCAGTGGAGTAGTGAAGCCGTGGAGCCGTGGAGTCGTGGAGCCGTGGAGCCGTGTAGCCGTGTAGCCGTGGAACCGTGGACCCATGGACCCGTGGAACCGTGGACCCGTGGAGCCGTGGAGCCGTGGAGCCGTGGAGCCGTGGAGCCGTGGAGCCTTGGAGTCGTAGAGTCAGGGAGTTAGACGCTGCTGGAACCGTGGAGCCGTGGAGCCGTGGTGCCGTGGAGCCGTGGAGAAGTGGAGTCGTGGAGTCGTGGAGGAGTGGAGCCGTGGAGACGTGGAGTGGACCAGTGGAGAAGTGAAGCCGTGGAGCCGGGGAGCCGTGGAGCAGTGGAGCCGGGGAGCCGTGGAGCAGTGGAGCCGTGGAGCCGTTGAGCAGTGGAGTCGTGGAGCAGTGGAGCCGAGGAACCATGGTCCCGTGGACCCGTGGACCCGTGGACCCGTGGAGCCGTGGAGCCCTGGAGCCGTGGTGAAGTGGAGTCGTGAGGCCGTGGAGCCGTGTAGCCGTGTAGCCGTGGAGCCGTTGAGCAGTGGAACCGTGCACCCGTGGAGCCGTGGAGCCGTAGAGCCGTGGAACCGTGGAGCCGTGGACCCGTGGAGCCGTGGACCCGTAGACCCGTGGATCCGTGGACCCGTGGACCCATGGAGCCGTTGAGAAGTGGAGCCGTGGAGCAGTGGAGACGTGGAGACGTAGAGCAGGGAGTTAGACGCTGCTGGAACCGTGGAGCCGTGGAGCCGTGGAGCAGTGGAGACGTGGAGCTGTGTAGCCATGGAGCTATGGAGCCATGGAGCCGTGGAGAAGTGGAGCCGTGGAGCCGTGGAGACGTGGAGAAGTGGAGCCGTGCAACCGAGGAGCCATGGAGCCGTGGAGACGTGGAGCTGTGGAGACGTGGACCCGTGGAGCCATGGAGCCGTGGAGAAGTGGACCGTGGAGCCGTGGAGTCGTAGACCGTGGAGAAGTGGACCGTGGAGCCGTGGAGCCGTGTAGCCGTGGAGCCGTGGAGCCGTGGAGCCGTGGCGCCGTGAAGCCGTAGAGCCGTGGTTCCGTGGAGCCGTGGAGCCGTGAAGCCGTAGAGCCGTGGTTCCGTGGAGCGGTGGAGCTGTAGAGCCGTGGAGCAGTGGTGCCGTGGTCCCGTGGTTCCGTGGAGCCGTGGAGCCGTGGAGCCGTGGAGTCGTGGAGCCGTGAAGCCGTGTAGCCGTGGAGCCTTGGAGCCATGGAGCCTTGGAGCTGTGGAGACATGCAGCCGTGGAGAAGTGGAGCCGTGGAGCAGTGGAGACTTGGAGCCGTGGAGCAGTGGAGCCGAGGAGCCGTGGAGCCGTGGAGCCGTGGAACAGTGTAGAAGTGGATCCGTGGAGCCGTGGAGCCGTGGAGCCTTGGAGCCGTGGAACCTTGGAGCCGTGGACCCGTGGAGCCCTGGAGCCGTGATGAAGTGGAGTCGTGGAGCTGTGGAGTCGTGGAGCCCTGTAGCCGTGTAGCCGTGTTGCCGTGTAGCCGTGGCGCCGTGGAGGAGTGGAGCCGTGTAGTCGTGGAGCCGTGGAGCCGTGGAGCCGTGGAGCCGTGGAGCCGTGGACCCGTGGACCTGTGGACCCGTGGAGCCGTGGAGCCGTGGACCCGTGGAGAAGTGGAGCCGTGGACCTGTGGAACCGTGGTGCCGTGGAGCCTTGGACAAGTGGAGCCGTGGAGCCGTGGAGCCGTGGAGCCGTGGAGCCATGGACCCGTGGAGCCGTAGAGCCGTGGAGAACTGGAGCCGTGGAGCCGTAGAGACGTGGAGAACTGGAGCCGTGGAGAACTGGAGCCGTAGAGTCGTAGAGCAGTGGAGCCTTGGAGCCGTGGAGCTTTGGACTCGTTGAGCTGTGGAGCTGTGGAGCCGTGCAGACGTGGAGTCGTGGAGCCGTGGAGCCGTGGAGCCGTGGTTCCGTGGAGCCGTGGAGCAGTGGTTCCGTGCAGCCGTGGAGCCGTGCAGCCTTGTAGCCGTGGAGCCGTGGACCCGTGGAGCCGTGGAGCCGTGGAGCCGTGGAGCCGTGGAGAAGTGGAGCCGTGGAGCCGTGGAGACGTGGAGACGTGGAGCAGTGGAGCCGTGGAGCCGTGGAGCCGTGGAGCCGTGGAGCCGTGGAGCCGTGGAGCAGTGGAGCCGTGGAGCAGTGGAGCCGTGGAGCCGTGGAGCCGTGGAGCCGTGGAGCCGTGGAGCCGTGGAGCCGTGGAGCCGTGGAGCCGTGGAGCCGTGGAGCCGTGGAGTCGTAGAGTCAGGGAGTAGGACGCTGCTGGAACCGTGGAGCCGTGGAGCCGTGCAGCCGTAGAGTCGTGGAGCAGTGGAGCCGTGCAGCCATGGACCCGTGGGGAAGTGAAGCCATGGAGTCGTGGAGCCGTGGAGAAATGGAGTCGTGGAGCAGTGGAGCCGGGGAAGCCGTGGAGCCGTGGAGCCGTGGAGCAGTGGGACCGTGGTAAAGTGGAGCCGTGCAGCCGTTGAGTCGAGGAGCCGTGGAACTGTGGATCCGTGGACCCATGGACCCGTGTACCCGTGGAGCCTTGGAGAAGTGGAGCAGTGGAGTCGTGGAGCCGTGGAGTCGTGGAGCCGTGTAGCCGTGTAGCCGTGGAGCCGTGCAGCAATGGAGTCATGGAGCCGTGGAGCCGTGGAACCGTGGAGAAGTGGACCCGTGGAGCCGTGGAGCCGGGTAGCCTTGGAGCTGTGGAGCCGTGGAGCCGTGGAGCCATGGAGCCGTGGAGCCATGGAGCCGTGGAGCCGTGGAGCCGTGGAGCCGTGGAACCGTGGAGCCCTGGAGCCGTGGAGCCGGGGAGCCGCGGAGCTGTGGAGCCGGGGAGCATTGGAGCCGTGGAGTCGTGGAGCCGTGGAGTCGTGAGACCGTGGAGCCGTGGAACCGTGGAGCGGTGGAGCTGTGGAGCCGTGGAGTCGTGGACCTGTGGACCCGTGGACCTGTGGAGCCGTGGACCCATGGAGAAGTGGAGCCGTGGAGCCGTGGAGTCGTGGAGCCGTGGAGCCGTGGAGCCTTATAGTCATAAAGTCAGGGAGTTAGACGCTGCTGGAACCACAAAAAAACCACACCCACTCTCTCTCCTCTCTATCTCTCTCTCCTACTGTCTCTATGTATGTATCTATGCATCTCCATTTTGCCTATTTGTATCCCTTTCACTCTCTCTCTTCCTCTTTTTTCTTATATTTTCTTTATCTATATATCCTTGTATATATATATATATATATATATATATATATATATATATATTTATATCTATATATATATATATATATATATATATATATATATATATATATATATATATACATTTCAAAGATTTTTATTTTAAAAAGAAATTCGGATGTTCCATGGGCTCTAATCTCTCGCCAGTTGTAGCCAATTTATATATGGAATATTTCGAATCAGGGCTGCTACCGGGAATTAAACCACCCGCAATGTTTTGGCACAGATATGTTGATGACATCTTTACGATTTGGGACGATGAATGGGGTTCCTTCCAAGAATTCTACAGCAAACTCAATCACCTAACGAACAACATCAAATTCAAGGTGGAATGGGAAATAGATCATAAGCTACCTTTTTTAAACATCTTAATAATTAGAAATGCGGAGTCTTTATCGTTCACAGTTTATAGGAAGCCCACCCACACAGGGAGCTAACTACATTTCTTTAGCCACTATCCAGACAAAATCAAATATAGCGTCGCTTCAGGCCTATTCTTACGGGCTTTGAAAATTTGTAGTTCACAGTATTTAGACATGGAACTAATTTCAGTAAGAAGTCAATTAACAAATTTAGGATACCCGTCGTGGTTTTTACGAAAAGCTCTTAGTAAGGCCAAAACTAGTTTTTACAAATCATATTCCCATTCCGCCATGATTCATAAGTGGGATAATCGTTGCATAAGATTACCTTATGATAAATCAATTAATGACTTGTCTCATTTGTTACCAAAAGAAAAAAGTCAATCTTATCTTCAATTATCCCAACAACTTGTTCAGTAAAGTTGTCAATATACATCATAGATCCAAGAGAAGTACAACTCCTGGGGTTTATAAGTTACCTTGTTTAGATTACAAGGATGTATATTGGGGACAAACGGGTAGAGACCTCACCACCAGGGTCAAAGAACACAAGAACTCAGTCAAATATGGGCAGGAAAATTCTGCCGTATTTCAGCATGTCCCCAACAAAAACCGTAGGATAAATTGGGACGATGCTGAAACAATTTACAAATCTAAATGCAGTGTAAGAGGCCGGTAGTGTACGAATGGAAATGAGCTAGGGTATTAGAATAATTCAGACTCGACGCCTGCTCGAGGGCAATGTTATGTCTAGGTGAGGGCGACGTTTGTCTATGTAAACACACCGACGGTGGTGACTGTTTTTATAATCGCTTATGAATCACAACATTGTAAGCGCAGGTTACCTTCGTTTGACTAATGCTGAGGTAAACAATTTTTGCTAGTGGCATTGAAATGGCTTTCCGGATTGGTGCAAGGTGCAGAAGGAGAAAAAAACTATTGGTGCAGGAATTCAAAGTCACGCCCATAAGGAGTGACATTTATTTGAGAAGTCACCGGGGATTGGTTTAGAAAAATTAGTGACGTCAGACGAAGGTAGCTCAGCGTAAGATACGGGATCTCTTCAGACGTTCTAGAGAGAAGAGATAGAGAAGATATAGAGAGGGTGTAGAGAGAGGATCAGGAGACGATGTAGAGACGAGAGAAAAGAGATCCCGAGTGTAAGCTGAAGGTGAAATTACAGTGAAAGAAGAAAGAAAATTCACCTCCCTTTTATTAACCCAAAGGACGAGAGGAATAGGCATGGGGCCTAGAAAATAGTGAGACTACAGGAAAAAGAAGGCATTGGGCCTACTACTTAAGAGGAACTTGAATATTAGTGAACCTCACGTAACGAGAGGCAAGGGGCCTCGAGACGAGTGATATTACAAGTCAAATTTAAGTGACAGTGGTGACTAGGGGAGGTGAAAGTGGTGCTCAGCGGTGGAACGAACGATCTGGGTGTTAAACACCTCCGAAGAGAAGTGGCGCCTGAAGTCTACGGGAACAAGACAACCAAAATCAAGAGTGTATTACGACTACGAGAGAAATCTACAACTTCAAGTAACTGCTACGTTGGGAACAAGCATTCTTCAAGATTCTTCAAGGAGATCATCATCTACAAGGCGGTCTTCAAGGCAGACTGTGTGTGATGGAGGAGGAACAACGTCGTTGAGGAATGACAAGACCGTAGAAGGACGTCAAACCAGACATTGACATCACGAAGCGACATCGCAAGCAGCCAGGCTAAAGCAAGGTATTAGTAAAGTATGAGTACCCCTCAGAATTCTAACGTGTTGAGACACGAAATTCACACATCAAATACAAATATTCCAAAATTCACAGGAGAGTCTAACACATATGGTGTAAACAAGTTCCTAAACCTCATTGACACTCTTATAGTTAGTAAAAATATAACAAACGAGAATCGTAAGATTGAGATTCTCAAGGAGAATATAGATCCAGAGCATGGAAGGGCGAGGTTTGTCATTAACTTCCAGCAAATGGAATCAATTAATCAATATGATGATTATAAGAAGGCATTTATCAAGCATTTCATGTCCAAATGTGATCAGGATCCTATTAGATCATTGGTAAAAATGATTAAGGAAGTTAGGACAAGTGAAACTGACACAGAGTACTTAGCTAGATTAGATAGATGGTCAAAAGACATGAATTCTATCTTGAAAGATTCAGACTGGATAGAAAGATCTAGTGAGAAGATGAAAATCTCACAGGTAATCAAATTGATTACATTTAGCTTATTGGCAAAGAATTCTGATGACTTAACAGCAGAAAGGCTGTACAAAGATTTAAAATCAAATATCTGTTTAGGAGAAGTAGATTATCTTCTACAAGGATACAGTGAGACCAGAACAATAAACCCATATGTAATGCCTATAAATCAACAAAGCCAATATAGGAACTCTAGAGAGTTTAAGAAAACAGAAGTAGGACATAGGCGGCATGCTAGAAGTCCATCTAGGGATAGGGATACCAGAATCCTATGTTTTAATTGTAATGCTTGGGGACACAAGGCACAAGAGTGTTTTTATGGGATTATTTGCAGAAATTGCAAATACGAAGGTCACAATGAGTATCAATGTAGGAACCCTCCATTCTGTATTTACCATAATAAAATCGGACACAGAACTCATGAGTGCCGAAATTTTCGGGTACCCCCAGGGCTAAGAGGAAAACCCCCAGACACAGAATAAACCATTTCAGACCTCCCCATATATATACCGATAGGCGGTATTGTGTTAAATATGGGAATGCAAGGGAGATGAAAGAAACTGACAAACTGATAATTACTGTTGGTAAAACTTCTGTAGGACCTCTCATTGCGGGTAAAGTGTTCAATAAGCCTATTCAAATTTTTATTGATACAGGGTCTGTAGTTAATGTAATTACTAGTAAAGTTTTAAACCAGTTGAACCCAGGAGTGAAAATGTTGGAACCAATCCGTTATACATTGCAAGGTGTAACTGGAAATCAGTTAAAAACATTAGGCAAGATTGAGCTAGAAGTTGCCTTATATACAAATGAACAATTGTACATCCCAGTGATAGTGGTAGAAGAGTCTGTTTTTCCAGGAGATTTATTGATAGGATTTGCAACTATGAGAAAAGAAAACATGGTAATTTGTCCTGCTGACTTAGGAATTTTAGTGAAGTCACAGTTAATCCCATTCTTAAATCAACCAGACTTAAGACCAGTGACAGGAATCAATGAATCCTTAGATAACATTTCTATCCTAGATAGCGAGGCCGAGCGGTCCAACCCTACAGAAAGTAAAACAATTTGTGAACCCAACTCAGAAGTTCAAGAAATCCCAGAGATTACTAAATTATTAACCACAGATGCCTTGAGAATTGCAGATTGCGGATTAACAAGGTCGACATTGTTACATCCCATGTCAATTAATAAGGTTGAAGTGTGTTTGAAAGGAATCAATGTGGACTCTGAAGTAATTACAGTCCCAGAATCAGTTAAACTTAAAGGATTGAAGTGGGACTCAGGGATTTATAAGACAAATAAGAACAGAGTAGAAGTATTAGTAATTAATACTATGAATAAAGAGATAGTTTTAAAGAAAGGTACACAAATAGGATGTATTCAGGTGTGTACTAAACCTATTAAGATTTTAAATGAGAATAGTGAGGAGATAGAATTACCAACTTCATCAATTTGCTCAGTACAAGAAGGCATAGACTTAAGAAATAGATATAAAGAATTATTACAATCAACTAATTGCCCTGAGTTGGATGAAGCTTTATTTGCTTTGCTTATGAAACATAAAAAAGCAATTGCTTTGCCGGGGGACGCCTTAGGCAAAACAACTGTTTTAAAACATCACATTAAGTTAAAACCAGGAACACAACCTATCTACATACCAGCCTACAGAGTTCCTCACTCTAAATTAGCTGTAGTAGATAAACTCATCACTGAAATGTTATCACAGGATATTATTGAACATAGTAAAAGTGAGTGGAATTTTCCGTTGATCCTAGTACCAAAGTCTGATGGGACTATGCGACCAGTTATTGATTACAGGGAACTGAATAAGCACACCATTCGTGACAGGTTACCATTACCCATTATCGGTGACATTTTGAGAAGTTTGGGAACTGAGAATAGATATTTTAGTACTATAGATATCAAATCAGCTTTTTGGCAAATAGAATTGCATGAAGATTCAAGAGAGTTCACAGCATTTTCTACTACAACAGGACATTATGAGTTCAAGAGAATGCCATTTGGGTTATGTAATAGTCCATTAACTTACATGAGATTAATGAATACTATTCTAGATGGATTGTTAGGAAACACTGCCAGTGTATTTCTAGATGACATTTTAATAGTTTCTCAGACTGCAGTGGAGCACTTTAAGAAATTAGATTTGATATTCTCAAGACTAGGAGAAGCTGGGTTAAAAGTAAAACTTGAAAAATGTAAGTTCTTGCAAGACAGTGTCATTTACTTAGGACATAAGATAGACAGACACGGACTAAGTACAGTAAATTCAAAGGTGGACGCTGTCAAGAATTTTCCAGTTCCGACCAATGTAGACAAGGTTAGGAGCTTTTTGGGATTAACAGGATATTATAGAAAATTCATTCAAAGTTATGCTGACATTGCTAATCCACTAAGTTCTTTGTTGAGAAAGGACTCAAAGTTCATATGGGGACCTGCGCAACAGCAAGCTTTTGACAAGTTGAAAGATAAACTCACAAGTTCACCTATTTTAATTTTCCCCGACTATGAAAAAGAATTTATTCTTTGTACTGATGCGTCTGACATAGGGTTAGGAGGCATACTAATGCAAGAGAGAAATGGAACTTTGAAACCCATAGCTTACACATCCAGACTTTGTAATAGTGCGGAGAGAAACTATTCTATAACTGAAAGAGAAACTTTAGCAGTAATTTATTCTTTAGAAAGTTTTAGGGATATGATACTAGGGTATCCCATCAGAGTTTGGACTGATCACACAGCTATTCAGAACTTATTTAAGCATAAGAATCTTAGAGGCAGACTTGCTAGATGGTTTGCGATACTTCAGTGCTATGATGTTCAATTTAATTATATTCCGGGTAGAAGGAATGTAGCAGATCCACTTTCTAGAAACATTAGTCAACCAATGACTGGGACTGGATTGATTAATTTTGTTTGTAGTATAGAAGAGTTAGTAACTTTAGATGAAGAAATGCTAATAAGAGAACAGAGAGATGATGAGACATGTGATTCAATAATCAAGCATTTGATGAACCCAAGAGGAGATCCTCCAAAGCTACCAAAGGGGTATAAGATAGAGGAATTTCATTTGATTAATGGAATTTTGTATAGGAAAACATTTGTAAATGGGAAAGATATTTCTAGAGGTCAAGTAAATCAGTTGGTTATACCACAAACTCTGGTAAATGAGATATTGAAGTTACTTCATGATAGTGATTGTAGTTCACATCCTGGAAAGGATAAAACTTATAGACAAGCACAACTTAAGTACTTTTGGTTAGGTATGAAGAAAACTATATATGATTATATAGAAAAATGTGTAAAATGTGTAGAGGTGAAAGGAAATACACCAAAACCTGCTCCTATACTCACCTATCCCATTCCACAGAAACCTTGGGAAAGAGTTCACATGGATACTTTGGAATTACCACTAACCGAGAACGGCTTTAAATACCTATTTGTTGCTATTGATTATTTTTCAAGATTTTGTATATTACAACCCATAATCAATAAGAAAGCTGAAACTATTGCTTCCGTAATCTATGATCAGATAATCTGTAATTTTACTACACCTAACATCCTAGTTTCAGATAATGGGACTGAATTTAATAACAAAATCTTGGAAAATCTATGTAATGTGTTCCACATCAAGAAAGTCAATATACTCGTTAACCATCCCCAAAGTAATGGAGTAGTAGAAAGGTTAAACAAAAAGATAATTATATGTCTTAGAACACTAATAAGTCCTCATAGTGTAACTTGGGATACTTGGATTCCTTGTGTTAAGTGTACTCTGAACAATCAAATTAATGTAGCAACTGGGGATACACCTCATTTTATAATTTTTGGGGAGGACAAAACTCTGCCATATGAAATGTTGACTGCAGAGCAAAAACCCATATATAATATGGATGATTATATATCCAATAGGATAAATACTCTTCAAAGTATTCACCAAAGAGTTAGGAAACATATGCAGGTGTATTCACAAGAGATGAGGGAACAACAACACAAAATAGCTCGTAAACTAGAATTGAAAATTGGGGAATAAGTAATGGTCAAAGCAACCTCACCCAATAATAAACTTTCACTAAGGTACACTGGTCCATATAGGGTAATTGATTCTGCAGGTGGAAACAAGTTTAAACTTAAACATTTAGAATCAAGAGAAGAATTGGTAGGACATTTAGATGACATAAGGAAAATTAGCTTGCAGATCTATGAAGATGATTATAGTAATACTTTGTGCATAAATATTGATAACCCTGGAGAATATGGAGAATATTATAATGATATTTTTCAAGAGTTGAACATTAATCTTGATGTATTTTACAGATAGTATTGACCATTTATATGTAATTGGGATGGGAGACCTAAACAACTGGAACTTGGTGTCAAGCAGATACATGGAAACCTAAAGCCTAGGATCTGCTGTGGTCAGACTTGGAACCTTAAGGACTTAAGGACCTCTCATCTGAGTACACACATGAGTATTGTGACCATTTTTAAAGTAATGAGACTATCTTTGAAAATGAAGTGTGTTGAAAAAAAAAATGAATATTGAACAAGAAGAGACACTCGAACTCTAGATTAGTGTGTTTGGTAAATTAATTGCTATCATCACAATTTAAAGCTAGTGCTCATAGTGAATTTTATAATCAATTACATCCTTACTGTAGACAATCTAAGAGAAAGCATGATCTCTTTTGTGTTCCGAGAGGCTTCGCATGAACTCTCTGGTTAGGAATATGTCTGTTATGAACAATTGTCATTACCAACGAATTTTGGTAGACCAGATCCCTCATTGTAACATACAAGGATCTCATTACCTGTTTTTCCCTAACAAGACAAAGGTATCAATAAATTGTCCCGGGTTGAGTCCTAAATTGGATTTGGTTGAAGGTCTTGTCTCTATTCAAGATAACTGCGAATTGCATGCAGACACTATTTCCACCATTTCTAATACCCTTAATACAATGCATTTAACCGAGGACACCTACATTTCAACCTTCAACTTCACATTGCCTGAAAACTCCCCTCCCTTGAAAATTAAGAGAAGACCATTGTCAAGATCTCCCTCAAATGATTTACATATGTTACCAATCCTAATCATACCCTTACTTTCAGTGTTAGTGGCAGCACTGATTGCCTTTGTTGTATTCCGGAGATTGGCTCTGTCAAAGCAAATCAACCATGTAACCGCTTAATTCAATACCTTATATATATATATTGAGATGCATGTTATTCACATTTATAGGTATTATGTTTATGTATTATTCACAATTTATTGCATGAATGATGTATTTTGGAGGGTAGATTAACAATTACGCAAGGGTAGATTAGCTTATTCTAGAAATATATTAGCAAGCCCTGTAAGAGGGAAATAAGAAATTGGTCGGGACGACCAAGGGTAGCTGCCGAGCCCTGTAAGAGGCCGGTAGTGTACGAATGGAAATGAGCTAGGGTATTAGAATAATTCAGACTCGACGCCTGCTCGAGGGCAATGTTATGTCTAGGTGAGGGCGACGTTTGTCTATGTAAACACACCGACGGTGGTGACTGTTTTTATAATCGCTTATGAATCACAACATTGTAAGCGCAGGTTACCTTCGTTTGACTAATGCTGAGGTAAACAATTTTTGCTAGTGGCATTGAAATGGCTTTCCGGATTGGTGCAAGGTGCAGAAGGAGAAAAAAAACTATTGGTGCAGGAATTCAAAGTCACGCCCATAAGGAGTGACATTTATTTGAGAAGTCACCGGGGATTGGTTTAGAAAAATTAGTGACGTCAGACGAAGGTAGCTCAGCGTAAGATACGGGATCTCTTCAGACGTTCTAGAGAGAAGAGATAGAGAAGATATAGAGAGGGTGTAGAGAGAGGATCAGGAGACGATGTAGAGACGAGAGAAAAGAGATCCCGAGTGTAAGCTGAAGGTGAAATTACAGTGAAAGAAGAAAGAAAATTCACCTCCCTTTTATTAACCCAAAGGACGAGAGGAATAGGCATGGGGCCTAGAAAATAGTGAGACTACAGGAAAAAGAAGGCATTGGGCCTACTACTTAAGAGGAACTTGAATATTAGTGAACCTCACGTAACGAGAGGCAAGGGGCCTCGAGACGAGTGATATTACAAGTCAAATTTAAGTGACAGTGGTGACTAGGGGAGGTGAAATGCAGTTTCAGAAGGAAAATGGTAGAATCCTCTTTGATATACAATTTTCCAAATTACAATATCTCTTATGGTCAATGGTCACCACATTGAACATCTTGATTTGCAATGAATAAAATGCTACCTTCTACACTAGCAATGGACAAAAGCCACCAAGGTCCACTCAACGCCGGACACGTGACCTGAGCCCCTGTCCCTTCCTGCTAACCTCACTACTTCTGTATAAATCCATATTGTTCTCTACTCTATAATTCACGTCTGCTGAAGAGTATCACAGTTGGTGATCGAAATATACAGATCTTTATACTTTTGCTTATTCTTCTCTGAAAGTGGGTTATCAGTATTATTTTACTAATGTGCTACGACATAACTTAGTTGTGATATATATACATATGTATGTATATATATATATATATATATATATATATATGTATGTATATGTATATATATACATATACATATACATCTATATATACTCGTATATAAATACATATATACATATATATATATACACGTACATACATATTTATATATATATATATATATATATATATACCGGTATGAATATATATATATATATATATATATATATATATATATATATATATATATATATATATATATATATATACCGGTATGAATATATATATATATATATATAT
The DNA here is from genome assembly GCF_046742065.1 of Oratosquilla oratoria. Classification (NCBI taxonomy): domain Eukaryota; kingdom Metazoa; phylum Arthropoda; class Malacostraca; order Stomatopoda; family Squillidae; genus Oratosquilla; species Oratosquilla oratoria. Next base: position 26,212,920 of record NC_134801.1, on the reverse strand, counting down.
ATATATATATATATATATATATATATATATATATATATATATATATACCGGTATAAATATATACATATATATATATATATATATATATGTATATATATATATATATACATATATATATATATATATGTATATATATATATATATATATATATATATATATAGATATATATATATACATATACCGGTATAAATATATATACATATATATATATAAATATACATACATATATACACATATATATGCATATATATACACACATATATATATGCATATACATACATATATACATATATATATATATACATATATAGATAGATATATATATATATATATATATATATATATATATATATATATATATATATATATATATATATATATATTTATATATATATGGAATAAGAACACTAGAACGTGTGTTTTATAAATGCAAGGTAACCACTTAAGAAAATAAACAAACGGAGCAGAGCGCTTTCGTATCACACACACACACACACACACACACACACACATAAGAACATAAGAACATAAGAATAAAGGAGACTGCAAAAGACCATAGGGCCTACACTAGGCAGCTCCGTATCCATCACCACCTGTCATCCCCATCCATTTGCATTACTTGCAAACATATTTGCATCGCATGTTGCTCCTTCCATCATGTCGTCATTCACATAGACAAGAAACATTTTGATGCAAGCACTCAACGTTGTGGAACTCTGCTCGTTACTGCTCTCCATCTTGACATATTATCCTTTACCACTATCCTCATGCATCGTTCCTTCACAAAGTCTTTTATCAATTCTAGTAAATTACCACTCATTCCTCTAACATACTCCAATTTCCATACAAGTCGACTGTGAGATACTTTATTAAATACCTTCTCTAAGTCGAGGTACACACAGACATCCACCTCTCTCTCGCTCTCTCTCTCTCTCTCTCTCTCTCTCTCTCTCTCTCTCTCTCTCTCTCTCTCTCTCTCTCTCTCTCTCTCTCTCTCTCTCTCTCTCTCTTCAAGCTCATTAATTACGGTCGAGTAAAAGCTTAAATGGTTCAACACACATGACCTTACAGATATGAATCCAAACTGTTCGCCAGAATGTTAATTTCTTCAAGCTATTTGGTCCATCGATCTTTCACAATTTGTTCACATAATTGGACAATTGTACTGGTTACTGATAATGGCTTATAATTTAGTAGCGGGTCCTTGTGTGTGTGAATGTGTGAGAATCTATGAATGTGTGTCATCGTGTGTGTGTGCATATATGTATGCACGTGTGTTTCCACATATACAAGTATATGTGTACACAGGTGTGTGTGTGTGTGTGTGTGTGTGTGTCCATGAATATGAATAGTGAATGGATTATTAAAAAAAACAGCAGGTCACCATTAACTGTGTAAAATCTAAATAGGGGAGCGTTACTAGTGGAGTTTCCCAGGAATAGGTTTTGGGTCCCTTATTGTACATTATATGTATAAACGATTTGGTCAATGGGATTATTAGTGATGTTAGTAAGTTTGCGGAAGACACTAAAATTGGACACCATATCTGGTCTAGGGGAGACGTCGGGATACTGCAGGAAGATAAGACAAATTGGTAGGTGAAATAACAAATGAACTTTGATATCTGAAAGTGCAAAGGGTTAAAAGTAGGCTCACACAACTCAAAAAAACCCGTATAGCTCAGATAAAAAAATTCAGAGAAAATAGAATATGAGGGGGCAGGGAATGCTAGTTAGTCTTGACCTTAAATCTAGAATAGTATAAGTTATATATATATATATATATATATATATATATATATATACCGCTACCTAATATATATATGCAGCTATAAAACCTGTTGTTTACCATCAAAATAGTAAATTAAACAGATCTATCATATGATTATTACAAGGATTAAAAAGTAAAAAAAAAAAAAAAAAGTTAATTATATGATTATTTCAAGGGTTAAAAAAAAAGGTAATCATTATATGAAAGTATAAGACCTGTTACCCACCATCAAAAATAAGTTAATAAAATGTTGGTTTGACATCGAGTCGGCGGCATCGAGTTGGGTTGGCATGGAGTCGGCGGCATGGAGTTGGCGGCATCTACTTGTCCCATTCCCTTACCCATAGATCGGTCACATATGAGCTCTGAGCTCTCCTCCGAGAGGGAAATAGCTGTCAATCGCGAGTCCAACACGTGATCCAAAGACCATGGTGAATCACACATGGATACACACATACATGGACACACGCACGAACACACACACACACACACACACACACACACACACACACACACACACACACACACACACACACACACACACACACACACACACACACACACATGCACACGCACACGCTCACACACATTCACAGATTCACACACACAAGGACCCACAATCAAATTATAAGCCATAATCAGTAACCATTGCAATTGTCAAATTATGTAAACAAATTGTGAAAGATCGATGGACCAAATATCATGAAGAAATGAACATTCTGACGGACAGTTTGGATTCATATCTGTAAGGTCATGTGTGTCGAACCTTTTAAGCTTTTACTCAAGAGTGATTGACGGGCTTCAAGAGAGAGAGAGAGAGAGAGAGAGAGAGAGAGAGAGAGAGAGAGAGAGAGAGAGAGAGAGAGAGAGAGAGAGAGAGAGAGAGAGAGAGAGAGAGAGAGAGAGAGAGAGAGAGAGAGAGAGAGAGAGAGAGAGAGAGAGAGAGAGAGAGAGAGAGAGAGAGAGAGAGAGAGAGATATTAGGTGAGGTGAGGTTCAAGTTACGTTTAGGTTAAATTTGGTAAGGTTAGATGAAGTGAGGTGATGATAGGTCACCTCAACGTTACGTTACGTTACGTTACGCAACGTTAATATGATGACTCAATGGCAACATCTCGTAATGTCTTCTACTCGTATATCTCACCAAAAGGGTACAGACACGAAGTTAAGATTACCGTCAGGCTTATACATAAACACCGGCTTCACATATGTTAACACACAACAGCCAATAGCCACACACATATTCGCTTTTGTATAGAGAGTAATAAAGAGAGAGTGAAAGAGAGAGCAAACAGTGAAATATAAAAACAAGCTGAAGTGTCATTCAACAATTTTGTCCACACAGTTCACGTGTTCACCACACCACTAAACAATTTTTCGATAAATTCTTACACTGTGGCACTCCAACACTTCTCTTTTTTTTCACTTTGTTGGATGGCAGAGTAATTCATACTTATTTATATTTCTAGCGGTGAAGGGGACAATTTTATTCAGCTGAGGGGAAACCCCAATATTCAAGGGCCATAGATAAAGCCGTGCCAAATGTATTAGGCAATAATTTCACGTTTCAATATTCCTATTTTCGAATTTATTGTAGATACTTTTTGTTAATAATACAACTTCTTATATTAACCAAGAATCCATGAGTTTCGCTCAATTTCGCAGATAGTCGCTCGTTCCTCGGGATTTGAAACAATAATTCTGTCGATAAGGCGATAAATTCTTCCTGGAATTGATTTCCATGGTTTTTCCTTGCGGATTTCTTCGGCCGAATACGACCAGATGGCGAAGTTCGTGTCCTTTGTCTGAGGGATCTTCCAGGGATTTTGACCAGTTACGAGTCTGAAGAGCACAATGCCGCAGGCCCACACGTCGTTGGGCTCTCCCAAGTATCGTCCTGTGAAGACTTCGGGGGCGATGTAGGCTGAAGTCCCGCAGATTCTTGTCAGGTACTCGCCTTTGACGAACTCGCCAGCAAGCCCGAAGTCTCCAATTTTAAGATCGTCCTTCTTGTTTAAAAAGAGATTGTCTGGTTTCAAATCTCTGTGTATGATGTTTCTGGAGTGTATATATCTGACTCCTTCGATGAGTTGCTTGAAATATAATCTCGTCCTTCTCTCTGAGACTCCTTTGGACCCGATTCTGTCTTCTAGTGTTTCGCCGTCAACATATTCCAGGAAAACGCACAAGTTTTCAGAATTCCTGTATTCGCCTAGGAAGGCTACGACGTTCTTATGTTCCAGTTTTCTGTGAATTTTGATCTCCTCGAGCTGTCGCTCAATATTATCAATCCTGATGGTTTTCTTGGCGCAAAGGAATCCAGAAGAAGCGTCTTGTACGAGCTTGACGGTAGCAAACCCGCCTCTTCCGAGGTGACGAACTTCTTTCCATCTCATCAGTGATTCAAAATTAAGAGAAACTTTCA
>NC_134801.1:26196225-26201225 GCF_046742065.1 Oratosquilla oratoria | reverse complement strand
GTTTCAGTATCACTGCGCTTCGATTCGTTACTCCGACTCTCTCGAGGGGGAGTTAGGTGTGTGTGCGCGTGTGAGGTCACAGTGTTACCCATAGATCGGTCATACGACCTTTGAGTGCTCTTTTGGGAGGAAAATAGCTGTCGATTACGAGTCCAGCACGTAATCCAAAGACCAAGACCAATGGTAACATTACCATCCCTTTTCGTTACTACATCTTTTTATTATTTTACATTCCTGTGGCTTATTTTTTCCTTATTACATCAAAAGCTACACTTTCCAGACATCTTCCACCAATAGCGTCATTTTTCATTTACCATTCTAAGGACTACCAAACCACTTAAAGCTTATATTCAAATATAGTCTTCCTTATTGAGTGAAAACATTTTCTCTTCTTCTTATTACCTCTTACCAAGTTTCCTCGTTAACTATTCTTGGGTTACATTCACTGTATATACCTACACATTGAATCTCCAGCTATACCAATTAGTTTCCGACGTATTTGTACATTCCCTCTTTCTGTATAGCATTCACAAAATTTACTTAAACAACTGATAAACTGTTTAACTTTGCTTTTAAGGCTTCGGATAAGTAGTCATAGTCTCTGAAATCATATAAAGATGTATTTTTTTTTCCTAACGTTATCCCTTAACAACTAAGTTTTCTGTTTACGAGTAAACATATTTTGTACATGTATAAGACATAAACAAGAGTTAGCAATTACATATAATCGTTGACTGATTAACCGAATGAATGGTTGAGTGAAAACGTAAGATTGACAGGACTGAACATAACAAAATTGCTTCCATGGAATTGATAGTCTCGTACGTACCCGTCGACTATAACCAATTATCGCCCTTCTTTGCACTAATCTGCAAAGTATCATATACCTACGCTATTGCTGGAATTGCCCATTGAATGCAAAATATTCCTTCCAATATATACATAAAGAATATCTTGTGCTAATCGCATATTCACCAAACACTATGCAATCCAATATTATTTATTTATTTATTCTTTATTCAACTATGACGGCTTTTAAGTCACTTTTAAGATCAGTCCTATAAAGCTCCACGTTTCTATTTCTTAAAAATTATCATCATATATTATAACCTGAATTGACCTGAACTTTGTAGTTCAATATTTCTTTGCATTTTCACTTATTCATGTTCATTGGTGACGGATTCTAATAACTTTTTTTTTAAGAGTTTGACACAAATGCCAGAAGAAAAAGACGAAGAAGAAGAAAAAGAAGAAGAACGCGAAGTAGAAGAAGAAGAACGCGAAGAAGAACGCGAAGAAGAACGCGAAGAAGAAGAAGAACGCGAAGAAGAAGAAGAAGAAGAAGAAGAAGAAGAAGAAGAAGAAGAAGAAAAAGAAGTAGAAGAAGAAGAAGAAGAAGAAGAAGAAGAAGAAGAAGAAGAAGAAGAAGAAGAAGAAGAAGAAGAAGAAGAAGAAGAAGAAGAAGAAGAAGAAGAAGAAGAACGCGAAGAAAAAGAACGCGAAGAAGATGAAGAACGCGAAGAAGAACGCGATAAACGTGAAGTAGAAGAAGAAGAAGAAGAAGAAAAAGAAGAAGAAGAAGAAGAAGTAGAAGAAGAAGAAGAAGAAAGGAACGGGGGCCCCCGAGAAACTCGAAAGGAACGGGGGCCCCCGAGAACGAGGAAAGGACGAGGGCCCCTAAGAACGAGGAAAGGACGGGGGCCCCCGAGAATGAGGAAAGGACGGCGGCCCCCGAAAATTTGCGAGGACGGGGGCCCCGAGAACTCGAGAGGACAGGGGCCCCCGAGAACGAGGAAAGGACGCGGGCCCCCGAGAAACTCGAAAGGACGGAGGCCCCAAAAGAACGAGACTGATGGCTGTCGCCGTCGCCGTCGCCGTCGCCTTCGTCGTCCTCGTCGTTGTCGTCGTCGTCGCCGTCGTCCTCGTCGTTGTGGTCGTCGTCGTCGTCGTCACACACACACACACACACACACACACACACACACACACACACACACACACACACACACTCGATGTCGCAGTTGGTAGTAGTACGGTGGTGCTCGCAGTACCTGGTTCGAATCCTGCCCAGGGCCGAAATTATTTCGGTATCGCTGTGCTTCGGGTCATTACTCTGATTCACGTGGGCGAGGAGTTGGGTGTGTGTGTGTGTGAAAGGTCATAGCATTACCTATAGATCGGTCATACGAGCTCTGAGCTCTCTTCCGAGAAGTAAATAGCTGTCGATCACGAGTCCAACACGTGATCCAAAGATCAAAGTGAATGCACACACACACGTACACACACACACACACACACACACACACACACACATGCACACACACACACACACACACACACACACATACACGCACACATACACAAACACACACACACACACACACACACACACACACACACACACACGCATATATACACTCGCATAGATACGGACACACAGACACAGATTAACACATATACACACACAGACATACTCACATACACACATACACACACATAGACACACACAAATACAGACACACACTCATTCAGAAACACACACAGACATACTCACCCAGACAATTGCACACACAGACACACTCACCCAGACAATTACACACGCAAACAAATCAAACACACACATACACACACACACACACACACACACACACACACACACACACACACACACACACACACACACACACACGCACACACGCACGCACGTAGGCACGCACGCACCCACGAACGCACGCACCCACGAACGCACACACACACACACACACACACACACACACACACACACACACATACAAACACAAACATACACTTACAGACGCACACAAAACACGTACAAAAAGAACCGTATACACAAACACATGTACACACACATGTGCACATACATGTAGACACACATGTATGCACATACACATATATACACAAATGTACACACGCACAATGTACACACAATGTGTACACACAGGTTCATAAATTCACATATACAAAAACATACATGTACACAAACACACATTTACCTATGCATGAACACACACAAATATATATACACACATATATACACACTCAAACACATATGCGTACACACACATGTACAAACATATGTAAACAAAACACACACATGTACAAACATATGTAAACACACACATGAATATGCACACATGTACCACAAACACATGAACACACACACAAGTACACACACATACATGTACATAGACACACATGTACATACATACACATGTACACACACACACATGTACATACACATCTAGCCGTGGAGAAGTTGAGCCGTGGAGCCGTGGAGCCGTGGAGCCGTGGAGCCGTGGAGCCGTGGAGCCGTGGAGCCGTGAAGCCGTGGAGAAGTGGAGCCGTGGAGCCGTAGAGAAGTGGGGTCGTGGAGTCGTGGAGCCGTGGAGAAGTGGAGTCGTGGAGCCTTGGACCCGTGGACCCGTGGACCCGTGGACCCGTGGACCCGTGGACCCGTGGACCCGTGGAGCCGTGGAGCCGTGGAGCCGTGGAGCCGTGGAGCCGTGTAGCCGTAGAGAAGTGTAGCAGTGGAGTAGTGGAGCCGTGGAGCCGTGGAGTCGTGGAGCCGTGGAGCCGTGGAGCCGTGTAGCCGTGGAACCGTAGACCCATGGACCCGTGGAACCGTGGACCCGTGGAGCCATGGAGCAGTGGAGCCGTGGAGCCGTGAAGCATTGGAGCAGTGGAGCCGTGGAGCCGTGGAGCAGTAGAGAAGTGAAGCCGTGGAGCCATGGGGAAGTGCAGTAGTGGATCAGTGGAGCCCTGGAGCCGTGGAGCCGTGGAGCCGTGGAGCCGTGGAGCCGTGGAGTCGTGGAGCCGTGGAGCCGTGTAGCCGTGGACCCGTCGACGCCTGGACTCGTGGACTCGTGGACCCGTGGACCCGCAGACCCGTGGTTCCGTGGAGAAGTGGAGAAGTGGAGCCGTGGAGCTGTGGAGAAGTGGAGTCGTGGAGCAGTGGAGCCGGGGAGCCGTGGAGCCGTGGAGCCGTGGAGCCGTGGAGCCGTGGAGCCGTGGAGCCGTGGAGCCGTGGACCTATGGACCCGTGGACCCGTGGAGCCGTGGAGCCGTGGAGCCGTGGAGCCGTGTAGCTGTGGAGACATGGAGCCATGGAGCCATGGAGCCATGGAGCTGTGGAGCCATGGAGCCGTGGAGAAGTGGAGCCGTGGAGCCGTGGGGCCGTGGAGAAGTGGAGTCGTGGAGCAGTGTAGCCGTGGAGTCGTGGAGCCGTGTAGCCGTGTAGCCGTGGGGCCGTGGAGCCGTGGAACAATGGAGTCGTGGGCCGTGGAGCCGTGGAGCCATGGAGCCGTGGATCCGTGGAGACGTGGAGAAGTGGACCCGTGGAGCCGTGGAGCCGTGGAGCCGTGGAGTCGTGGAGCCGGGTAGCCGTGGAGCCGTGGAGCCGTGGTGCTGTGGAGCCATGGAGCCGTGGAGCCGTGGAGCCGTGGAGCCGTGGAGCCGTGGAGCCATGGATCTGTGGAGCCGTGTAGCCATGGAGCCGTGTAGCCATGGAGCTGTGGAGCCATGGAGCCGTGGAGAAGTGAAACCGTGGACCCGTGGAGTAGTGGAGCCGTGGAGCCGTGGAGCCGTGGAGCCGTGGACCCGTGGAGCAGTGGAGCCGTGGAGCCGTGGAGCAGTAGAGAAGTGAAGCCGTGGAGCCATGGAGAAGTGCAGTCGTGGATCAGTGGAGCCGTGGAGCGCCGTGGTGCCGTGGAGCCGTGGAGTCGTGGAGCCGTGGAGTCGTGGAGCCGTGTAGCCATGGACCCGTGGACCCGTGGAGCCGTGGACCCGTGGACCCGTGGACCTGTGGACCCGTGGAGCCGTGGAGCCGTGGACCCGTGGAGAAGTGGAGCCGTGGAGCCGTGGAGAAGTGGAGTCGTGGAGCAGTGGAGCCGGGGAGCCGTGGAGCCGTGGAGCCGTGAACCCGTGGAGCCGTGGAGCCGTGGAGCCGTGGACCCGTGGACCCGTGGACCCGTGGAGCCGTG
>NC_134801.1:26181225-26183725 GCF_046742065.1 Oratosquilla oratoria | reverse complement strand
GAGCTGTGGAGCCGTGGAGCCATGGAGCCGTGTAGCCATGGAGCTGTGGAGCCATGGAGCCGTGGAGAAGTGGAACCGCGGAGCCGTGGAGCCGTGGTGAAGTGGAGTCGTGGAGCAGTGGAGCCGTGGAGCCGTGGAGCCGTGGAGCCGTGGAGCCGTGGAGCAGTGGAGCCGTGTAGCCGTGGAGCCGTGGAGCCGTGGAGCCGTGGAGCCGTGGAACCGTGGACCCGTGAACCCGTGGACCTGTGGACCCGTGGAACCCTGGAGCCGTGATGAAGTGGAGTCGTGAGGCCGTGGGGCCGTGGAGCCGTGGAGCAATGGAGTCATGGAGCCGTGGAGCCGTGGAGCCGTGGAGCCGTGGAGAACTGGAGCCGTGGAGCCGTGGAGAACTGGAGCCGTGGAGCCGTAGAGCCGTGGAGCTTTGGACTCGTGGAGCTGTGGAGCCGTGCAGACGTGGAGTCGTGGAGCCGTGGAGCCGTGGTTCCGTGGAGCCGTGGAGGCGTGGAGCCGTGGAGCCGTGGAGCCGTGGAGCCGTGGAGCCGTGGAGCCGTGGAGCCGTGGAGCCGTGGAGCCGTGGAGCCGTGGAGCCGTGGAGCCGTGGAGCCGTGGAGCCGTGGAGAAGTGGAGAAGTGGAGCCGTGGAGCCGTGGAGCCGTGGAGCCGTGGAGCCGTGGAGCCGTGGAGCCGTGGAGCCGTGGAGCCGTGGAGCCGTGGAGCCTTGGAGTCGTAGAGTCAGGGAGTTAGACGCTGCTGGAACCTTGGAGCCGTGGAGCCGTGGAGCCGTGGAGCCGTGGAGCCGTGGAGAAATGGAGCCGTGTAGCCATGGAGCTGTGGAGCCATGGACCCGTGGAGAAGTGCAGCCGTGTAGCCGTGGAGAAGTAGAGTCGTGGAGCAGTGGAGCCGGGGAGCCGTGGAGGCGTGGAGCCGTAGAGCAGTGGAGCCGTGTAGCCGTAGAGCCGTGGAGCCGTGGAGCCGTGGAGCCGTGGACCCGTGGACCCGTGGACCCGTGGAGCCCTCGAGCCGTGGTGAAGTGGAGTCGTGGAGCCGTGGAGTCGTGGAGCCGTGGAGCATTGGAGTCGTGGACCCGTGGAGCCGTGGAGCCGTGAAGCCGTGGAGTTGTGGATCCATGGAGCCTAGGAGCCGTGGAGAAGTGTACCCGTAGAGCCGTGGAGCCGTGGAGCCGTGAAGCCGTGGAGTTGTGGATCCATGGAGCCTAGGAGCCGTGGAGAAGTGTACCCGTAGAGCCGTGGAGCCGTGGAGAAGTGGAGCCGTGGAGCCGTGGAGCCTTGGGCCCGTGGAGCCGTGGATCCTTGGAGAAGTGGAGCCGAGGATCTGTGGAGAAGTGGAGCCGTGGAGTCATGGAGCCGTGGAGCCGTGAAGACGTGGAGCCGTGGACCCGTGGAGCCGTGTAGAAGTGGAGCCGTGGAGCCGTGGAGCCGTGGAGCCGTGGAGCCGTAGAGCCTTGCAGCCGTGGAGCTTTGGAGTCGTGGAGCTGTGGAGCCGTGCAGACGTGGAGTCGTGGAGCCGTGGAGCCATGGTGCCGTGGAGCCGTGGAGGCGTGGAGCCGTGGAGCCGTGTAGCCGTGTAGCCGTGTAGCCGTGGAGCCGTGGAGCCGTGTAGCCGTGGAGCCGTGGAGCCGTGGAGCCGTGGAGCCGTGGAGCCGTGGAGCCGTGGAGCCGTGGAGCCGTGGAGCCGTGGAGCCGTGTAGCCGTGTAGCCGTGTAGCCGTGGAGCCGTGGAGCCGTGGAGCCGTGGAGCCGTGGAGCCGTGGAGCGGTGGAGCTGTAGAGCCGTGGAGCCGTGGAGCCGTGGAGAAGTGGACCCGTGGAGCCGTGGAGCCGTGGAGCCGTGGAGCCGTGGAGCCGTGGAGCCGTGGAGCCGTGGACCCGTGGAGCTGTGGAGCCGTGGAGCCGTGGAGCCGTGGAGCCTTATAGTCATAAAGTCAGGGAGTTAGACGCTGCTGGAACCACAAAAAAACCACACCCACTCTCTCTCCTCTCTATCTCTCTCTCCTACTGTCTCTATGTATGTATCTATGCATCTCCATTTTGCCTATTTGTATCCCTTTCACTCTCTTCCTCTCTTTTTCTTATATTTTCTTTATCTATATATCCTTGTATATATATATATATATATATATATATATATATATATATATGTATATCTATATATCTATATACATATATATATATATATATGTATATATATATATATATTTATATATATATATATATATTGATAAGTATTTTAGACAAATTATTTGGATGACGACAAATATTTAACAAAATCAGGTATGAACATAGCTAAAATAACTAACAAGAGGATAGGTGATTTATTAAAGACTTCTGAAAAGAGAACCAATTCCGAAAACAGCGTCGTATACAAAATCCCGTGCAATAGTTGCTCAATGGCTTATTTTGGCGAATCGTCAAGAGGATTAGAAAAAAAGAATTTATGAACATAAAAAAGACATAAAATCACAAAAGACATCAAATTCTTTAGT
>NC_134801.1:26163725-26176225 GCF_046742065.1 Oratosquilla oratoria | reverse complement strand
GGGTTGGCATGGAGTCGGCGGCATCGAGTTGGCGGCATCTACCTGTCCCATTCCCTTACCCATAGATCAGTCACATATGAGCTCTGAGCTCTCCTCCGAGAGGGAAATAGCTGTCAATCGCGAGTCCAACACGTGATCCAAAGACCATGGTGAATCACACATGGATACACACACATATGGACACACGCAGGAACACACACACACACATACACACACACACACACACACACACACACACACATACACATACACACACACACACACACACACACACACACACACACACACACACACACACACACACACACACACACATGCACACGCACACGCTCACACACATTCACAGATTCACACACACAAGGACCCACAATCAAATTATAAGCCATAATCAGTAACCATTGCAATTGTCAAATTATGTAAACAAATTGTGAAAGATCGATGGACCAAATGTCATGAAGAAATGAACATTCTGACGGACAGTTTGGATTCATATCTGTAAGGTCATGTGTGTCGAACCTTTTAAGCTTTTACTCAAGAGTGATTGACGGGCTTCAAGAGAGAGAGAGAGAGAGAGAGAGAGAGAGAGAGAGAGAGAGAGAGAGAGAGAGAGAGAGAGAGAGAGAGAGAGAGAGAGAGAGAGAGAGAGAGAGAGAGTGGGAGAGAGAGAGAGAGAGAGAGAGAGAGAGAGAGAGAGAGAGAGAGAGAGAGAGAGAGAGAGAGAGATATTAGGTGAGGTGAGGTTCAAGTTACGTTTAGGTTAAATTTGGTAAGGTTAGATTAAGTGAGGTGATGATAGGTCACCTCAACGTTACGTTACGTTACGCAACGTTAATATGATGACTCAATGGCAACATCTCGTAATGTCTTCTACTCGTATATCTCACCAAAAGGGTACAGACACGAAGTTAAGATTACCGTCAGGCTTATACATAAACACCGGCTTCACATATGTTAACACACAACAGCCAATAGCCACACACATATTCGCTTTTGTATAGAGAGTAATAAAGAGAGAGTGAAAGAGAGAGCAAACAGTGAAATATAAAAACAAGCTGAAGTGTCATTCAACAATTTTGTCCACACAGTTCACGTGTTCACCACACCACTAAACAATTTTTCGATAAATTCTTACACTGTGGCACTCCAACACTTCTCTATTTTTTTTTTTCACTTTGTTGGATGGCAGAGTAATTCATACTTATTTATATTTCTAGCGGTGAAGGGGACAATTTTATTCAGCTGAGGGGAAACCCCAATATTCAAGGGCCATAGATAAAGCCGTGCCAAATGTATTAGGCAATAATTTCACGTTTCAATATTCCTATTTTCGAATTTATTGTAGATACTTTTTGTTAATTATGCAACTTCTTATATTAACCAAGAATCCATGAGTTTCGCTCAATTTCGCAGATAGTCGCTCGTTCCTCGGGATTTGAAACAATAATTCTGTCGATAAGGCGATAAATTCTTCCTGGAATTGATTTCCATGGTTTTTCCTTGCGGATTTCTTCGGCCGAATACGACCAGATGGCGAAGTTCGTGTCCTTTGTCTGAGGGATCTTCCAGGGATTTTGACCAGTTACGAGTCTGAAGAGCACAATGCCGCAGGCCCACACGTCGTTGGGCTCTCCCAAGTATCGTCCTGTGAAGACTTCGGGGGCGATGTAGGCTGAAGTCCCGCAGATTCTTGTCAGGTACTCGCCTTTGACGAACTCGCCAGCAAGCCCGAAGTCTCCAATTTTAAGATCGTCCTTCTTGTTTAAAAAGAGATTGTCTGGTTTCAAATCTCTGTGTATGATGTTTCTGGAGTGTATATATCTGACTCCTTCGATGAGTTGCTTGAAATATAATCTCGTCCTTCTCTCTGAGACTCCTTTGGACCCGATTCTGTCTTCTAGTGTTTCGCCGTCAACATATTCCAGGAAAACGCACAAGTTTTCAGAATTCCTGTATTCGCCTAGGAAGGCTACGACGTTCTTATGTTCCAGTTTTCTGTGAATTTTGATCTCCTCGAGCTGTCGCTCAATATTATCAATCCTGATGGTTTTCTTGGCGCAAAGGAATCCAGAAGAAGCGTCTTGTACGAGCTTGACGGTAGCAAACCCGCCTCTTCCGAGGTGACGAACTTCTTTCCATCTCATCAGTGATTCAAAATTAAGAGAAACTTTCACTTTCTTTGTAGTACGTGTTGTTTCTTCTTTCAACTCTGAAAATTTCCGTTTCTTACAATGCATCACGGACCTTTTCATTTCATCCAAAACGATTCCGACGATGATAAGGCTCCGTAGGATGCTTTTGTCGGTTTTATAGGTATCCTGACTATTTTCTTTCTGTGCGAGGAGCAGTCCAATCCTTTCGTTGAAGAATCCAAGGAGGACCATTAGCTCCATAACAGTGCACGCGCTGACAAAGGCTTTCACTCTTCGGTCAAAATCCCTGAAGTCCCTCAAAATGTCTTCGGGTTCCATGTTGTCGTCGTCTTGCAGGTCACTGTAAAAGCTTGAGAAATCGTTCGAGCGCATCTGCACAAAATTATATGATTATTTTTGCGCAGGTCATTCGCGTAGGAGAATGTCCCGGATAACTTGGATATGTCTTATAACAAACAAGTTCCCTCTACGCTTGTAGAAAAAAATATTGACAGGTATTCCCTCACTGCTCTTGTAGAAATGGCCGTCAGCCAAGTTAGCTAATAAGAACATTACCATTTCAGTAAACAGTATTAAAGTATTTTGTTGATAATAACCAGTCTTTTTATCCTTGGAGACAAGGTCACACAGAACAGGAGCTTCAAGGGTGATAGTAGAAATGAAGAATAAGAGAAGTTAAAATTGACATACAATCCAATATAGAAGTGTGTATGTGTCAGTCGATACAAGAATGTACTTGTGCTATATATATATTTCCTGTAATCAATGATTTTCCCTAACCGTAACTTTCCTATATTCGTATTACGGCTGTCAGTTTAATTAACTTTTTTCTTAACAATCGTTCATTTTTATCATAAATTCAAGAGATTATTCCTCCATACATAGTCAACTGCCAAAAACAGTTGTTGACGTCGCTGTGTTTATATATGATATATATATATATATGTATACAGATACATATATATATATATATATATATACATATACATATACACATATATATATACAGTATATATATATATATACATACATATATATACATATATGATATATATATATGTATACATATAGATATATATACATAAATATATACATATACATATGTATATACATATATATATATATATATATATATAAATTTATATACATATATATAGACATATATATAAACATATACATATGTATAAACATATATATACATATATATACATATATATATATATATAGATATATAGATATACATATATATATACATATATATATATATGTATATATGTATATATATATATATATATATGTATATATATATACATATATATATACATATATACATACATATATACATATACATACATATATATATTGTTACGGGCGGCTGGTATGTGAAGAGACGTTACGTATAACGTCTAAGTGCTTAAGAACCAGCGCACTTCTAGAAGCCACTGTAGGACTGAACTATCTGGTCAGGGCCTAGATAATTCGTAAGACTAGAAGTAAAGGTAACAAAGAAGATTCCAGGAAAGGAATATTAAACTAGCGATAAAACTAGTAAACGAAATTATTAATGGAAAATATTTACAGGCAATCAACACAAAAGAGAATGGGCAGTAGGGTCAATGGAACCGTTACATGATTACGAGAATATGGAAATTATCGTTCAAATAAGAAACAAGATAAGTATACAATATGGTACTATCTAAGTACAAAGAGTTCAGGAACATGCATCAAAATAAGTAATAAGTACAAATATAAGTAAAGTAATGCAATGTATATCAGACACGTAATGTAGGCAAAAAGGGTGATCACTTCACACCAATCGTCTCATGAATCTAAACCTTCTAGTTGTTATCAAGAGATCAATATGTGGGAATATGACAAGGAATGAGCGAATACCGCTGCTTATATACCATTGGACCGGAAACTGGATACTTCCGGTTAAGGGTGCGGGTGAGGAGGAGGGTAAGTTAACACGTCAACATGGGTAGTTTTAGGACCCTCGACTTGCTTGAACAATCTATTTATTTAGTAACTGTCAAATCTGTGCGCTCCGAACTATTCAGGATTTCGCTTGTCTGTTTGTTCTACAAGAGTGCGCACCTCTCCGCACGTAGGCAAGATTACATATAGTGGACGGGCGTTACTGCTTAACATTGTTACAATACATACATAGACAAGAAATATGAACATAGTTATGTAATACAAAGGAACACAATTCTATAACATAATTACACATATGACGTAATATCTAATATTACGTTACACCTCCACCGTTTGGGAAAGCTTTTCACTTTCTGTTGAAAAGCTACGTTCTAGAAGTACGGAGTAGTTCTTCTGCGCAGGGGACAGCTTCTTGCTGTAGTAGGCGATAGCGTGAAGAACTTCATTGTGTTCTTGCAAGAGGGCGGCACCGATACCGGTGTCGCTGGCGTCGACTTGCAGAAGAAAGGGTCGTTGGAAATCGAGTGCCCTTAGAACTGGTGCGTTAGTGAGAAGGGACTTCAGGTTTTTGAAGGCCGTCTCACAGGTAGGTGTCCACACGAAGTCGTGGTCTTTTCTCAACAGGTCAGTCAATGGTTCTGCTACATCTTGTTTCTCAGATAAGTGTCCTACTTTTTTCTTAAGATTTTGTAGTATCTGAGAGTTTTCCAAGGAAATCTCAGGAGGATTAGGCAGGTTATCAGGAGGCTCTTCCGATTCTATTGTGGTAGAGCTGCAAACTGGAATTGGATCTCTGGAATGATAAGGTTTTAAGGTATTTATGTGACAGAGACGGGAACTCTTTCTTCTGTCTGGAGTTTTGATTATGTAGTTGAGATCACTGGCTCTGGACAAGACTTCATAGGGTCCTTTGTATTTAGCCTGCAATGGATCTCCTGGTATGGGAAGATAAAGTAACACTTGATCTCCTGGAGAGAAAGTTCTAAGTTTAGAATTTTTATCATACCGACCTTTCATTACTCGTTGAGCATTCGTCAAGTTCTCTCTTGCCAACTTCCAAGCTTCTAACAACTTCTCGGTGACCTGGGACACGTATTTCAAAGAAGGAACTGGTGGTTCTTCTTTCATCCATTGTTCATGAAGTATCTTTAGGGGGCCACGGACTTCATGACCGAAGACTAATTCTGACGGGCTGAATCCAAGGCTTTCTTGAATTGTTGTTCGGGTGGCGAACAACAAAAAGGGGAGTCCGTCTTCCCAATTTCGAGTGTTCTCAGCACAGAAGATTCTTAACATTGTCTTGAGCGTGTGGTGAAAGCGCTCTAGAGCACCTTGTGATTGAGGATGATAGGCGGAGGAAGTTACATGATTTATACCTAGTGTTACAAGAGTTTCTCTAAACTTGTTGGAAAGAAAATTACTTCCTTGATCACTTTGAATGTTCTTAGGAAATCCTACCATAGTGAAATATTTCAACATTTCTCTGATTATGTTTTGAGCTTTAATATTTTTCAAAGGAATTGCTTCTGGAAAACGAGTGCTCATACACATGATTGTGAGAATGTACTGATTTCCTTTACTTGAAGGAGGTAAAGGTCCTACACAGTCAATAAGAACTTTTTTAAATGGCTCTTCCATTACAGGAATGGGATGGAGTGGAGCTTCTACAATTTTCTGGTTGGGCTTACCTACAAGTTGACATGTATGACATGTTTTACAATATTGGGCAACATCTTTGACAACCGTGGGCCAATGGAAATGTTGGGTTATGTTGAACAAGGTCTTGCTTACCCCTAAGTGACCTGCTAAGGGAGTATCATGAGCCAATCTTAGAACATTATTCCTGAAACCAAGAGGGAGGACTATTTGATTCCTTACTTGCCATGGCTGGTCAGCGGTTGCGGTGGATGCTCTCCATTTTCGCATTAGGACTCCGTTTTCTATATAGAAACCTCGTGACATATTTTCAACTTCTTCTGGAGATGAAACAATCTCGTACAAATTTTAAAGAGAATGATCTGACTTCTGTTCTTTGATTAATTCTGCTCTAGATAGAGAAACTGGTGAAGAAGAAGATGGGTCAGTTTGGGAGAATAGGGATTCTAAATTATAGGTCTCCTCTTCAGATTTCTTGTACTGAGATCTGGTCACAGCACAAGCGGGAAACAACTGTAAGTTATCTGAAGGTTCTACTGAGGTCTTAGGGTTATTTGTTATTAAGGGAGAAATGACTTTGCTTCCAGCGATGTCATTGGCCAACAATAAGGATATTCCTACTATGGGAAGAGAGTCTACTACTGCTACTTTAACCATTCCGGTTGTTAAATCAGACCGCAAGAAAACATTATGTAATGGACATTTTACAATTCCTCCAACTCCTTCTATCAATATATCATAACCTGTATATGACTCACCCAGATTCTGCAAGACAGAATTTAAAATCAGACTTTGCTTTGCTCCTGTGTCTCGGAGTATGGAAATAGGATATTGTTGTGAACTACTACTAGGAGATATAGTTCCTGAAGATACAAATGGTTTGAAACAAGGATCATGATTTGATGAGGGGGGTTCTACATTACTTGACAATACCGGCTTCTTTGGTAGTTTATCCTGAATAGAGGATTTTGAATCATCTGATTTTATATTACTTACAAGAGTTGGTGTCTTATTGGAGAATGAGGGTGTCAGTCTCTTTCTGCAATTAGAAATGTGATGGCCAACCTGTTTACAATATGAACAAGTTACAGGGGGATTAGTCTTAAACCTTTCCATTCTTTGCCAAGGTTGGTTTGGAGGATATTGATTGAAATCAGACCTGTAACTGAAATGTGATGGGCTAGACTGATTTTCAAAGTGTTTCTTTGGGGACCAAGGATCAGAGTATTTTGTTGAATCTGGAATATGTGACTTTGACTTTTGGGATTCCATTTGTCTTGACTTAGGTTTATGATTTAGTGTGAACTCATCAGCCAGTACAGCAGCTTTAGTTAAAGTTTCGGGAACATGATCATCTATAAAAATCCTAAGATCTGTCTCTAAGGTATTCTTAAACTGCTCCAATAAAATCAACTGTTTAAGTCTATCTAAGGTGTCCGTTTCACTAGCCAAACACCACCTATTGAATAACCTCTCTTGTTGAGCCGCATATTCTACGTATGTTAACTGAGGTGTCTTCCTATAATTACGGAATTTCTGTCTATAGGCCTCTGGTATTAGTTCATAAGCTTTTAAAATACAAACTTTCATATTATCATACTCGCTTTCTGCTTCTGAAAGAGAAGTATAAATTTGCTGAGCCTTACCCTTAAATTGTGTTTGAATGATTAATGGCCAATTTTCTTTAGGGATTTGTAACTGTTGCGCCAATTTTTCCCACTGAAGAAAGAAAATTTCTGGCTCTCCCTCTGAAAATATGGGTAAAAGTTTTACATACTTGGAAATATCTATACGACCTTCCTGAACTACGGGTTGTCTATCAACAATCCTAGCTTCTACTTCTGCCTTCTTTAATTCTAACTCTGCCAATTTGACTTTAGTTTCGTCTTCTCTAGCTTTAAATTCTGCCTCAATTTGCATTTGTTTCAGTTTAGTTTCCTCCTCTTTAGCTACTTGTTTCGCTTTAGCTTCCTCTTCTCTAGCTCTAAATTCCGCCTCAATTTGCATTTGTTTCAGTTTAGTTTCCTCCTCTTTAGCTTTAAATTCTGCCTCAATTTGCATTTGTTTCAGTTTAGTTTCCTCCTCTTTAGCTTTAAATTCTGCCTCAATTTGCATTTGTTTCAGTTTAGTTTCCTCCTCTTTAGCTTTAAATTCTGCCTCAATTTGCATTTGTTTCAGTTTAGCTTCCTCCTCTTTAGCTTTAAATTCTGCCTCAATTTGCATTTGTTTCAATTTAGCTTCCTCCTCAAAATCTACTCTCCTGACCTTTAATTCAATCTCCTTAATCTTAAGTTCGGTTAGTCGTGCCTCTATTTCTAACCTATTTGAAGGAATTTGTATAGCTGTAATCTCTTCTGGAGATAAGATCTCATCTTCGATCAGATTTTCAACGAGTTCCTGAAGTAATTTTTTCTTTCGCAAACTTGTATCAATGTCTACTCCAAAGTGCTTGCCTATTTCTATCAAAGTGTCTTTAGTTTGTTTCTTTAAGAAACTTACCTTGGGATTTTGAACGAATTCTTGAACTATATCATCCATCTCTATAAGAATGTGTTAAATACCTGATCCAATATCCTGGCAAGGTCGCCACTTTGTTACGGGCGGCTGGTATGTGAAGAGACGTTACGTATAACGTCTAAGTGCTTAAGAACCAGCGCACTTCTAGAAGCCACTGTAGGACTGAACTATCTGGTCAGGGCCTAGATAATTCGTAAGACTAGAAGTAAAGGTAACAAAGAAGATTCCAGGAAAGGAATATTAAACTAGCGATAAAACTAGTAAACGAAATTATTAATGGAAAATATTTACAGGCAATCAACACAAAAGAGAATGGGCAGTAGGGTCAATGGGACCGTTACATGATTACGAGAATATGGAAATTATCGTTCAAATAAGAAACAAGATAAGTATACAATATGGTACTATCTAAGTACAAAGAGTTCAGGAACATGCATCAAAATAAGTAATAAGTACAAATATAAGTAAAGTAATGCAATGTATATCAGACACGTAATGTAGGCAAAAAGGGTGATCACTTCACACCAATCGTCTCATGAATCTAAACCTTCTAGTTGTTATCAAGAGATCAATATGTGGGAATATGACAAGGAATGAGCGAATACCGCTGCTTATATACCATTGGACCGGAAACTGGATACTTCCGGTTAAGGGTGCGGGTGAGGAGGAGGGTAAGTTAACACGTCAACATGGGTAGTTTTAGGACCCTCGACTTGCTTGAACAATCTATTTATTTAGTAACTGTCAAATCTGTGCGCTCCGAACTATTCAGGATTTCGCTTGTCTGTTTGTTCTACAAGAGTGCGCACCTCTCCGCACGTAGGCAAGATTACATATAGTGGACGGGCGTTACTGCTTAACATTGTTACAATACATACATAGACAAGAAATATGAACATAGTTATGTAATACAAAGGAACACAATTCTATAACATAATTACACATATGACGTAATATCTAATATTACGTTACAATATGTATATATATAATGTATATGTATATATACATATGTATATGTATATATACATATGTATATATATATATATATATGTATATATATATATATATATATATAAGTAAATTTAGGGAGAAGGTTTTCTTGAAGACATTTTCTATCGAATACAGCATACTCGGCGTTAGTAATATTTTTTAATACTTTCAATCCTTCTCCATAAATTTCTTTCCGTAGGGGGAAGGGAGAACACTACGTTACCATATGAATCCATGATATATTTGGAAATAAAAATACATAACTTACAACGTTACGCCTATACTTTAGGCATCTTCTGATAATATATGATTATATATGACACTATATGAATCAATGGGAGAGGTGCTCTTAGTTTCTCCTTGGGGTGTCCCATATGGCTCCAAGGTTCCACACATATTTCGTTGTATATATTTATTTCTGGCTGAAGATACCTTATCAATACTGTTTCCATTCACTTTAGTTTTCTTTTATTGTTGTCTTTTGCTAGTATTATTCTGTTTTCATTCAGGTCCTCCTGCGAAATGCTAGTTTTATATACTTTTGTGGTGTGTAATTTTATTGCCCCGTTTTGCCTATGGTATACGAGTCTTTGTGATAAAGTTTCGGTTGTGTGACCAATAACCTTCATTACAAAGTGCACCGTCTTTGTTAAATTGAACGAGTATTTGTACACTACATTTCAATGTTTTCATTTTTCTTTGACTCGTGCTATGTTTTTTTCATGACAAGAGATGAAGTTGTAGCGCTGCGATAATAGATGATTAGTTTCAAGCATTAAAAAGAAGATTACAAACGCCAAGTATGTTGTATTATTCAACGGAAAATGTCTTCAAGAAAACCTGCTCCCTAAATTTATTAACATACCACTTCATGACAGAGCAGTGCAGCAAAAACAGTTTACACTTGACTTCAGACGGATGTTGTTGTACAAGCGGATGGAACAAAAGAAAACACTCAAAATCTTAACCACGGAATTAGACAAAGCTTTGGAAGAATTCCGTAACTGTAACATTGCTTTTAACCTACGCGACAAAACTGAGAGGACCTTAAAACATAGTCTCTCTATGCACACCAACGCCACAAAAGAAACTGAGCCGCCTATACGGAAGCAAGATTTTACTTCAGAAAAGCACGGACGGCTACGTCAACCTTTCAGACTACACTCTCTCCGATAGTCAGAAACAATTCCTTAATTTAGGATTGAAATGCAATTACATGCACGAATTCAAGAAACCCAAGAAAACCCGTTGAACTAGAATTACTAAACAGAAATTTGTGTGAACTGGAAAAAAGAAAGTAAAATTGACATGAACCTAAACGTGAAGGAACAATTACAAGCTGAAAGTACCAAGCACAGAGCTTTTAGCTGTGGTTCCCTTCTCACAGCCGAGTTACGTTAAGCAGCTAAAATCTGTGAGAACAAAGACATTGTGATTCATAGGGCTGATAAACCAGACTTGTTCGTTATACTCAACCGCTCAGAATACTTAAGATAAGGTAGATAATCTATTACAGGACACGTCCAAGTTCTTACGAATCAAAAGGAACACAGTAGGTCAAATCCGTCAAAATTTACTGCTTTAATAGACAATCCTAATGCAGTGATCAGCGAATTCAAATTCCACCAATTACAAGGACGCTATGAACCAGGAACATTTATGGTAAGTCAAAACGCACAAACCTGGACACAAACTAAGACCCATCATACTCCCACTTACCAAGTGGCAAAACAGCTCAAAGATCTCATTACTCCGTACATTCCAACTTTCCATGCTCTCAGATCTACGCATGAATTTGTAGATGTACTTAGGAGTAGATCTCAAGGACTTCTACCATTCCATTGAAGAATTGGCGGGTTACCCAAGCCTTAGTATTGCGGCGCCACATAACCAGCAACGAACTTTTTTGCACTTGATTTCTTGCGAATACACGGGGATTGTCTGAATGATAAACCAGCGGGGGCTTAATCTTGCAATCACCACTGGCATTTGCACAAAACAGTATTATGAGACGATCTTTTCACGAGTTTATGACCAGACAGTGCTTTTTCTTCTTTAGTGATGTAGGTACTGTTTGGAAGCTTCTTCTTCTTCCAGTAGGAGAGAGAGATAGAGAGGAGAGTGGTTTTTTTTTTTTGTGGTTCCAGCAGCGTCTAACTCCCTGACTCTACGACTCCAAGGCTCCACGGCTCCACGGCTCCACGGCTCCACGGCTCCACGGCTCCACGGCTCCACGGCTCCACGGCTCTACAGCTCCACCGCTCCACCGCTCCACGGCTCCACGGCTCCACGGCTCCACGGCTCCACGGCTCCACGGCTCCACGGCTCCACGGCTCCACGGCTCCACGGCTCCACGGCTCCACGGCTCCACGGCTACACGGCTCCACGGCTCCACGGCTCCAGGGCTGTACGGCACCACGGCTCCACGACTCCACGTCTGCACGGCTCCACAGCTCCACGACTCCAAAACTCCACGGCTGCAAGGCTACACGGCTCTACGGCTCCACGGCTGCAAGGCTACACGGCTCTACGGCTCCACGGCTCCAGTTCTCCACGGCTCCACGGCTCCACGGGCCCACGGCTCCACGGCACCACGACTCCACGGCGCCACGACTCCACAGCCCCACGACTCCAAAGCTCCACGGCTGCAAGGCTACACGGCTCTACGGCTCCACGGCTCCAGTTCTCCACGGCTCCACGGCTCCACGGCTCCACGGCTCCACGGCTCCACGGCTCCACGGCTCCACGGCTCCACGGCTCCACGGCTCCACGGCTCCATGACTCCACGGCTCTACTTATCCACAGCTCCATGGCTCCATTTCTCCACGGGTCCACGGGTCCACGGGTCCATGGGTCCACGGGTCCACGAGTCCATGGGTCCACGGGTCCAAGGCTCCACGGCTCCACGGTTCCACGGCTCCACGGCTCCACGGCTGCACGGCTCCACGGCTCCACGGCTGCACGGCACAATGGGTCCACGGCTCCACGGCTCCACGGGTCCACGGCTCCATGGCTCCATGGCTCCACGGCTCCACGGCTACCCGGCTCCACGGCTCCACGGCTCCACGGCTCCGCGATTCCACGGCTCCACGGCTCCACTACTCCACTGCTACACTTCTCCACGGCTCCACGGCTCCACGGCTCCACGGCTCCACGGCTCCACGGGTCTAAGGCTCCTCGACTCCACTTCTCCACGGCTCCACGACTCCACGACCCCACTTCTCTACGGCTGCACGACTCCACTTCTCC
>NC_134801.1:26153725-26156225 GCF_046742065.1 Oratosquilla oratoria | reverse complement strand
TTTTGTCCACTGCTAGTGTAGAAGGTAGCATTTTATTAATTACAAATGAAGATATACAATCTGGTGACCATTGACCATAAGAGATATTGTAATTTGGAAAATTGTATATCAAAGAGGATTCTACCATTTTTCTTCTGAAACTGCATTTAGATTTGTAAATTGTTTCAGCATCGTCCCAATTCATCCTACGGTTTTTGTTGGGGACATGCTGAAATACGGCGGAATTTTCCTTCCCATATTTGACTGAGTTCTTATGTTCTTTGACCCTGGTGGTGAGGTCTCTACCCGTTTGGTCCCCAATATACATCCTTGCAATCTAAACAAGGTAACTTATAAACCCCAGGAGTTGTACTACTCTTGGATCTATTATATGTATATTGACAACTTTACTGAACAAGTTGTTGGGATAATTGAAGATAAAATTGACTTTTTTCTTTTGGTAACAAATGAGACAAGTCATTAATTGATTTATTATAAGGTAATCTTATGCAACGATTATCCCACTTATGAATCATGGCGGAATGGGAATATGATTTGTAAAAACTAGTTTTGGCCTTACTAAGAGCTTTTCGTAAAAACCACGACGGGTATCCTAATTCTGTTAATTGACTTCTTACTGAAATTAGTTCCATGTCTAAATACTGTGAACTACAAATTTTCAAAGCCCGTAGGAATAGGCCTGAAGTAACGCTATATTTCATTTTGTCTGGATAGTGGCTAAAGAAATGTAGGTAGCTCCCTGTGTGTGTGGGCTTCCTATAAAATGTGAACGATAAAGACTCCGCATTTCTAATTATTAAGATGTTTAAAAAAGGTAGCTTATGATCTATTTCCCATTCCACCTTGAATTTGATGATGTTCGTTAGGTGATTGAGTTTGCTGTAGAATTCTTGGAAGGAAACCCATTCATCGTCCCAAATCGTAAAGATGTCATCAACATATCTGTGCCAAAACATTGCGGGTGGTTTAATTCCCGGTAGTAGCACTGATTCAAAATAATACATATATAAATTGGCTAGAACTGGAGTGAGATTAGAGCCCATGGAACATCCAAATTTCTTTTTAAAGTAAATATCTTTTAAATGTATATATATATATATATATATATATATATATATATATATATATATATATATATATAAATATGTATATATATATATATATATATATATATATATATATATTTACACAATGATATTTAGATAAAGAAAATATAAGAAAAAGAGAGGAAGAGAGAGAGTGAAAGAGATGCAAATAGGCAAAATGGAGATGCATAGATACATACATAGAGAGAGTAGGAGAGAGAGAGCGAGAGGAGAGAGAGTGGGTGTTTTTTTTTTTTTTTTTTTTGTGGTTCCAGCAGCGTCTACCTCCCTGACTGTACGGCTCCACGGCTCCACGGCTCCACGGCTCCACGGCTCCACGGCTCCACTGCTCCACGGCTCCACTTCTACACGGCTCCACGGCTCCACGGCTCCATAGCTCCACGGCTCTACAGCTCCACGGCTCCACGGCTCCACGGCTCCACAGCTCCACGGCTCCACGGCTCCACGGCTCCACGGCTCCACGGCTACACGGCTACACGGCTACACGACTACACGGCTCCACGGCTCCACGGCACCATGGCTCCACGGCTCCACGACTCCACGTCTGCACGGCTCCACAGCTCCACGACTCCAAAGCTCCACGGCTGCAAGGCTCCACGGCTCCACGACTCCAAAGCTCCACGGCTCCACGGCTCCACGGCTCCACTTCTCCACGGCTCCACGGCTCCACGGCTCCAGTTCTCCACGGATCCACGGCTCCACGGCTTCACGGCTCCACGGCTCCACGGTTCCATGACTCCACGGCTCCATTCCTCCACAGCTCCACGGCTCCATTCCTCCACGGGTTCACGGGTCCACGGGTCCATGGGTCCACGGGTCCATGGGTTCAAGGCTCCGCGGCTCCACGGTTCCACGGCTCCACGTCTCCACGTCACAATGGCTCCACGGCTCCACGGCTCCACGGCTTCACGGCTCCACGGCTCCATGGTTCCACGGCTCCACGGCTCCACGGCTCCACGGCTCCACGGCTCCACGGCTCCACGGCTCCACGACTCCATGACTCCATTGCTCCACGGCTCCACGGCTCCACGGCTCTACGGCTACACGGCTCCACGGCTCCACGGCTCAACGGCTCCCCGGCTCCACTGCTCCACGACTCCACGGCTCCACGGCTCCACCTCTGCACGGCTCCATGGCTCCACAGCTCCATGGCTACACGGCTCTATGGCTCCACGGCTCCACGGCTCCACGGTTCCAGCAGCGTCTAACTCCCTGACTCTACGACTCCAAGGCTCCACGGCTCCACGGCTCCACGGCTCCACTTCTCCACGGCCCCACGGCTCCACGGCTCCACGGCTCCACGGCTCCACGGCTCCACGGCTCCACGGCTCTACAGCTCCACAGCTCCACGGCTCCACGGCTCTATGGCTCCACGGCTCCTCGGCTACACGGCT
>NC_134801.1:26118725-26141225 GCF_046742065.1 Oratosquilla oratoria | reverse complement strand
AGCCATGGAGCCGTGGAGAAGTTGAGCCGTGGAGCCGTGGGGCCGTGCAGAAGTGGAGTCGTGGAGCAGTGGAGCCGTGGAGCCGTGTAGCCGTGGGGCCGTGGAGCCGTGGAACAATGGAGTCGTGGAGCCGTGGAGCCGTGGAGCCGTGGAGACGTGGAGAAGTGGACCCGTGGAGCCGTGGAGCCGTGGAGTCGTGGAGCCGGGTAGCAGTGGAGCCGTGGAGCCGTGGAGCCGTGGAGCCGTGGAGCCGTGGAGCCGTGGAGAAGTGGAGCCATGGAGCCATGGACCCGTGGAGTCGTAGATTCGTGGAGCCGTGGAACCATGGAACCGTGGACCCATGGAACCGTGGAGCCGTGGAGCCGTGGAGAAGTGGACCCGTGAACTCGTGGAGCCGTGGAGCCGTGGAGCCGTGGAGCCGTGGAGCCGTGGAGCCGTGGAGCCGTGGAGCCGTGGAGCAGTGGAGGATTGGAGCCGTGGAGCCGTGGAGCAGTAGAGAAGTGAAGCCGTGGAGCCATAGAGAAGTGCACTCGTGGATCAGTGGAGCCGTGGAGCCGTGGAGCCGTGGAGCCGTGGAGCCGTGGAGCCGTGGAGCCGTGGAGCCGTGGAGCCGTGGACCCGTGGACCCGTGGACCCGTGGACCCGTGGAGCCGTGGACCCGTGGACCCGTGGACCCGTGGAGAAGTGGAGCCGTGGAGCCGTGGAGAAGTGGAGTCGTGGAGCAGTGGAGCCGGGGAGCCGTGGAGCCGTGGAGCCGTGGAGCCGTGGAGCCGTGGAGCCGTGGAGCCGTGGACCCGTGGACCCGTGGAGCCGTGGAGCCGTGGAGCCGTGGAGCCGTGGAGCTGTGGAGCCGTGGAGCCATGGAGCCTTATAGCCATGGAGCTGTTTAGCCATGGGGCCGTGGAGAAGTGGAGCCGTGGAGCCGAGGAGCCGTGGAGAAGTGGAGTCATGGAGCAGTGAAGCCGGGGAGCCGTGGAGCCGTGGAGCCGGGGAGCCGTGCAGCCGTGGAGCAGTGGAGCCGTGTAGCCGTGGACCCGTGCAGCCGTGGAGCCGTGGGACCGTGGACCCGTGTAGCCGTGGAGTCGTGGAGCCGTTTAGCCGTGGAGCCGTGGAACCGTGGACTCGTGGACCCGTGGACCTGTGGACCCGTGGAGCCGTGGAGCCCTGGAGCCGTGGTGAAGTGGAGTCGTGGAGTCGTGGAGTCGTGGAGTCGTGGAGTCGTGGAGCCGTGGGGCCGTGGGGCCGTGGAGCCGTGGAGCTTTGGAGTCGTGGAGCCGTGGAGCCGTGGAGCCATGTAGCCATGGAGCCGTGGAGCCGTGGAGCCGTGGAGCCGTGGAGCCGTGGAGTCGTGGAGCCGGGTAGCCGTGGGGCCGTGGAGCCGTGGAGCCATGGAGCCGTGGAGCCGTGGAGCCGTGGAGCCGTGGAGCCGTGGAGCCGTGGAGCCGTGGAGCCGTGGAGCCATTGTGCCGTGGAGCTGTGGAGCCGTGGAACCGTGGAGTCGTGGAACCTTGGACCGGTGGACCCGTGGACGAATGGACCCGTGGACCCGTGGAGAAATGGAGCCGTGGAGCTGTGGAGAAGTAGAGCCGTGGAGCCGTGGAGCCGTGGAGCCGTAGAGAAGTGTAGCAGTGGAGTAGTGGAGCCGTGGAGCCGTGGAGCCGTGGAGCCGTGGAGTCATGGAGCCGTGGAGCCGTGAAGCCGTGAGCCCGTGGAGCCGTGGAGCCGTGGAGCCGTGGAGAACTGGAGCCTTGCAGCTGTAGAGCCGTGAAGCCTTGTAGCCGTGGAGCTTTGGAGTCGTGGGGAGCTGTGGAGCCGTGCAGACGTGGAGTCGTGGAGCCGTGGAGCCGTGGAGCCGTGGAGCCGTGGAGCCGTGGAGCCGTGGAGCCGTGGAGCCGTGGAGCGGAGGAGCTGTAGAGCCGTGGAGCCGTGGAGCCGTGGAGCCGTGGAGCCGTGGAGCTGTGGAGCCGTGGAGCCGTTTAGCCGTGGAGCCTTGGAGTCGTAGAGTCAGGGAGGTAGACGCTGCTGGAACCACACACAAAAAAGCACACCCACTCTCTCTCTTCTCTATCTTTCTCTCCTAGTGTCTCTATGTATGTATCTATGCATCTCCATTTTGCCTATTTGCATCTCTTTCACTCTCTGTCTTCCTCTCTTTTTCTCATATTTTCTCTATCTAAATATCAGGAAAAGGAGAAGGAGTACGAAAAGAAGCTGAAGGAGGAGTGGGAGGGGAGAAAAGGATGGAGCAGAGAGGGGTGTGGAGGAGGAATGGGGATGGTTCAAGGAGGGAGTCTTAAAGTGTGCAAGGATGGTGTGTGGAACAAGAAGGACAGGGGGAAATAGAAGAAAGGGTAGTGAATGGTGGGATGAGGAAACAAAGAAGGTTGTAAAAGAGAAGAAGCGAGCATTCACAGATTGGTTACAAAAGAGGACGGGGGAGTCATATGAGACGTACAAAGAAAAGAAAAGAGAAGTAAAGCAAAAGGTAAAGGAGGCAAAGAGGAGAGCAGATGTGAAATGGGGTAGGAGTATGACAGAAAATTTTGAAAGTAATAAAAAGATGTTTTGGAAAGAAATTAAGAGAGGAAGAGGAGGCGAATCAAGTAGGGAAGAAAAGGTAAAAGGTACAGATGGAGAGATGATAATGGAAGAGATGGCAGTAAGGGGAAGATGGGCAGAATATTTTAGGGAGTTGCTAAATGTGGACTAGTAAATGTGGACTAGTAAAAGAGGTATGGAAGGCAGATGTGGAGGGAGTGAACATGAGGGGACGTCCTAGGATGAGGTGGATGGATGGGGTGAAGGGGGCTTTGGGGAAGAGGGGAATGTCTGTTGAGGAAGGAAGGGAGAGGACGGAAGACAGAGGTGAGTGGAGAATGGTTGTATATGGATGATGTTGTGACTGCATGAGGAGGAATGGGCGGGGGGGGTGGGGGGGTGGGGTAGTATGTGTGAGTAAATTTTGACGCAGCCCGAAGGGATTTCTCCCCGTCCTCGCCTTATATGCAAAGGGGGACGGAGAGGGGGGGTCGCCGATTAAATGAAGCGGCCTTGCTGTGGATGTACTGTGTCTTGCGACACTGCTTCTGACCCAGGGCGGTGGGCAGGGTGCAGGGATGACCCGTCATCCAGGAGGTGCTCAGATGAGAGGGAGGGTGGGAGGGGTGTGGAGTGTATTTAGGGATGAAATGGGTGGGAGTGTTTTTATGCCTTTCCCTTTTTGGCTACCTCCCTTGGAAGGGGGGAAAAAGCCTTGGTATATGTATGTATGTATGTACAGTATATATGTATGTATGTATATATATGTATATGTACATGTATATACATACATACATATACATCTATATATACTCGTATATACATACATACATATATATACACATATATACATATATATATATATATATATATATATATATATATATATATATATATATATATATATATATATATATATATATATATATATGCACATATCTGTATATATACATATATATATATGCATACATCGATATATATATATATATATATATGCATACATCGATATATATATATATATGTATATATATATAAATATATATAAATAAATATACATACATATATACACATATATATATGCATATATATACATATATATACATATATATATGTATGTATGTATATATATATATATATATGTATATATATATGCATATCGATACATATATACATATATATATATACACATATATACATATACATATATATATAAAAATATATATACATATATATATATACATATACAAATATATATATACATATTACAAAGGATTACAAAGGCGGAGCATGCCGACAGGAGACCTTTTGGTCCATATCTAGGTCGGATGCGAAAAAATAATAATAATAATAAAATAATAAATAAAAACTATAATAATGTAAATAACAAATATAATACATAAATAAATGCATAGGTATAGTTAAATAATAAACAAACAGGTAAATAGTAAATAATAATAAATTGACATATAACTAATAATAAATGAAAATCAGACAGACAAATGATAACAAAACAAAAACAAATAATACAAAATAAATTATAATCATTACAGCATCTTGCTTAGGTGTTTATCTAAATGATTCTTAAAGCTTCGAACTGAACTACATTGCACTACCTGTGCAGGAAGTTTATTCCATTCATTAACTACACGGTTGGCAAAGTTGTTTCTACCTACTTCCAAATTGAATCTATTTCCGGACAGTTTAAGACCATTGTTTCTTGTCTGATTCTCATTCAATGTGAAAATTTGGTCACTTTTGATGTTGTCAATTCCCTTTAAAATATTAAAGACCTGTATCAAGTCACCTCTGAGTCTACGCTTTTTTAGGGAAAACAGATTCATATGTTTTAGTCGATTTTCGTATGATTTATTTTTGATATTTGGAATCAGTTTTGTGGCTCGCTTTCCCCTCCCCTTTGTCACCACTGTCACTGAAATTTGACTTGTAATATCACTCGTCTCAAGGCCCCTTGCCTTCTTTTTCCTGTAGTCTCACTATTTTCTAGGCCCCGTGCCTAGTTCTCTCGTCCTTTGGGTTAATAAAAGGGTGGTGAATTTTCTTTCTTCTTTCACTGTAATTTCACCTTCTGGTTACACTCGGGATCTCTTTCTCTCGTCTCTACATCGTCTCTCCCTAGATCGTCTCTCGATCCTCCCTAGATCGTCTCTTGATCCTCTCTCTACACCCTCTCACGAGATCCCGTATCCTACGCTAAGCTACCTTCGTCTGACGTCACTAATTTTTCTAAACCAATCTCCGGTGACTTCTCAAATAAATGTCACTCCTTATGGGCGTGACTTTGAATTCATGCACCAACAGTTTTTTCCTCCTTCTCCACCTTGCACCAATCCAGAAAGCCATTTCAATGCCACTAGCAAAATTGTTTACCACAGCATTAGTCAAACGAACCTAACCTGCGCTTACAGAGTTTTGATTACAACATCGATTATAAAACAGTCACCACCGTCGGTGTGTTTACATAGACATAGCGTCACCTCAATGTGTTCAATAAAACAGGCGAGCAGGCAGGCTCATTTCCATTCGTACAACTACCGGCCTCTTACAGGGCTCGGCAGCTACCCTTGGTCGTCCCGACCAATTTCTTATATCCCTCTTACAGGGCTTGCTAATATATTTCTAGAATAAGCTAATCTACCCTTGCGTAATTGTTAATCTACCCTCCAAAATACAT
Source organism: Oratosquilla oratoria (assembly GCF_046742065.1). Classification (NCBI taxonomy): domain Eukaryota; kingdom Metazoa; phylum Arthropoda; class Malacostraca; order Stomatopoda; family Squillidae; genus Oratosquilla; species Oratosquilla oratoria. Next base: position 26,135,995 of record NC_134801.1, on the reverse strand, counting down.
CATTCATGCAATGATACATAAACATAATACCTATAAATGTGAATAACATGCATGTCAATATATATATAAGGTATTGAATTAAGCGGTTACATGGTTGATTTGCTTTGACAGAGCCAATCTCCGGAATACAACAAAGGCAATCAGTGCTGCCACTAACACTGAAAGTAAGGGTATGATAAGGATTGGTAGTATATGTAAATCATTTGAGGGAGATCTTGACAATGGTCTTCTCTTAATTTTCAAGGGAGGAGAGTTTTCAGGCAATGTGAAGTTGAAGGTTGAAATGTAGGTGTCATCGGTTAAATGCATTGTATTAAGGGTATTAGAAATGGTGGAAATAGTGTCTGCATGCAATTCGCAGTTATCTTGAATAGAGACAAGACCTTCAACCAAATCCAATTTAGGACTCAACCCGGGACAATTTATTGATACCTTTGTCTTGTTAGGGAAAAACAGGTAATGAGATCCTTGTATGTTACAATGAGGGATCTGGTCTACCAAAATTCGTTGGTAATGACAATTGTTCATAACAGACATATTCCTAACCAGAGAGTTCATGTGAAGCCTCTCGGAACACAAAAGAGATCATGCTTTCTCTTAGATTGTCTACAGAAAGGATGTAATTGATTAGAAAATTCACTATGAGCACTAACTTTCAAATTTGAATGGTTTATCATCTTTTCAATAGCAATTAATTTGCAAAACACACTAATCTAGAGTTCGAGTGTCTCTTCTTGTTCAATATTCAATTTTTTTTCAACACACTTCATTTTCAAAGACAGTCTTATTACTTTAAAATGGTCACAATACTCATGTGTGTACTCAGATGAGAGGTCCTTAAGTCCTTAAGGTTCCAAGTCTGACCACAGCAGATCCTAGGTTTTAGGTTTCCATGTATCTGCTTGACACCAAGTTCCAGTTGTTTAGGTCTCCCATCCCAAATACATACAAATGGTCAATACTATCTGTAAAATACATCAAGATTAATGTTCAACTCTTGAAAAATATCATTATAATATTCTCCATATTCTCCAGGGTTATTAATATTTATGCACAAAGTATTACTATAATCATCTTCATAGATCTGCAAGCTAATTTTCCTTATGTCATCTAAATGTCCTATCAATTCTTCTCTTGATTCTAAATGTTTAAGTTTAAACTTGTTTCCACCTGCAGAATCAATTACCCTATATGGACCAGTGTACCTTGGTGAAAGTTTATTATTGGGTGAGGTTACTTTGACCATTACTAATTCTCCAATTTTCAATTCTAGTTTATGTGCTATTTTGTGTTGTTGTTCCCTCATCTCTTGTGAATACACCTGCATATGTTTCCTAACTCTTTGGTGAATACTTTGAAGAGTATTTATCCTATTGGATATATAATCATCCATATTATATATGGGTTTTTGCTCTGCAGTCAACATTTCATATGGCAGAGTTTTGTCCTCCCCAAAAATTATAAAATGAGGTGTATCCCCAGTTGCTACATTAATTTGATTGTTCAGGGTACACTTAACACAAGGAATCCAAGTATCCCAAGTTACACTATGAGGACTTATTAGGGTTCTAAGACATATAATTATCTTTTCACCTTTTCTACTACTCCATTACTTTGGGGATGGTTAACGAGTATATTGACTTTCTTGATGTGGAACACATTACATAGATTTTCCAAGATTTTGTTATTAAATTCAGTCCCATTATCTGAAACTAGGATGTTAGGTGTAGTAAAATTACAGATTATCTGATCATAGATTACGGAAGCAATAGTTTCAGCTTTCTTATTGATTATGGGTTGCAATATACAAAATCTTGAAAAATAATCAATAGCAACAAATAGGTATTTAAAGCCGTTCTCGGATAATGGTAATTCCAATGTATCCATGTGAACTCTTTCCCAAGGTTTCTGTGGAATGGGATAGGTGAGTATAGGAGCAGGTTTTGGTGTATTTCCCTTCACCTTTACACATTTTACACACTTTTCTATATAATCATATATAGTTTTCTTCATACCTAGCCAAAAGTACTTAAGTTGTGCCTGTCTGTAAGTTTGATCCTTTCCAGGATGTGAACTACAATCACTATCATGAAGTAACTTCAATATCTCATTTACCAGAGTTTGTGGTATAACCAACTGATTTACTTGACCTCTAGAAATATCTTTCCCATTTACAAATGTTTTCCTATACAAAATTCCATTAATCAAATGAAATTCCTCTATCTTATACCCCTTTGGTAGCTTTGGAGGATCTCCTCTTGGGTTCATCAAATGCTTGATTATTGAATCACATGTCTCATCATCTCTCTGTTCTCTAAAGTTACTAATTCTTCTATACTACAAACAAAATTAATCAACCCAGTCCCAGTCATTGGTTGACTAATGTTTCTAGAAAGTGGATCTGCTACATTCCTTCTACCCGGAATATAATTAAATTGAACTTCATAGCACTGAAGTATCGCAAACCATCTAGCAAGTCTGCCTCTAAGATTCTTATGCTTAAATAAGTTCTGAATAGCTGTGTGATCAGTCCAAACTCTGATGGGATACCCTAGTATCATATCCCTAAAACTTTCTAAAGAATAAATTACTGCTAAAGTTTCTCTTTCAGTTATAGAATAGTTTCTCTCCGCACTATTACAAAGTCTGGATGTGTAAGCTATGGGTTTCAAAGTTCCATTTCTCTCTTGCATTAGTATGCCTCCTAACCCTATGTCAGACGCATCAGTACAAAGAATAAATTCTTTTTCATAGTCGGGGAAAATTAAAATAGGTGAACTCGTGAGTTTATCTTTCAACTTGTCAAAAGCTTGCTGTTGCGCAGGTCCCCATATGAACTTTGAGTCCTTTCTTAACAATGAACTTAGTGGATTAGCAATGTCAGCATAAATTTGAATGAATTTTCTATAATATCCTGTTAATCCCAAAAAGCTCCTAACCTTGTCTACATTGGTCGGAACTGGAAAATTCTTGACAGCGTCAACCTTTGAATTTACTGTACTCAGCCCGTGTCTGTCTATCTTATGTCCTAAGTAAATGACACTGTCTTGCAAGAACTTACATTTTTCAAGTTTTACTTTTAACCCAGCTTCTCCTAGTCTTGAGAATATCAAATCTAATTTCTTAAAATGCTCCACTGCAGTCTGAGAAACTATTAAAATGTCATCTAGAAATACACTGGCAGTGTTTCCTAACAATCCATCTAGAATAGTATTCATTAATCTCATGTAAGTTAATGGACTATTACATAACCCAAATGGCATTCTCTTGAACTCATAATGTCCTGTTGTAGTAGAAAATGCTGTAAACTCTCTTGAATCTTCATGCAATTCTATTTGCCAAAAAGCTGATTTGATATCTATAGTACTAAAATATCTATTCTCAGTTCCCAAACTTCTCAAAATGTCACCGATAATGGGTAATGGTAACCTGTCACGAATGGTGAGCTTATTCAGTTCCCTGTAATCAATAACTGGTCGCATAGTCCCATCAGACTTTGGTACTAAGATCAACGGAAAATTCCACTCACTTTTACTATGTTCAATAATATCCTGTGATAACATTTCAGTGATGAGTTTATCTACTACAGCTAATTTAGAGTGAGGAACTCTGTAGGCTGGTATGTAGATAGGTTGTGTTCCTGGTTTTAACTTAATGTGATGTTTTAAAACAGTTGTTTTGCCTAAGGCGTCCCCCGGCAAAGCAATTGCCTTTTTATGTTTCATAAGCAAAGCAAATAAAGCTTCATCCAACTCAGGGCAATTAGTTGATTGTAATAATTCTTTATATCTATTTCTTAAGTCTATGCCTTCTTGTACTGAACAAATTGATGAAGTTGGTAATTCTATCTCCTCACTATTCTCATTTAAAATCTTAATAGGTTTAGTACACACCTGAATACATCCTATTTGTGTACCTTTCTTTAAAACTATCTCTTTGGGTCTTTTAATGTGCGTGGATGTGGTACAGATGAGAGTAAAAGGGAAGAGATAGGTAGTATGTTTGTGAGAAGAAAGTTGGATGTGTTGGCTTTGAGTGAAACTAAGTTGAAAGGGAAGGGTGAGTGTATGTTTGGGAGTGTAAGTGGGAGGTTATCAGGAGTGAAGAGAGGGCGAGGGAGGGAAGGGGTGGCTATTCTAGTAAGTGAGGAGATAGGTAAAGGGGTAGTGGAGTGGAAGGAGGTTTCCTCAAGGATAATGTGGATGAAGGTGAAACTGGGAAAGGAGATGTGGGTCTTTGTAAGTGCATATGGGCCGGGCAGTGAGAAGAGCATGGAAGAAAGGGAGGCCTTTTGGATAGATTTAAATGAGTGCATAGAGGGTTTAGGAAGAAATGTCAATGTAATAGTACTGGGAGACCTTAATGCTAGAGTGGGAAATGGTCCAATCGATGGAGTGGTTGGGAAGTGTGGAGTTCCAGGAAAGAATCGTAGTGGAGAGTTGATGGTGGAAATGTGTCTAGAAAGAGAGTTGATGATAGCAAATACAGTGTTTCGGAAGAAAGTCAAGCATAAGTACACATGGGAGAGGGTGGTGGAGGGAAGGGTGGTAGATAGAGCGCTAATGGATTATGTAGTGGTAAATAGGATTATGATAGGAAGAGTTAAGGATGTACATGTGCTAAGGGGAGAGGGTGGGGGAATATCAGATCATTTTTTGGTGGAAGGTAAGTTGAGAGTGGAGGATAGATGGAGAAGGAGGAAAGGGACAAAAGGTAGGGAGGTTCTTAGAGTGAACTCCTTGAATGAAAAGGAAAAGGAGGAGTACGAAAAGAAGCTGAAGGAGGAGTGGGAGGGAGTAAAGGATAGAGCAGAGATGGGTGTGGAGGAGGAATGGGGATGGTTCAAGGAGGGAGTCACAAAGTGTGCAAGGATGGTGTGTGGAACAAGAAGGACAGGGGGAAATAGAAGAAAGGGTAGTGAATGGTGGGATGAGGAAACAAAGAAGGTTGTAGAAGAGAAGAAGCGAGCATTCACAGATTGGTTACAAAAGAGGACAGGGGAGTCATATGAGACGTACAAAGAAAAGAAAAGAGAAGTAAAGCAAAAGGTAAAGGAGGCAAAGAGGAGAGCAGATGTGAAATGGGGTAGGAGTATGACAGAAAATTTTGAAAGTAATAAAAAGATGTTTTGGAAAGAAATTAAGAGAGGAAGAGGAGGCGAATCAAGTAGGGAAGAAAAGGTAAAAGGTGCAGATGGAGAGTTGATAATGGAAGAGATGGCAGTGAGGGAAAGATGGGCAGAATATTTTAGGGAGTTGCTGAATGTGAAGGAGGATAGGGAAGGAAAGATAGCTGCAGTGGGAAATACGAAGAAAATGAGAGTGATGAGTGAGGAAAATGGAGGAGAAATAAGGAAGGATGAGGTGAAGGCAGTTGTTAAGATGATGAAAGCAGGTAAGGCACCTGGTCTGGATGGATGCCATGCAGAATGTCTGAAAAAGGGAGGTTCAGTGATGGTGGACTGGTTGGTGAGGTTATTTAATGTTTGCTGGAGAGAGGGTAGAGTACCGGAGGACTGGAGAAGTGCCTATATAGTTCCACTTTACAAGGGAAAAGGGGACAAGTGTGAATGTAGTAGTTTCAGAGGGATTAGCCTGTTAAGTGTAGTAGGGAAGGCTTATGGGAAGATCTTAATTGAGAGGATTAGGAGAGGAACAGAAGGAGTAATTGGTGAGGAACAGTGTGGATTTAGGACGGGTAGAGGTTGTGTAGATCAGATCTTTGTGGTAAGACAGATATGTGAGAAAGCTATAGGAAAGGGGAAGGATGTTTTTTGGGCTTTTATGGATCTGGAAAAGGCTTATGATAGGGTAGACAGAAAGGCACTGTGGGAGGTTATGCAGATTTATGGGATAGGAGGAAAGCTTTTGGGAGCTGTCAAGAGTTTTTATGAGAGTAGTAGAGCTTGTGTCAGGATTGGAAATGGAGAGAGTGAGTGGTTCGAGGTAAAGGTGGGACTTCGTCAAGGATGCGTTATGTCGCCCTGGCTGTTCAACTTATACATGGATGGAGTGGTGCGAGAGGTGAATGCTAGGGTAGTGGGTCAGGGATTGGAGATGGTTAAAGAAAATGGAGAAAAGTGGGAGGTGAGCCAGCTGTTGTTTGCGGACGACACTGCGCTTGTGGCAGGGTCAGAGGAGGGATTGAGGAAGCTGGTGGCAGAGTTTGGGAGAGTATGTGATAGAAGAAAGCTAAAGATAAATGTGGGTAAAAGTAAGGTGATGAGATGTACAAGGGGTGAAAGTGGCAGTAGACTGGAAGTGAACATTAAGGGAGAGCGACTGGAGGAAGTGGATAGTTTTAGATACTTGGGTGCAAGTGTAGCAGGAAAAGGTGGAGTGAAGGTGGAGGTAGAATGTAGATTGAGAGAAGCGAGTAAATGCCTTGGTGGTTTAAAGAGTGTAATGAGGAATAGACATTTGGGAATGGATGCGAAGAGACTGTATGAAGGAGTGATTGTGCCAACAGCACTGTATGGGGCAGAAACGTGGAACATAAGAGAAGAAGAGAGAAGGAGTTTGAATGTGTTTGAGATGAGGTGTCTGAGAAGTATGGTGGGGGTTACTAGGCTGGATAGTGTGAGAAATGAGGAGGTGAGGAGGAGAACAGGGGTGAAAAAGGATTTGGGAGATAGGGTTGATGAAAGAATATTAGGATGGTTTGGACACATGGAAAGAATGAGTGAAGAAAGACTAGTAAAAGAGGTATGGAAGGCAGATGTGGAGGGAGTGAACATGAGGGGACGTCCTAGGATGAGGTGGATTGATGTGGTGAAGGGGGCTTTGGGGAAGAGGGGAATGTCTGTTGAGGAAGGAAGGGAGAGGACGGAAGACAGAGGTGAGTGGAGAATGGTTGTATATGGATGATGTTGTGACTGCATGAGGAGAAATGGGCGGGGGGGTGGGGGTGGGGGTAGTATGTGTGAGTAAATTTTGACGCAGCCCGAAGGGATTTCTCCCCGTCCTCTCCTTATATGCAAAGGGGGACGGAGAGGGGGGGTCGCCGATTAAATGAAGCGGCCTTGCTGTGGATGTACTGTGTCTTGCGACACTGCTTCTGACCCAGGGCGGTGGGCGGGGTGCAGGGATGACCCGTCATCCAGGTGGTGCTCAGATGAGAGGAAGGGTGGGAGGGGTGTGGAGTGTATTTGGGGATGAAATGGGTGGGAGTGTTTTTATGCCTTTCCCTTTTTGGCTACCTCCCTTGGAAGGGGGAAAAAGCCTTGGTAAAAAAAAAAAAAAAAAAAAAAAAAAAAAAAAAAATTACTAATACTTCTACTCTGTTCTTATTTGTCAATATAAATCCCTGAGTCCCACTTCAATCCTTTAAGTTTAACTGATTCTGGGACTGTAATTACTTTAGGGTCTACATTGATTCCTTTCAAACACACTTCAACCTTATTAATTGACATGGGATGTAACAATGTCGACCTTATTAATCCGCAATCTGCAATTCTCAAGGCATCTGTGGTTGATAATTTAGTAATCTCTGGGATTTCCTGAACTTCTGAGTTGGGTTCACAAATTGTTTTACTTTCTGTAGGGTTGGACCGCTCGGCCTCGCTATCTAGGATAGAAATGTTATCTAAGGATTCATTGATTCCTGTCACTGGTCTTAAGTCTGGTTGATTTAAGAATGGGATTAACTGTGACTTCACTAAAATTCCTAAGTCAGCAGGACAAATTACCATGTTTTCTTTTCTCATAGTTGCAAATCCTATCAATAAATCTCCTGGAAAAACAGACTCTTCTACCACTATCACTGGGATGTACAATTGTTCATTTGTATACAAGGCAACTTCTAGCTCAATCTTACCTAATGTTTTTAACTGATTTCCAGTTACACCTTGCAATGTGTAACGGATTGGTTCCAACATTTTCACTCCTGGGTTCAACTGGTTTAAAACTTTACTAGTAATTACATTAACTACAGACCCTGTATCAATAAAAATTTGAATAGGCTTATTGAACACTTTACCCGCAATGAAAGGTCCTACAGAAGTTTTACCAACAGTAATTATCAGTTTGTCAGTTTCTTTCATCTCCCTTGCATTCCCATATTTAACACAATACCGTCTATCGGTATATATATGGGGAGGTCTGAAATGGTTTATTCTGTGTCTGGGGGTTTTCCTCTTAGCCCTGGGGGTACCCGAAAATTCCGGCATTCATGAGTTCTGTGTCCGATTATATTATGGTAAATACAGAATGGAGGGTTCCTACATTGATACTCATTGTGACCTTCGTATTTGCAATTTCTGCAAATAATCCCATAAAAACATTCTTGTGCCTTGTGTCCCCATGCATTACAATTAAAACATAGGATTCTGGTATCCCTATCCCTAGATGGACTTCTAGCATGCCGCCTATGTCCTACTTCTGTTTTCTTAAACTCTCTAGAGTTCCTATATTGGCTATGTTGATTTATAGGCATTACATATGGGTTTATAGTTCTGGTCTCACTGTATCCTTGAAGAAGATAATCTACTTCTCCTAAACAGATATTTGATTTTAAATCTTTGTACAGCCTTTCTGCTGTTAAGTCATCAGAATTCTTTGCCAATAAGCTAAATGTAATCAATTTGATTACCTGTGAGATTTTCATCTTCTCACTAGATCTTTCTATCCAGTCTGAATCTTTCAAGATAGAATTCATGTCTTTTGACCATCTATCTAATCTAGCTAAGTACTCTGTGTCAGTTTCACTTGTCCTAACTTCCTTAATCATTTTTACCAATGATCTAATAGGATCCTGATCACATTTGGACATGAAATGTTTAAGAAAGGCTGTTTTGTAATTATCATATTGATTAATTGCTTCCATTTGCTGGAAGTTAATGACAAACCTCGCCCTTCCATGCTCTGGATCTATATTCTCCTTGAGAATCTCAATCTTACGATTCTCATTGGTAATGTTTTTACTAACTATAAGAGTGTCAATGAGGTTCAGGAACTTGTTTACACCATATGTGTTAGACTCTCCTGTGAATTTTGGAATATTTGTATTTGATGTGTGAATTTCGTGTCTCAACACGTTAGAATTCTGAGGGGTACTCATACTTATTACTAATACCTTGCTTTAGCCTGGCTGCTTGCGATGTCGCTTCGTGATGTCAATGTCTGGTTTGACGTCCTTCTACGGTCTTGTCATTCGTCAACGACGTTGTTCCTCCTCCATCACACACTCTGCCTTGAAGACCGCCTTGTAGATGATGATCACCTTGAAGAATCTTGAAGAATGCTTGTTCCCAACGTAGCAGTTACTTGAAGTTGTAGATTTCTCTCGTAGTCGTCTTGGTTGTCTTGTTCCCGTAGACTTCTTGCGCCACTTCTCTTCGGAGGTGTTTAACACCCAGTTCGTTCGTCGCACCGCTGTTCACCACTTTCACCTCCCCTTGTCACCACTGTCACTTAAATTTGACTTGTAATATCACTCGTCTCAAGGCCCCTTGCCTTCTTTTTCCTGTAGTCTCACTATTTTCTAGGCCCCGTGCCTAGTTCTCTCGTCCTTTGGGTTAATAAAAGGGTGGTGAATTTTCTTTCTTCTTTCACTGTAATTTCACCTTCTGCTTACACTCGGGATCTCTTTCTCTCGTCTCTACATCGTCTCCTGATCCTCTCTCTAGATCGTCTCCCGATCCTCTCTCTACACCCTCTGACGAGATCCCGTATCCTACGCTAAGCTACCTTTGTCTGACGTCACTAATTTTTCTAAACCAATCTCCGGTGACTTCTCAAATAAATGTCACTCCTTATGGGCGTGACTTTGAATTCATGCACCAATAGTTTTTTCCTCCTTCTCCACCTTGCACCAATCCGGAAAGCCATTTCAATGCCACTAGCAAAATTGTTTATCTCAGCATTAGTCAAACGAAGCTAACCTGCGCTTACAGAGTTTTGATACAACATCGATTATAAAACAGTCACCACCGTCGGTGTGTTTACATAGACATAGCGTCACCTCATGTTTTCAAAACAACAGGCGAGCAGGCTGGCTCATTTCCATTCGTACAACTACCGGCCTCTTACACTCGCCGTTGTACTTTTTCCAATGTGTCAATGTCTTTAATGAAATTCGGTGACCATACAGAAACACCATATTCCAAATGTGGACGAACTAATGATATAGCTTATATAGCTTGTTAATGAGAGATGGACTTTTGAAGCGCAATCAGTCCTAGAATATAATTTGCTTTCTCAAAAGCTGAAGTACACTGCTTAGATGATTTGAGATCATTACTGATAATCATCCCGAGATCTTTTTCATTATCCACTTTTGTTAACGAATTTCCAAATAACTTGTAATCGTACTTACTGTTATTTTTACCTATGTGCATTACCTTGCATTTACTTGTGTTAAATTTCATTAGCCACTTTTCAGACCATTGCTGTAATTTATCTAAATCTTCTTGAATATCTAATTGGTTTGAGTGATCATTTGCCACTCCGCACAGTTTTGTATCATCAGCAAATTTGGAAACAGTAGATTTTAGTCCATGGTCTATATCATTTATATATACTATGAATAGAAGTGGTCCAAGAACGGAACCCTGAGGAACTCCACTTGTAAAAAATTTCCATCTAGAAGTTTTTCCATTTAAAACAACTCTCTGTTTTCGACCATTCAACCAATTACTAGTCCAACCTAATAGGCTACCACTTATTCCGTGTAAAGCTAATTTAGTAAGTAGTCTTTCGTGTGGGACAGTATCAAAAGCTTTTGCAAAGTCTAGATATATTAAATCTATATTGTTTCTTTTGTCATAATTCGAGATAACTGTGTTGTAGAATTCTAGTAAGTTAGTCACGCAAGAACGTTTCCGTCTGAATCCATGCTGGCTATCATTTATCAAACGGTTACTTTCTAAATGATGTTCGATAGCATCTCTGACGATAGTTTCCATAATTTTTTTCCTACGACTGAAGTCAAGCTTATAGGCCTGTAGTTATTATGCTTCTTTTTGTCCCCTTTTGTGAATATGGGAGTAACGTTAGTTAGCTTCCATTTTCTTGGAACATCTCCGGATATGATGGATTTCTTGAAAATAATTTCTAATGGAACAACAATCTCATTTTTCATTTCCTTTAAGATTCTTGGATGCCAACCGTCAGGCCCTGGTGTTTTATTAACTTTGAGTTTATCTATACACCTTTTAATTTTTTCTTTTGTTATATTTACCGTAGTAAGTTTACCCTAGACTTTTCACAGGTTTCAGTTTGGAATTCACTTTGAGGTGTTTCGTTTACGAATACCGAGCTAAAATAATTGTTTAAGATATTACACATTCCTTCATTTGAATATTCAAGTTGACCGTCAGCAGATAATAGTGGACCAATGTGATTCCTAACAACCTTTTTATCTCTAATGTAACTATAGAATTCTTTGGGATTCTCTTTGGATTTATCAGCGATGTTCATTTTTCTTATTGTCTTTTTTAAATCTCTCTGTATTGATACATAAGTTTCATAGTCATTAGATGCACCCGAGCACTTATATTTCTTATAAGCCTGTCTCTTTTTAGCAATACTTTTTTCAGTTTCTTTGTCGAGCCACTTTGGGCGAGCCTGATTTGGGGGACGTCTGTCCTTAAAAGGAATGTAAGTTTGAATCATCTTAGTGAGCGTATTTTGAAATATTTCCCACATCTGATCTACAGGTCTTTCGTTTAATTTTGCCTCCCAATCTGTAAGCTGAAGCTCCTGACGTAGTCCTATGAACTGAGCTTTACTGAAATCGGGTATTTTAGAAACACAAGAATCTATTCTAAAATTGTTTAGGAGTTTGAATCTAACTAAGTTGTGATCGCTATTTGCAACAGATTCACCGACTTCTACATCAGTTACCATGCTTTCGCGGCTAGTGATCAATAGATCGAGTAAGTTTCCATATCTTGTGGGCTCTTTTACATGCTGAATTAAGTACTGTAATTGTCACCAAGAAAATCAATCAAGCGACTACCTATATGGCCATGTTCAAGGGTCATCCAATCAATGTCAGTAAAATTGAAATCACCCATTATCAATAAATCCCGGTTGCAGAAACTAGACAGTTCTTGAAATAACAGTTTGTCGTCTGCTAATGATAATGTCTTTGGCCTATATATTACACCTATATTCATGTTTTCACCATTTGTTTGGGTTAACTCAACCCACAAACTATCATATGCATCCTGTTTCACTTTCTCTAAAACACAAGCATGAACATTGTTTTTAACGTACAACAGAACACCCCCACCTTTCTTGTGGTTTCTATCCTGATGAAAGTGTTTAAATCCCACAATATTAAATTCAGCTTCGAACTCTGTACCATTTAACCATGTCTCGGTTATTCCTATCATATCAAAATTTTCGCTTTTGACATACGCCTGTATTTCTTGAAATTTGTTCCTAATACTACGAGCATTAAAGTACATGGTTTTAAGAAACTCGTGATTATTTCTTTTTGACACATTTTGAGTTTCAATATCATGTCTTACATTATCATTTTGTTTTTTATTTATACCTTGCTCTATATTATTATTTGGTCCTTCATTGACATTCAATGCCTCATTAACATTTCTCCCATCAAAATTAACATTAACATTTCCCCCATCACAGACATCTGGTCGATCACGGTCATCCGATCTCTTTTGTACATTTTGTCCCCCTACGTCACCGTGATTCACGCCGGCCTCCCGTCGTTCATTGACATTATGTCCGGCATCCCTTCCTAAAATTATATTTTGTCCTCCAGTGACATTATATCCTACCGTGATGTTTTTTCCTCCACTATAATTACATCCCATCGTGATCTTTTGTCTTCCACTGTCATTACATCCTATCATGATATTTTGGCCTTCATTGACATTCTGTCCGGTATCCCTTCCTAAAATTATATTTTGTCCTCCACTGACATTATATCCTACCGTGATATTTTCTCCTCCATTATCATTACATCCTATCGTGATATTTTGTCCTCCACTATCATTACTTCCCATCGTGATCTTTTGTCCTCCACTGTCATTACATCCCATTGCGACATTTTGTCCTATGACATTACATCCTAATGTAACATTTCGTGTGTGTGTGTGTGTGTGTGTGTGTGTGTGTGTGTGTGTGTGTGTGTGTGTGTGTGTGTGTGTGTGTGTGTGTGTGTGTGTGTGTGTGTGTGTGTGTGTGTGTGTGTGTGTGTGTGTGTGTGTGTGTGTGTGTGTGTGTGTGTGTGTGTGGAATAAGAACACTGGTACGTGTGTTTTATAAATGCAAGGTAACCACTTAAGAAAATAAACAAACGGAGCAGAGCGCTTTCGTATCACACACACACACACACACACACACACACACACACACACACACACACACACACACACACACACACTTAACGAGAGAGAGAATAGCCACATATTATAGATAGGAAGGTAGATTTATAAGCATCAATTATTGCTACATCTTCCTAGATGAACAAGAACATATAACTACGGATTAGGGAGAGCCTGAGGGGAATACGAAATCTCCAAGCTGCACCCCACGACTCAGCGCTTTGAGATTTGTGGACCGCAGATAAGATGGTTGCAATACTGAGGAAAGGTAAGCTGAAAACTTTGGTCCAGCAAATGGACAGTGTCTTTGTCCAATTCTGATCTACTTTGGGACGAACCACGAGGGTAGGAGGAACACATGTGAGGCACTTTTCCATTTCCTGATATACAAAACACTTGGTCCACATTTTGACCTCTTTCTTGAGTATCACGAAAGTGGGGACAAGACACTTGGGGTGGATGAGGTAGTCAACATGGAGTAGTTTTTCATGTAATGATTAATGCTGTTGCATGAATGAATTTTTTTTATTAGTAAACTATGACATATGTTTGGTCATTCAGTGCAGTACTAATTGTGTTGGTACAATCTATTCCCACATTTTGCATTTAAATGTATACGTATACAATATATAAATCAACATTAACTTGACTGCAACCTCCTCCTTCAGCCCGTGCGTCATTTTTACATCACACCACAACAAATGTGCATCCCCACCTTCTTTGCCACCACGACCTACCTCCTGCCAACACCACTCCTGTGTTGCTCGGCACTCCAATATTGCCAACTGAACCCTTCCAACATATGCACTGCACCTTTAGTTCTGACTGACGCCATGCGATTTTATTCAGACGAGCCTCCTTTGTCTTTAGACTAATCGGTCAGTTCGACCAAAGCCTCCATCAGATTTCTTGCTCTCTCTGGCGATTCGGTCTTTGTCTCATCAGGTTCCTCATGACGTCACATTTAGGTCACGTGTATCAATGACATTACGTATTATTCGTACCTGTTTCTTGGGGACAAGCAAACGCTGTTCCCGTTTTAAAAAATGAGTAACAAATCGCCTATGTTGTTAGTTAGGTGATTGAGTTTGTTGTAGAATTATTGGAAGGAAACCCATTCATCGTCCCAAACCGTAAAGATGTCATCAACATATCTGTGCCAAAAACATTACGGGTGGTTTAATTCCCCGGTAGTACCCCCGATTCAAAATAATCCATATATAAATTGACTAGAACTGGCGTGAGATTAGAGCCCATGGAACATCCAAATATATTAAATAAAGATATTTTAAATGTATATATATATATATATATATATATATATATATATACATATATATATATATATATATATATACATATATATATATACATATATATATATATATACATATATATATATATATATATATATATATATATATATATATATATAGATATATATATATACACAATGATATTTAGAAAAAGAAAATATAAGAAAAAGAGAGGAAGAGAGAGAGAGTGAAAGAGATGCAAATAGGCAAAATGGAGATGCATAGTCACATACATAGAGACAGTAGGAGAGAAAGATACAGATGAGAGAGAGTGGGTGTGCTTTTTTTTGTGTGGTTCCAGCAGCGTCTACCTCCCTGACTCTACGACTCCAAGGCTCCACGGCTCCACGGCTCCACGGCTCCACGGCTCCACGGCTCCACGGCTCCACGGCTCCACGGCTCCACTGCTCCACGGCTCCACGGCTCCACGGCTCCACGGCTCCACGGCTCCACGGCTCCACGGCTCCACGGCTCCACGGCTCCACGGCTCCACGGCTCCACGGCTCCACGGCTCCACGGCTACACGGCTCCGCGGCTCCACGGCTCCACGGCTCCACGACTCCACGTCTGCACGGCTCCACAGCTCCCCACGACTCCAAAGCTCCACGGCTGCAAGGCTCCACGGCTCTACGGCTCCACGGCTCCACGGGTCCACGGCTTCACGGCTCCACGGCTCCACGGCTCCACGGCTCCACGGCTCCACGGCTCCATGACTCCACGGCTCTACTTCTCCACAGCTCCACGGCTCCACGGCTCCATGACTCCACGGCTCTACTTCTCCACAGCTCCACGGCTCCATTTCTCCACGGGTCCACGGGTCCACGGGTCCATTCGTCCACGGGTCCACCGGTCCAAGGTTCCACGACTCCACGGTTCCACGGCTCCACAGCTCCACGGCACAATGGCTCCACGGCTCCACGGCTCCACGGCTCCACCTGTCCAATTTTCCACGACTCCACGGTTCCACGGCTCCACAGCTCCACGGCACAATGGCTCCACGGCTCCACGGCTCCACGGCTCCACGGCTCCACGGCTCCATGGCTCCACGGCTCCACGGCCCCACGGCTACCCGGCTCCACGACTCCACGGCTCCACGGCTCCACGGCTCCACGGCCCCACGGCTACCCGGCTCCACGGCTCCACGGCTCCACGGCTCCACGGCTCCATGGCTCCACGGCTCCACGGCACCACGGCTACACGGCTACACGGCTCCACGTCTCCACGCCTCCACGTCACCACGGCTCCAGGGCTCCACGGGTCCACGGGTCCAGTGGTCCACGGGTCCACGGGTCCACGGCTCCACTGCTCCACGGCTCCACGACTCCACGGCTACTCGGGTCCACGGTTCCACGGCTCCACGGCTGCACGGGTCCAAGGCTACACGGCTCCACTGCTCCACGGCTCCACGGCTCCCCGGCTCCACGGCTCCACGGCTCCCCGGCTCCACTGCTCCACGACTCCACTTCTCCACGGCTCCTCAGCTCCACGGCTCCACTTCTCCACGGCCTCATGGCTCCACAGCTCCATGGCTACACGGCTCCACAGCTACACGGGTCCACGGGTCCACGGCTCCACGGCTCCACGGCTCAACGGGTTCACGGCTCCACGGCTCCACGGCTCCCCGGCTCCACTGCTCCACGACTCCACTTCTCCACGGCTCCACGGCTCCACTTCTCCACGGGTCCACGGGTCCACAGGTCCACGGGTCTACGGGCCCACGGCTCCACGGGTCCACGGGTCCATGGCTACATGGCTCCACGACTCCACGGCTCCACGGCTCCACGGCTCCACGGCACCACGGCTTCACGGCTCCACTGATCCACGACTGCACTTCTCCATGGCTCCACGGCTTCACTTCTCTACTGCTCCACGGCTCCACAGCTCCACTGCTGCACGGGTCCACGGCTCCACGGATCCACTACTCCATGGGTCCACGGTTTCACTTCTCCACGGTTCCATGGCTCCACAGCTCCATGGCTACACGGCTCCATGGCTCCACGGCTCCACAGATCCATGGCTCTACGGCTCCACGGCTCCACGGCTCCATGGCTCCACAGCACCACGGCTCCACGGCTCCACGGCTACCCGGCTCCACGACTCCACGGCTCCACGGCTCCACGGCTCCACGGGTCCACTTCTCCACGTCTCCACGGCTCCATGGCTCCACTGCTCCACGGCCCACGACTCCATTGTTCCACGGCTCCACGGCCCTACGGCTACACGGCTACACGGCTCCACGACTCCACGGCTCCACTGCTCCACGGCTCCACGGCTCCACTGCTCCACGACTTCACTTCTCCATGGCTCCACGGCTCCACGGCTCCACTTCTCCACGGCTCCATGGCTCCACAGCCCCATGGCTTCACGGCTCCATGGCTCCACAGCTCCACGGCTCCACGGCTCCACGGCTCCACGGGTCCACGGGTCCACGGCTCCACGGCCCCACGGCTCCACGGCTCCACGGCTCCACGGCTCCACTGCTCCACGACTCCACTTCTCCACAGCTCCACGGCTCCACTTCTCCACTTCTCCACTTCTCCACGGGTCCACGGGTCCACGGTTCCACGAGTCCACGAGTCCAGGCGTCGACGGGTCCACGGCTACACGGCTCCACGACTCCACGGCTCCACGGCTGCACGGCTCCACGGCTCCACGGC
>NC_134801.1:26108725-26111225 GCF_046742065.1 Oratosquilla oratoria | reverse complement strand
TTTAACAGAACCTTGTAATTCCTCACACCTAGAACTTCAATTACTTTCCCTTCCAACCATGAATGACCTTTGCCATAATTCTTTACAAAAACAGCATCATCAATCTTATATTCAGACTTCTCAAACTTACACTCTTTTTCCAAAACCCTTTCCTTCTTATTTTGTGGTTTAATTTTCTCAATAATACCTCTGAAGTTTCTGTTAAACATTAGCTCAGCTGGAGCTTTACCTGTGGAACAATGGATTGAACGTCTGTAATTGTATAAAAATCTACAGACTCTGGTTCGTATATCACCTTCCTTAAATTTACTTAATCCTTCCTTGAAAGTTTTTACAGCCCTCTCAGCTAAACCATTAGATGATGGGTTATAAGGGGCAGGAGTCATATGTTTAATTCCATTCTTTTTAAAGAAAGTCTCCATTTCCTCAGATACAAAAGATGAAGCATTATCTGAAACCACAATGTCAGGTAACCCAAAATTACAAAAAGTTTTTCTCAGCATAGAAATTGTTACTGTAGATGTTGTAGACTTTGTTACATGAACATCCATAAATTTAGAGTGTGAATCTACAATCACTAAGAAATAATTTTCATTGATTGGACCTGCATAGTCCATATGGAGTCTACACCAAGACTTACCCGTCTCAGGCCAAGATAAGGTAACTTCCTGAGAACCTTGAAATTTTTTAAAACAAATTGAACAGGCTTTAGTAACCTCTGATATATCTTGGTCTAACTTAGGCCACCATATCCAATTCCTGGCTTCAGCCTTCATAGCGCTAATACCATTATGGCCTACATGCAGCTGTGAAAGTACACTACCTCTTAACTCAGCTGGTATAATAACTCTATTCCTAAATAGCAACACATCTTCATATATACTTAAATCTGCTTTAACTGCTGCATATTCAGAAATAACAGGATCAGATACCCAACCAAATTTAACACATTGAAAAACTTTACTCAAAACAGGGTCACTCTTTGTCATAACCTTAACCCTTTCATAGGAACAGTTTTTCTTTTTGTTAATAGCAACATTATGTTTCTGAAAAACCTTCAACACTTTATCTAATCTCTTATCATGTTCCTCTTTAGTCTCACCTCCAACTAAAATATCATCTAAGAAGGCAACTACTCCATCTATATCCATCAATAACTGGGATATCAATCTTTGGAAGATGGCAGATGATGCAAGACCAAAGGGTAATCTTTTATATTTAAAAAGACCTTTATGAGTATTAATAACTAACAATTCTTGACTTTCATCATCTACTGGCACTTGTAAATAAGCATCCTTTAAATCAATCTTTGAAAATATCTTGCTTTTACCAACAACAGCAAGGATTTCATCATCTTTAGGCAGAGGGTACTGGTCACATGAAATACTTTTGTTCAATTCCTTTAAATCTACACAGATACGCATTGACTTTTTGTCAGCTTTTAACACTGGTACAATTGGAGCTGCCCAAGTACTAAAATTTACTGGTTCAATGATATTGTTATCAACTAACTCATCTAAAGCATCTTCGACTAATTTTCTGTCTTAGTAGGGCACAGGCCTTGCTTTTTTCCAACTAGGCACAGCACCACTCTTTAGGTGTACCTTTGCTACAAAACATGAGATTGGCAATCTAGAATCAGCTGAAAAATTATCTAATTGTACCTTGGGATCCAAAACATTAACTCCTTCCTCTATACCTGTGAGTACAATACCAATTTTAGGCATTAAGTCTCTACCACATAAGTTTGAGTTATTAGATTCAACTACATACAAAATTTGAAATACATTGTGACCATTATCAAATATATTTGCATAAATCTTAACCAAAATATGCAAATCATTATTACCATAAGCCTTTAAAATTTTATCACTAGGCTCCACAGTTAAATTCAATTTCTTAACCCAATGCAAGGTTAGGGTAGACACACTGGCTCCACAGTCAATTTCATAAGGCACATTATGACCTTCAATAATAATATCAACCTTATTTCTCACTGGCAAAACCTTACCTACAACACTGTGTACAGGTTCATGTGAAAAATTAACACTAACCACTTCTGGAAGGCTAGGTCTATCCATTAAATGTAACAACTGGTTATCATCACTACCAGTATCTCTCTCTTCCTGAGAGTTTTCCTCAAAAACCATTAGTTTTCTTTTTATCAAACCTCTTGTTTTTGTTCAATTTTCCAAAAGATCCTTTCTGGGCACTGCTATCACTAGGCTTACCTTGAGAACCTGTGTATTTACCAGAAAAAGTCTTATCAAAACGGCACACTCTTTTGAGGTGTCCCTTCGTGTTACATACTGCGCATGTTAGGTGCTTAAACCTACAGTTCTCAATTTTGTGTGGATATCCACAATGCTTACATCTTTCTTTTTTTCTGGCTATTGAAAAATTCAGAATTAACTCCCACTTTCTTCACTTCAGTAGTCGGGAGCTTTTCCCCAAGAAAAGCTTTTTCCAAATTTAATTTTTTCTCTAAAGTGTCCGTGGA
>NC_134801.1:26093725-26103725 GCF_046742065.1 Oratosquilla oratoria | reverse complement strand
GTGGACCGTGGACCCGTGGAGCCCTGGAGTCGTCGTGAAGTGGAGTCGTGGAGCCGTGGAGTCGTGGAGCCGTGTAGCCGTGGAGCCGTGGGGCCGTGGAGCCGTGGAGCAATGGAGTCATGGAGCCGTGGAACCGTGGAGCCGTGGACCCCTGGAGCCGTGGAGCCGTGGAGCCGTGGAGAACTGGAGCCGTGGAGCCGTGGAGACCTGGAGCCGTGGAGCCATGGAGCCGTGGAGCCATGGAGCCGTGGAGCCGTGGAGCATTGGACTCGTGGAGCTGTGGAGCTGTGGAGCCGTGCAGACGTGGAGTCGTGGAGCCGTGGAGCCGTGGTTCCGTGGAGCCGTGGAGCCGTGCAGACGCGGAGTCGTGGAGTCGTCGAGCCGTGGAACCGTGGTTCCGTGGAGGCGTGGAGTCGTGTAGCCGTGTAGCCGTGTAGCCGTGTAGCCGTGGGGCCGTGGAGCCGTGGAGCAATGGAGTCGTGGAGCCGTGGAGCCGTGGAGCCGTGGAGCCGTGGAGCCGTGGAGCCGTGGAGCCGTGGAGCCGTGGAGCCGTGGAGCCGTGGAGCCGTGGACCCGTGGAGCCGTGGAGCCGTGGAGCCATGGAGCCGTGGAGCCGTGGAGCCGTGGAGCCGTGGAGCCGTGGAGCCGTGGAGCCGTGGACCCGTGGAGCCGTGGAGAACTGGAGCCGTGGAGCCGTAGAGTCGTGGAGCCTTGCAGCCGTGGAGCTTTGGACTCGTGGAGCTGTGGAGCCGTGCAGACGTGGAGTCGCGGAGCCGTGGAGCCGTGGTTCCGTGGAGCCGTGGAGGCGTGGAGCCGTGGAGCCGTGTAGCCGTGTAGCCGTGTAGCCGTGGACCCGTGGAGCCGTGGAGAAGTGGAGCGGTGGAGCCGTGGAGCCGAGGATCAGTGGAGCCGTGGAGATCTAGAGCCGTGGAGCCGTGGAGCAGTGGAGCCGTGGAGCCGTGGAGCCGTGGAGCCGTGGAGCCGTGGAGCCGTGGAGCCGTGGAGCCGTGGAGCCGTGGAGCCGTGGAGCCGTGGAGGAGTGGAGAAGTGGAGCCGTGGAGAAGTAGGGTCGTGGAGCAGTGAAGCCGGGGAGCCGTGGAGCCGTAGAGCAGTGGAGCAGTGGAGCAGTGGAGCAGTGGAGCAGTGGAGTCGTGGACCCGTGGAGCTGTGGAACCGTGGACCTATGGACACATGGACTCGTGGAGCCGTGGACCTGTGGTGAAGTGGAGTCGTGGAGTCGTGGAGCCCTGTAGCCGTGTAGCCGTGGGGCCGTGGAGCCGTGGAGCCGTGGAGACGTGGAGTCGTGGAGTCGTGGAACAGTGGAGCCGTGGAGCCGTGGACCTGTGGACCCGTGGACCCGTGGACCCGTGGAGCAGTGGAGCAGTGGAGCCGTGGAGCCGTGGAGCCGTGGAGCCGTGGAGCCGTGGAGCCGTGGAGCCGTGGAGCCGTGGAGCCTTGGAGTCGTAGAGTCAGGGAGTTAGACGCTGCTGGAACCATGGAGCCGTGGAGCCGTGGAGCCATGGAGCTGTGGAGCCATGGAGCTGTGGAGCCATGGAGCCGTGGAGAAGTGGAGCCGTGGAGCCGTGGAGCCGTGGAGAAGTGGAGTCGTGGAGCAGTGGAGCCGGGGAGCCGTGGAGCCGTGGAGCCGTGGAGCCGTGGAGCCGTGGAGCCGTAAAGCCGTGGAGCCGTGGAGCCGTGGAATCGTGGACCCGTGGACCTGTGGACCTGTGGACCCGTGGACCCGTGGAGTCGTGGAGCCGTGGAGTCGTGGAGCCCTGTAGCCGTGTAGCCGTGGGGCCGTGGAGCAATGGAGTCGTGGAGCCGTGGAGTCGTGGAGCCGTGGAGTCGTGGAGCCCTGTAGCCGTGTAGCCGTGGGGCCGTGGAGCAATGGAGTCGTGGAGCCGTGGAGCCGTGGAGCCGTGGACCCGTGGAGCCGTGGAGCCGTGGAGCCGTGGAGCCGTGGAGCCGTGGAGCCGTGGAGCCGTGGAGCCGTGGAGCCGTGGAGCCGTGGAGCCGGGTAGCCGTGGAGCCGTGGAGCCATGGAGCCGTGGAGCCGTGGAGCCGTGGAGCCGTGGAGCCGTGGAGCCATGGAGCCGTGGAGCCGTTGAGCCATTGTGCCGTGGAGACGTGGAGCCGTGGAGCCGTGTAGTCGTGTAGCCGTGGAGCCTTGGACCCATGGACCCGTAGACCCATGGACCCGTGGACCCGTGGATCCGTGGAGAAATGGAGCCGTGGAGCTGTGGAGAAGTGGAGCCGTGGAGTCATGGAGCCGTGGAGCCATGGAGCCGTGGAGCCGTGAAGCTGTGGAGAACTGGAGCCGTGGAGCCGTGGAGCCGTGGAGAACCTTATCCGTGGAGCCGTAGAGCCGTGGAGCCTTGCAGCCGTGGAGCTTTGGAGTCGTGGAGCTGTGGAGCCGTGCAGACGTGGAGTCGTGGAGCCGTGAAGCTATGGTGCCGTGGAGCCGTGGAGGCGTGGAGCCGTGGAGCCGTGGAGCCGTATAGCCGTGGAGCCGTGGAGCCATGGAGCCGTGGAGCCGTGGAGCTGTAGAACCGTGGAGCCGTGGACCCGTGGAGCTGTGGAGCCGTGGAGCCGTGGAGCCGTGTAGCCGTGTAGCGGTTGAGCCGTGTAGCAGTGTAGCCGTGGAGCCGTGGAGCCGTGGAGCCGTGGACCCGTGGACCCGTGGACCCGTGGACCCGTGGACCCGTGGACCCGTGGACTCGTGGAGCCGTGGAGCCGTGGAGCCGTGGAGCCGTGGAGCCGTGGAGCAGTGCAGCCGTAGAGCAGTGCAGCCGTGGAGCCATGGAGCCGTGGAGCCGTGGAGCCGTGGAGCCGTGGAGCCGTGAATCCGTGGAGCCGTGGAGCCGTGGAGCGGTGGAGCTGTAGAGCCGTGGAGCCGTGGAGCCGTGGAGAAGTGGACCCGTGGAGCCGTGGAGCCGTGGAGCCGTGGAGCCTTGGTGTCGTAGAGTCAGGGAGTTCGACGCTGCTGGAACCACAAAAAAAAAAAAACACACCCACTCTCTCTCCTCTCTGTCTCTCTCTCCTACTGTCTCTATGTATGTATCTTTGCATCTCTATTTTGCCTATTTGCATCTCTTTCACTCTCTCTCTTCCTCTCTTTTTCTTATATTTTCTTTATCTAAATATCCTTGTGTGTGTATATATATATCTATATATCTATATATATATATATATATATATATATATATATATATATGTATGTATACATATATATATATATATATATATGTATATATGTATATATATATATATATATATATATATATATATATATATATACATTTCAAAGATTTTTATTTTAAAAAGAAATTCGGATGTTCCATGGGCTCTAATCTCACGCCAGTTCTAGCCAATTTATATATGGATTATTTTGAATCAGTGCTACTACCGGGAATTAAACCACCCGTAATGTTTTGGCACAGATATGTTGATGACATCTTTACGATTTGGGACGATGAATGGGGTTCCTTCCAAGAATTCTACAGCAAACTCAATCACCTAACGAACGACATCAAATTCAAGGTGGAATGGGAAATTGATCATAAGCTACCTTTTTTTTACATCTTAATAATTAGAAATGCGGAGTCTTTATCGTTCACATTTTATAGGAAGCCCACCCACACAGGGAGCTACCTACATTTCTTTAGCCACTATCCACACAAAATAAAATATAGCGTCGCTTCAGGCCTATTCTTACGGGCTTTGAAAATTTGTAGTTCACAATATTTAGACATGGAACTAATTTCAGTAAGAAGTCAATTAACAAAATTAGGATACCCGTCGTGGTTTTTACGAAAAGCTCTTAGTAAGGCCAAAACTAGTTTTTACAAATCATATTTCCATTCCGCCATGATTCATAAGTGGGATAATCGTTGCATAAGATTACCTTATAATAAATCAATTAATGACTTGTCTCATTTGTTACCTAAAGAAAAAAGTAAATTTTATCTTCAATTATATTATCCCAACAACTTGTTCAGTAAAGTTGTCAATATACATCATAGATCCAAGAGTAGTACAACTCCTGGGGTTTATAAGTTACCTTGTTTAGATTGCAAGGATGTATATTGGGGACAAACGGGTAGAGACCTCACCACCAGGGTCAAAGAACACAAGAACTCAGTCAAATATGGGCAGGAAAATTCCGCCGTATTTCAGCATGTCCCCAACAAAAACCAAAGGATAAATTGGGACGATGCTGAAACAATTTACAAATCTAAATGCAGTTTCAGAAGAAAAATGGTAGAATCCTCTTTGATATACAATTTTCCAAATTACAATATCTCTTATGGTCAATGGTCACCAGATTGTACATCTTCATTTGCAATGAATAAAATGCTACCTTCTACACTAGCAGTGGACAAAAGCCACCAAGGTCCATGCAACGCCGGACACGTGACCTGAGCCCCCGTCCCTTCCTGCTAACCTCACTACTTCTGTATAAATATATATTGTTCTCTACTCTATAATTCACATCTGCTGAAGAGGATCACAGTTAGTGATCAAAATATACATATCTCTATACTTTCGCTTATTCTTCTCTGAAAGTGGGTTATCAGTATTATTTTACTAATGTGCTACATAACTTAGTTGTGATATATATAACATATGTATGTATATATATATATATATATATATATATATATATATATGTATGTATATATATATATATATATATATATATATATATATATATATATATATACCGGTACCTAATATATATATGAAACTATAACACCTGTTGACTATCATCAAAATAGTAAATTAAACAGATCTATCATATGATTATTACAAGGATTAAAAAGTAAAAAAAAAAAAAGAGAAGTTAATTATATGATTATTACAAGGGTTAAAAAAAGGGTAATCATTATATGAAAGTATAAGACCTGTTGCCCACCATCAAAAATTAGTTAATAAAATGTTGGTTTGGCATCGAGTCGGCGAAATCGAGTCGGCGGCATCGAGTTGGGTTGGCATGGAGTCGGCGGCATCGTGTTGGCGGCATCTACTTGTCCCATTCCCTTACCCATAGATCGGTCACATATGAGCTCTGAGCTCTCCTCCGAGAGGGAAATAGCTGTCAATCACGAGTCCAACACGTGATCCAAAGACCATGGTGAATCACACATGGACACACACACACATGGACACACGCACGAACACACACACACACACACACACACACACACACACACACACACACACACACACACACACACACACACACACACACACACACACACACACACACACGCTCACACACATTCACAGATTCACACACACAAGGACCCACAATCAAATTATAAGCCATAATTAGTAACCATTGCAACTGTTAAATTATGTAAACAAATTGTGAAAGATCAATGGACCAAATGTCATGAAGAAATGAACATTCTGACGGACAGTTTGGATTCATATCTGTAAGGTCATGTGTGTCGAAACCTTTTAAGCTTTTACTCAAGAGTGATTGACGGGCTTCAAGAGAGAGAGAAAGAGAGAGAGAGAGAGAGAGAGAGAGAGAGAGAGAGAGAGAGAGAGAGAGAGAGAGAGAGAGAGAGAGAGAGAGAGAGAGAGAGAGTTGGAGAGAGTGGAGAGAGAGAGAGAGAGAGAGAGAGAGAGAGAGAGAGAGAAAGAGAGAGAGAGAGAGAGAGGTAGGTGTACTGCGTGTACCTCGACTTGGAAAAGGTATTTGATAAAATACCTCACTGTCGATTTGTATGGATATTGGAGTATGTTGGAGGAATGAGTGGCTCCAAGATATCACAAGGCCGTGCAGGATATCAAATGATACGCGGAATATTAATGTGAGGCCGCCTTTGCCTTCGTAACTCTAACGAAATCTAACCATAGTGACCACAAAAGGTCCAAGTTCAAAATCGTTTCTGGACAAAAGGGTACCCAATGGGAGGAAAACACACACACACACACACACACACACACACACACACACACACACACACACACACACACACACACACACACACACACACACACACACACACACACACAAACACACACACACAGGGTGACTTCTCCTTACCTCAGCTGACTAAAGTGACCTGGCGGAAGCAAGAACCCACTTGAGACTTCACCTGACGCTGTATGGTAATTGAGAAGGTACTGCCTGCCAGCTGAATGAAATCGTCTGGAGATAGACAGAATAAAATGACAGGAGGCCAATTGATTGATCGAGACATGCTTTACCTATTTGCTCAATGACTCAGATTCTCCCAATTGAATCTGTTCTTTTCCGATGGTAAACTGAAAAAAAAATATGAAAAATACTCGACAACTAATGAAGAGGTGCATTATCTCTTGATCTTTTTCAATACCCTTCATGAATAACCAACAGAATCAAGAAACCTAGGAAGAAAAAGATCGTAGAAAATATTTCTCTAAGAAATACCCTTCAAATCTTCTGGCTATATCTTGATCATCATTGCAAAAAGAAGAAGAAGAAGAAGAAGAAGAAGAAGAAGAAGAAGAAGAAGAAGAAGAAGAAGAAGAAGAAGAAGAAGAAGAAGAAGAAGAAGAAGAAGAAGAAGAAGAAGAAGAAGAAGAAGAAGGAGAAGAAGAAGAAGAAGAAGAAGAAAGGAACGGGGGCCCCCAAAGAACTCGAAAGAAACGGGGGCCCGCAAGAAACTCGAAAGGATCGGGGGCCCCCGAGAACTCGGAAAGGCACGGGGGCCCCCGAGAAACTCGAAAGGAACGGGGGCCCCCGAGAACGAGGAAAGGACGGGGGTCCCAGAGAACGAGTAAAGGACGGGGACCCCCGAGAATGAGGAAAGGACGGGGGCCCCCGAAAATTTGAGAGGACGGGGGCCCCGAGAACTCGAGAGGACAGGGGCCCCCGAGAACATGGAAAGGACGCGGGCCGTTCATAACAATAGTCCAACAATGTCTCTTTCCAATCTTCTGAGATGGAATTGTGGAACGCTTGTTTATCTTTCATAAAGACACACAAACCTGGAAACCCTATAAGACCAATTATTAGCTCAGTAAAATCCATCTCATATAATTTATCAAAATGGTTAGTATCCTTACTCAGATCCGTTGGTTGGCACAATTTCAACTTCTAACATAAAAAATAATGTTGATTTAGTTCATAAACTTAAGAGTTTAAATATTAATTATAATTTCAAGCTTGTCAATTTTGATATAACAAATTTATTTACAAAAAATCCAATAGATGATTTAATCGTCTTTCTCACCGAAATTTTTGGACAAAATCCCCACTTCCATTGCCTTCAGCTAAAATCATTGAACTTATTAAGCTTTGTATTAAAGATTGTAAATTCGAATTTAATGGTCAATTTTATGCTCAGGAATTCGGAATGGCTATGGGTAATCCGCTATCCCCAGTCCTTAGCAATCTCTATATGGAATTTTTTGAAAATAAACTATTAAGTGAAATTTTGCCACCAAATGTGACTTGGTATAGGTACGTTGACGATGTTCTTTGCCTGTGGCCCAATTCTGAGGATTTAAATACTTTTTTGCAATCTCTGAATAATTTAGTTCCCTCTATTAATTTCACTGTTGAACTAGAAAATAATGGTAAGTTGCCCTTTTTGGATTGCCTTGGTATGGAATGGTAATAATTTTAAGTTCAGTGTTTATAGGAAGCCGACAAATGTTTTGTCTTATATTCACTATTACTCGTCTCACCAGGATAAAGTAAAATATTCTGTCTTTTCTTCTATGTTTTTACGTGCTCTTCGTATTTGCAGCCCTGAGTTTATTGATGGGGAATTTGAGTACATTGTTAATGTTGGTCTTGGATTAAAATACCCCAAAAGATTTTTAGACCGCGCTCTCGCTTTAGCGAAAAAAAACTTTTTATAGTGTTCAAACATCCCCGCCCCCGGCGACGATAAGAATCTTTTGGTGTTACGTTTTAGTAACAAGCTTGCTCAAGTTGCGCATATTCTTAAAACATGGATTATTTACTTTGTGTTTAATAATCCAAATACTTTTAAGAAGTTAATAATAAAAAATTCACCTAATGACTCAGTTGGTTGCATATACAGGATCCCTTGCAGAGATTGTGAAAGGTATTATCGTGGACAAACAGGCAAAGAACTCGCAACAAGGGTCAAGCAACACAAGTACAGTGTAAAAACAGCACCAGAGTCTAGTGCGCTGTTTATCCATATGAGAGATTTCGATCATCGTATCGATTGGACCAATGCCTCTTCTATCATAAATTGTGATTCATTTGCCAAAAGAAATATCATTGAAAGTTGCATGATAAAAAATTCTGAAGGATCTAATATTAATATTAGCTATGGTATGTTTAAATTAGATAATTTTATCATTGACAAAATTTGTAATCAAATTAAA
Organism: Oratosquilla oratoria; assembly: GCF_046742065.1. Taxonomy (NCBI): domain Eukaryota; kingdom Metazoa; phylum Arthropoda; class Malacostraca; order Stomatopoda; family Squillidae; genus Oratosquilla; species Oratosquilla oratoria. The sequence continues at coordinate 26,095,364 of NC_134801.1, read as the reverse complement.
TAATTACAAAAATGATTTAATTGTAAGTGTTCAATGTTTGTGACATTTTCTCCATGTGTTATGTCCGTTCCTTTCCCAGTTTATTGTATTACCTCTTATATACCTATCAGACAATTTTCTTTGTTGTAATCTCCTGAAGATGTGAAATATCACGAAAGCGCTTGGGAATTCTAGTTTTCTTTTCCGTTTTTTCCCCTGTGGTTATCAGCAATATGTATATATATATATATATATATATATATATATATATATATATATATATATATATAGATATATAAGATATATATATAAATATATATATACATTTAAAGATCTAGTCAATATATATATGGATTATTTTGAATCAGTGCTACTACCGGGAATTAAACCACCCGCAATGTTTTGGCACAGATACGTTGATGACATCTTTACGATTTGGGACGATGAATGGGGTTCCTTCCAAGAATTCTACAGCAAACTCAATCACCTAACGAACAACATCAAATTCAAGGTGGAATGGGAAATAGATCATAAGCTACCTTTTTTAAACATCTTAATAATTAGAAATGCGGAGTCTTTATCGTTCACAGTTTATAGGAAGCCCGCCCACACAGGGAGCTACCTACATTTCTTTAGCCACTATCCACACAAAATAAAATATAGCGTCGCTTCAGGCCTATTCTTACGGGCTTTGAAAATTTGTAGTTCACAATATTTAGACATGGAACTAATTTCAGTAAGAAGTCAATTAACAAAATTAGGATACCCGTCGTGGTTTTTTTTACGTACGAAAAGCTCCTAGTAAGGCCAAAACTAGTTTTTACAAATCATATTTCTCCCATTCCGCCATGATTCATAAGTGGGATAATCGTTGCATCAAGATTTACCTTATAATAGAATCAAATTAATGACCTTGTCTCAATTTGTTACCAAAAGAAAAAAGTCATTTTTTAATCTTCAATTTAGCCCACACAACTTGTTCAGATAAAGTTGTTCAATATACAATCATAGATCCAAGAGTAGTAATATTCCCTGGGGTTTATAAATAACCTTGTTTTAGATTGCAAGGATGTATATTAGGGGACAAACGGGTAGAGACGTCACCACCAGGGTCAAAGAACACAAGAACTCAGTCAAAATATTGGCAGGAAAATTCCGCCGTATTTCAAGCATGTCCCCAACAAAAACCAAAGGATAAATTGGGACGATGCTGAAACAATTTACAAATCTAAATGCAGTCCCAGAAGAAAAATGGTAGAATCCTCTTTGATATTACAATTTTCCAAATTACAACTATCTCTTATTGGTCAATGGTCACCAGATTGTACATCTTCATTATGCAATGAATAAAATGCTAACCACTTCTACACTACCAAATGGACAAAAGCTCACCAAGGTCCCCATTCCCCCAACGTCGGACACGTGGACCTGACCCCTGTCCCTTCCTGCTTAACCTCACTACTGACTTCTGTATAAATATAATATTGTTTTCTCTACTCTATAATTCACAAACATCTGCTGAAGAGGATCACAGTTAGTGGATCGAAATATACAGAAGCTTTAATACTTTCGCTTATTCTTCTCTGAAAGTGGGTTGTATTATATTTTCACTAATGTGCTACGACAATAACTTAGTTTTTTGTGATATATATACATATGT
>NC_134801.1:26086239-26093225 GCF_046742065.1 Oratosquilla oratoria | reverse complement strand
GGGAATATGATTTGTAAAAAAACTAGTTTTGGCCTTAAGTAAGAGCTTTTTCGTAAAAACCACGTCGGAGTATCCTAATTTTTGTTAATTGAACTTCTTACTGAAATAAGTTCTCATGGTCTTATTAGTGTGAACTTCAAATTTTCAAAGAACGTAAGAATAGGCCTGAAGCGGACGCTATATTTTATTTTGTCTGGATAGTGGCTATAGAAATGTAGGTAGCTCCCTGTGTGTGTGGGCTTCCTAATAAAATGTGAACGATAAAGACTCCGCATTTCTAATTATTAAGATGTTTAAAAAGGCTAGCTTATGATCTAATTTCCCATTCCACCTTGTATTTGATGTTGTTCGTTAGGTGATTGATTTTTTGCTGTAGAATTCTTGGAAGGATACCCCAGTCTTCGTCGCAAAATCGTAATGATGTCATCAAGTTATCTGTGCCAAAACATTGCGGGTGGTTTAATTCCCCGGTTGTAGCACTGATTCAAATTAATCCATATATATATGGGCTAGAACTGGTGAGTGAGATTAGAGCCCATGGAACCTCCGTATTTATTTTTTAATATAAAGATATTTGAAATGTATATATATAGTAGATATATTATATATATATATATATATATTTCTATATTATATTTATATTTTTATTTTTTGGTATATATATATATTTATTTGTTTTTATTACCTTTTATAGATTTTTATATATATATACATATACACACTCAAGAATATTTAGATAATGAAAATATAACCCCCCCCCCCCCCCCCCCCCCCCCCCCACCCCCCCCCCCCCCCCCCCGAAAAAGAGAGGAAGAGAGGAGAGTGAAAAAAAGAGATGCCAAAAAATATAAAAATAAAACGGCCCCTACAACCAAAATTGAGATGCATTGATTGTTTAACATTAGAGACAGTTGGGATGAGAGAAGATAGAGAGGAGAGAGACGCGTGGGTATTTTTTGTGCTTGGGGGTTTTTTTGTTTTTTTTTTTTTTTTTTTTTTTTTTTTTGTAGTGGTTTTTTTTGTTTGTTTGGTTTTTTTTTTTGTTTTACGGTTTTTTTTTTTTTTTTTTTTTTTTTGTTTGTTTTTTTTCTTTTTTTGTGGTCTCCAGCAGTGTCTAACTCCCTGTTATCTATACGTTCCAAGGCTTTTCCACGGCTCCTCGGCTCTACGCGGCTCCACTGCTTATTATTCCACTAGTATTCGGCTCCACGGCTCCACGGCTCCGCGGGGCGGCTCTACAGCTCCACGCCTTCCACGGCTCCTACGATCTCCACGGGCTACCACGGCCTCACCCCCAACACCGGCTCCACGGCTCGACTGCTCCTACGGCTCCACGGCCTTCTACAGCTCCAACGATCAGGGGCTCCCTCGGCTCCACGGCTCCACGGCTCCACGGGCTACCACGGGTCCACGGATCCACGGGTCAACGGCTCCACGGGTACACGGGATCGATGGTCCTTGTTCTCCACTGCTCCACGGTCTCCACGACTCCTCGTCTGCACGGCTCCACAGGTCCACGACTCCATAGGCTCCACGCCTGCAAGGATCCCGGGCTCTTCGGCCTCCACGGCTCCACGGCTTCTCGCCTCTACGGCTCCACGGCTCCACAGCTTTCTTCGGCTCAAGTTCTCCACGGCTCCACGGCCCCACGGGGTCCTCGGATTCTCGGCTCCACGGCTCCCTCGGCTCCACGGCTCCACGGCTCCACGGCTCCACGGCTCCACGGCTCCACGGCTCCATGACTCCACGGCTCCACTTCTCCACAGCTCCATGGCTTCATTTCTCCACGGGTTTACGGGTCCACGGGTCCACGGGTCCACGGGTCCACGGGTCCACGGGTCCACGGGTCCACGGGTCCACGGGTCCAAGGCTCCACGGCTCCACGGTTCCACGGCTCCACGGCTCCACGGCACAATGGCTCCACGGCTCCACGGCTCCACGGCTCCATGGACTCTTACGGCTCCACGGCTCCACGGGACTACCCGGCTCCATGCGGCTCCACAGCTCCTCGGCTCCACGGCTCCACGGGCTACACGGCTCCACGGCTCCATCGGCCTCCAGGGCTCCTCGGCACAATGGCTCCACGGTCTCCACGGCCTCGCACGGCTCCTTGGCTCTCTACGGCTTCCACGGCCTCCACGGCTACCCACCGCTCCACTGCTCCACAGCTCCACGGCTCCACGGCTTCCTACGGCTCCACGGCTCCCATGGATCCACGGGTTCCACTTTCTCCACTTCTCCACGGCTCCACGTCTCACACGACTCCACTCGGCTCCACGGTGCTACACGGGCTCCACGGCTCCACGGTCTCCTCGACCACCATAGCTCCACGGCTCACGGCTCCACGGCCCCACGGCCCTCACGACTACACGGCTACACGGTTCCACGGGTCCACGGGTCCACGGGCACTCCAACGACTCCACTTCACCACGGATCCAGGGCTCCACGGGTCCACAGGTCCAGGGGTCCACGGGTTCATGGTTCCACGGCTCCACGGCTCCACGGCTCCACGGCTCCATGGCTCCACGGCTCCACGACTCCACGGCTCCCCGGCTCCACTGCTCCATGGCTCCACGGCTCCACGGCTCCACGGATCACTGCTTTCCACGACTCCACTTCTCAACGGCGCTCTCCACGTCTTCCACGGCTCCACAGGCTCCACTTCTACACAGCTCCAGTGGCTCCCACAGCTCCTTCGGCCTCCACCGGCTGCATGACTCCACGGCTCCACGGCTCTCTACTAGCTACCCACCGCTCCACCCGGCTCCACGGCTCCACGGCTCCACGGCTCCACGGCTCCACAGCTCCACGGTCTCCACGGCTCCACAGCTACCACGGGCTCCACGGCTCCACGTGTTTGTTTCCAGTTGCGTTTCTAACTACCCTGACTTCTACGACTCCAAGGCTCCACGGCTCCACGGCTCCATCGGCTCCACGGCTCAACGGGCTCCATGGCTCCACAGCTCCACTTCTCCACGGCTCCACGGCTCCACGGCTCCACGGCTCCACGGCTCCCACGGCTCCACGGCTCCATCGGCTTCACGGCACTCCATGGCTCCACGGCTCCTCGGCTCTACAGCTCCCCAACCGCTCCACGGCTCTATGGCTCTACGGCTCCACGGCTCCAAAAAACGGGCTACCCGGCTCCACGGCTCTCCACGGACTCCACGGCTCCCCGGCTCCACTGCTCCACGGCTCCACGGCTCCACGGCTCCCCGGCTCCACTAGTTCCACGTCTCCACTACTCCACGTCTCCACGTCTTCACGGCTCCACGGCTCTACTTCTCCCACCATGTCCCCATGGCTCCACAGCTCCACGGCTCCACGGCTGCATGACTCCACGGCTCCACGGCTCTACAGCTCCACCGCTCCACGGCTCCACGGCTCCACGGCTCCACAGATCCACGGCTCACGGCTCCACAGCTCCACGGCTCCACGGCTCCACGGCTCCACGTGTTGTTCCAGTTGCGTCTAACTCCCTGACTCTACGACTCCAAGGCTCCACGGCTCCACGGCTCCACGGCTCCACGGCTCCACGGCTCCACGGCTCTTCTCCACGGCTCCACGGCTCCACGGCTCCACGGCTCCACGGCTCCACGGCTCCACGGCTCCACGGCTTCACGGCTCCATGGCTACATGGCTCTACAGTCCACCGCTCCACGGCTCTATGGCTCTACGGCTCACGGCTCCACCGCTCCACGGCTCCACGGCTCCACGGCTCCACTTCTCCACGGCTCCACGGCTCCACGGCTCCATGGCTCCACGGGTCCACTTCTCCACTTCTCCACGGTTCCACGGCTCCACGACTCCACGGCTCCACGACTCCACGGCTCCACGGCTCCACGGCTCCACGACTCCATGGCTCCACGGCTCCACGGCACCACGGCTCCACGGCTGCACGGCTCCACGGTGTTCCACGGCTTTCCACGGGTCCACGGGCTCCACGACTCCACGAGTCTCCACTTTCAGTCACGGCTTCCACGGCTCCACGGGTCTCTCACGGCTCCACGGCACCACGGCTCCACGGCTCCACGCTCCATGCTTCCACGGCTCCACGGCTCCACGGCTCCACGGCTCCACGGCTCCACGGCTCCACGGCTCCACGGCTCCACGGCTCCACGGCTCCACGGCTCCCCGGCTCCACTGCTCCACGGCTCCACGGCTCCACGGCTCCACGGCTCTACTGTTCCACGACTCCACTTCTCCACGGCTCCACTTCTCCACGGCTCCACGGCTCCACTTCTCCACAGCTCCATAGCTCCACAGCTCCACGGCTCCACGGCTGCATGACTCCACGGCTCCACGGCTCCACGGCTCTACAGCTCCACCGCTCCACCGCTCCACGGCTCCACGGCTTCACGGCTCCACGGCTCCACGGCTCCACGGCTCCACGTGTTGTTCCAGCAGCGTCTAACTCCCTGACTCTACGACTCCAAGGCTCCACGGCTCCACGGCTCCACGGCTCCACGGCTCCACGGCTCCACGGCTCCACGGCTCCACGGCTCCACGGCTCCACGGCTCCACGGCTCCACGGCTCCACGGCTCCACGGCTTCACGGCTCCATGTCTCCACGGCTCTCCACGACTGCAACTCCACTGACTCTACGGCTTCCACGGCTTCACGGGTTCACGGCTCCACGGGTCCACGGGTTCACTTCTCCACGGCTCCACGGCTCCACGGCTCCACGGCTCCACGGCTCCACGGCTCCACGGCTCCACGGCTCCACGGCTCCACGGCCCCACGGCTACACGGCTACACGGCTCCACGGTTCCACGCCTTCACGGCTTCACAAAACTACGGCTCCACGGCTCCACGTCTGCACGGCTCCACAGCTCCACGAGTCCAAAGCTCCACGGCTGCAATGCTCCACGGCTCCACGGCTCTACGGCTCTACGGCTCCACGGCTCCAGTTCTCCACGGCTCTACGGCTCCACGGGTCCACGGCTTCACGGCTCCATGGCTCCATGGCTCCATGGCTCCACGGCTCCACGGTTCCATGACTCCACGGCTCCACTTCTCCACAGCTCCACTGCTGCATTTCTCCACGGGTCCACGGGTCCACGGGTCCATGGGTCCACGGGTCCACGGGTACAAGGCTCCACGGCTCCACGGTTCCACGGCTCCACGGTTCCACGGCTCCACGGCTCCACGGCTCCACGGCTCCACGGCTCCACGGCTCCACGGCTCCACGGCTCCACGGCTCCACGGCTCCACGGCTCCACGGCTCCACGGCTCCACGGGTCCACTTCAGCACGGCTCCACGGCTCCACGGCTCCACGGCTCCACGGCTACACGGGTCCAAGGCTCCCCGGCTCCACGGCTCCACGGCTACACGGCTACATGGCTCCATGGCTCCACGCCTCCACGGCTCTACGGAACCACGGCTCTACGGCGTCCACGACTCCACGTCTGCACGGCTCCACAGCTCCACGAGTCCAAAGCTCCACGGGTGCACGGCTCTACGGCCTTCACGGCTCCACGACTCCACGGCTCCACGGCTCCACGGCTCCACGGCTCCACGGCTCCACGACTCCACGGCTCCACTACTGCACTACAACACTTCTCCACGGCTCCAGGGCTCCAGGGCTCCACGGCTCCAGTTCTCCACGGCTCCACGGCTCCACGGGTCCACGGGTCCACGGCTCCAGGGCTCCACGGCTCCACGACTCCATGGCTTCCATGGCTCCACGGCTCCACGGTTCCATGGACTCCACGACTCCACTTCTCCACGGCTCCACTTCTCCACGAGTCCACGGATCCACGGGTCCAAGGGACCACGGGTCCACGGGTCCATGGGTCCACGGGTCCACTGCTCCACAGCTCCACGGGTCCACGATTCCACGGGTCCACGGCTCCACTGATCCACGGCTCCACGGCTCCACGGTTCCACGGATCCACGGGTCCACGAGTCCACGGCCTGCTCCACGGCTCCACGGCTCCACGGCTCCACGACTCCACGGCTCTACGGCTCCACGGGTCCACGGGTCCACGGATCCACGGCTCCACGGCTCCACGGCTCCCACGGCTCCACGCCTCCACTGCTCCACGGCTCCACGGCTCTACGGAACTACTTCTCCTCGGCTCCACGACTCCACGTCTGCAAGGCTCCAGCTCCCACGAGTCCAAAGCTCCACGGGTGCAAGGCTCCACGGCTCTACGGCTCCACGGCTCCAGTTCTCCACGGCTCCACGGGTCCACAGCTCCACGAGTCCACGGCTCCACGACTCCACGGCTCCACGGTTCCACGGCTTCACTGCTCCACGTCTCCACGGCTCCACTACTCCACGGCTCCACGGCTCCACGGCTCCACGGCTCCACAGCTCCACTGCTCCACGGCTCCACGGGTACACGGGTCCACGGGCCCACGGGTGCACGGGTCCACGTGTCCACGTGTCCATGGGTCCACGGGTCCACGGGTCCACGGATCCACGGGTCTAAGGCTCCACGACTCCACTTCTCCACGGCTCCACGACTCCACGACCCCACTCCTCTACGGCTCCACGGCTCCACTTCTCCACGGCTTCACGGCTCCACGACTACACGGCTCCACGGCTCCACGGCTCCACTTCTCCACGGCTAGATGTGTATGTACATGTGTGTGTGTGTGTACATGTGTATGTATGTACATGTGTGTCCATGTACATGTATGTGTGTGTACTTGTGTGTGTGTTCATGTGTGTGTGGTACATGTGTGCATATACATGTGTGTGTATACATATGTTTGTACATGTGTGTGTACGCATATGTGTTTGAGTGCGTATCTATGTGTGTATATATATTTGTGCGTGTTTATGCATAGGTAAATGTGTGTGTGTGTACATGTATGTTTTTGTATATGTGAATTTATGTACCTGTGTGTACACACTGTGTGTACATTGTGTGTGTGTACATTTGTGTATATATGTGTATGTGTATACATGTGTGTCTACATGTATGTGCACATGTATGTGTACATGTGTTTGTGTATATGGTTCTTTTTGTACGTA